>NC_086236.1:3926739-4231630 GCF_036321145.2 Pelmatolapia mariae | reverse complement strand
AATGGATCCCAGATTGGTGGCCTTTTTGCCAGAGAGCTGTTGAAGTTGGTGATCAAAGATACAGGGAATGCATCCCTGTATCTAAACTGATCAATTTTCTAACTTCAACACAGTCCTCGGTAGAGTGACTCATCCCTCATCTCGGTTTGAATGAAGACATTCATCTTTTCGCTAATGCATCAGTAAAACTGCTCATATAATTGGAAACTCCAGTAAATTTTGATTAAAGACCTCTAACACTTTGGCGCCTGATGGCCGTCTGAAAGGAAAGCTCCGTGTCATAAAGTTGTTATACAACCTTCAGAATGAAATATAAAACACCTTCCATTATCTCTGCTTATTTCTGTCCCCAAATTGAGGAGCAGAGTGTAAAATAATAAGCTCCATAGAGTGAGATAAAAGCTTGGGGTTCAGTATTTTATCTAAAATGTTAATATTTTCTCAGTGTAAAGAAAAAAAAAGAAGAAGAAAAAAAAGCAGGGGGGGTGGGGGAATAATTTAATACAGTTCAATTCTGTTACATCCCGGACCAGTGATAAGAGGGGGATTTATCTGCTGGTGCTGGCCTTTTGAATGCTAAGTAGTGTCATTTTTTATTTTTTTGGTGGAGTGAATTATCTTAGGACGTTCCACTCAAAGCCTTGAATAAACACAGAGGTGATAAGGACTTTTTGGACTCATGTCACTTCAAATTCTACTTTTTAACAAGCTCTAATCTGCCTCAAGTGAAAATTAGAGCAGCTTTCCATATTTACTTTTTAAATGACTGATGGAAAAATTCATTTTAAATTCTTGGTAAGTCCTTGATAATAAAGCCCTTTATAACAAATTACATTCATTCATTAGCGCTGTTGCCTCACAGCAAGAAGGTCTTGCATGTTCTCCTCATGTCTGTGTGGGTTTTCTCGGGTTTCCTCCCACAGTCTAAAGACATGCAGTTTTGTGGGGTTGGGTTAAATGGTGATTCAAAATTCCCCATAGAGGAATGATTGTCTGTTTTAGTCCTGTGACAGAGTGGTCACCTGTCCAGGGTGTACCCTACTGGTTGTGGCAGCTGGGATAGGCTTCCGCCTCCATCCCCCACCTCCTCATCCCCCTGCTACCCTTAATTGAATAAATGGAAGTGGATGGATGGTAGACTTAAATGTTGCCATGATTTAAGTCACACATTGATAGTGTTGATTATGTCGCACCGGGTGGCTCACTTTATGTGGTACTGCACAGCCTGTTTGTTCCTTTTATACCATCTCTCATATTTACACAATGTTCTGCATTTCGATTGGATCAAGTTTAGAACTGCTGGCATACAAGCACACAAAGTCTGTGGGTTAGAAAGAGATGTGCTGACCTTTGAATGGATCCCTACTAAAATATAAACTAACACTGATTGTGAAACAGAGGAAGAGTGTAAGAAAACTACCACAAGAAAAAATATTTATATCTAACTTATTCTTAGGGAGTTGACAGGGTTGCATAAATATCAAATGTATTTTTACATTTACAAGAATTACCTAAATTACACTTACATAAATTACTTCTCAGTGACATGTCCCAAACTAGCTACACTAATATACTCTGTGCCCCACAGTTTGTTGGGCTCTGGTCAGTCAGGAGCTCAGTGGTTTGATCCCCTTGCTCCTTCAATCTGCATGTCGAGGCATCTCTGGGAATGATACTGAACCCTGGGTTTCCCCTGATGCATCCATCAGAGTGTGCGTCTGTGTGTGAATCTTGGACAAAGCACTTAGCCTGGAAAAAAAAAAAGTCCTGTATGAATATGAATGTGATTGGCTGAAGGAGGTTCATTGTAAAAAGCGCTTGGAGTGCTCAATTAAAGTAGAAAAGCACTTTGTAAGTACCCGTATATTTAGTCTATAGTCATTTATCTACACTAGGACACTATACTGGAGGACTTAGAAATCTAAACCCTATATATGCCTTTAACATTACATCAGCTTCATGGCAGTTGCATTACATACATTTACTTTAATATACAGTAACAAATACTATAACTGCAGGAAAATTAACCTGAACTTTTTTGGAGTGAAACGTTTGTCCCAAGTAAATATTACAGTCACTGGTGCCTGGATATCAGAGTTACTATTAAGACATAAATGCCAAAGTCACCTCCCAGAGCGATGGTACAGTCTTCTTCTTTTGTCAGACTCTGGCTGTTATCAGAGATGCTGTAAAAAAAAATAAATAAATAAGGAAATGCAGCACTTAAAAAGTCCTGATCATAAAATACAAAAGAATTCTGAAATGTCAAATACTGTCTCTGACTGAGCCACTCAAAAAGGGAAATCTGTCAGCCATTTGTGATGCTGACATGTTGCACATCTTAAAGTTACAGACACCAAATTCCTTGAAGCTCTAATCAGTTTTTTCACCCCAGTGAAAATCAAGTTATGGTTCTCTCTGCATTCATTTACATGTGAGCTTTAAAATAACTGCCCAGATAATTGCCGGGAAGTGTTACAAAGATGGCTGCCCAGTGGTAAGACTTTTGACTTGTGTGTGCACATGTAGCGCTTGAGTCAAACATTTTCAAAGCATCATCATTAGACTTTTTTAAATAAAAAAACAACTAATAATTGACGTAAACATTCCTCAGATTCCTCATGAAGGTATTTTTCTAGTAACTTTCAGGTTGTTTGGTGCTCACCATGTTTCTGTTCTGTTTTGTTTTTCTGAGGTATCCACAGCAACCTTGCATTGTCTGCAGATATGCAGATGGCTTCATGTCTAACAGAGAGCTCTCATGAACTTTGACAGAGGGTCAAACCAAAGCCCTCAAGGAACTTTGCAGCCAAATGCCTTAAAGTCTGTTAGTGTGGACACTGGGACCGGCTTTTCTGTTATACATAATTTATTGAACCTTTTTTTACATGAGTTTGAATGGATTTTTAAATGTGGCAAGAATCACTCTTCAATTTAGTACCTTTTATGTACCTATTAAGCACAAAGCATATTAAAATATTAACAATGAGTGACCGTGGATAAAATTAGATTAAAAGGGCAGACAGTTTAAAATGGCAATGTCGCAAATAGCTGCACTCTTTTGGAAAAACTAAAGTCTGTAACCTGCTCATGTTGAGTGAGACATACAAACCATCAGCAGCATCTGGAGGCCGTGCCTCAAGTAAAAATATAGAAACTCATTAAAAAAGAGCTGAAGCTGAAGCTGTAGGGTAAGGGATCAAGTAACTTGTGCACTGGCTGTGTTTGCATATTCATTCAGCTGAGTGAGTTTATTTTATATTGCCATCCAAGGTTCATTTTGAAATTTTTCCCTGGGCTACATATTCACAACTGGTGCCACTGAATGCTGTAGGTCTCAAGTTAAATTAACATCAGGTTTTCTATGATGATTATTCTCTGTTATGTTCCCAAAAAGTAAAACATGGATGTCATTAGAGTGAGGGGAGTACTTTTCCTTTAACCTCCCACCTCCCTTCCCAATAGATGTTTTCTTCTTCACTGATTCTTCCTCGCCCGTGTTCTTTGTCAGTTCTTTTATTGTCAGCTGGGAGAGAAAGCCCCTTTTTCATCAGAAACCTGCCTTTTGAATTAGTCACTTCTTGCTGTGATTCCTCTCAGAAATGACTCGTGCTGACATTTCTATGCAGGCAATCAGTCTTTGTTGGCACTGTTTAATCTTGCCTTTTCCCTCGGTGCATCTGCGCTCTTCAATCATTATAAAGTCAGGGGGAGAAATCTGAAAAAAAGAAGCTCCATCTAGAATGCATGGAGCATCTATGTTGTTGTTGTTATTGCTGTTTGTCAGTCGCTGCAGTTGCTTGTTTTTACTGTCTTTCATCACATCATCGGGACTGTCGGGGTACTTTATCTTCTTCCTGAGCGGAAGCCTCGGCGCTTTCTTTGAATGTAACAGTGAATACAGTTGGTGTGTTTATTATAGTTTATTAATGTCATACTGCCAGTCAGATGAAATGCAGCCCTGAAACCAGTCATGAATTTCCAAGATGATCTTTTTTTTTCAGATGTTCTTTATGAATATTAAACAAAGTTATCTAGAAACTTTTCAGTTCAGTGCAATTCAATTTTTCAATTCATTTTTTAGGCCTCAAGTCGCTTCTTTCTATTGTAAGGTAAAAACCCTACAATACTACAGAGAAAACGGAGAAAACCCCAGCAATCAGGCAACCCCCCATGAGCAAGTGCTTTGGAGAGAGTGGGAAGGAAAAACTTCCTTTTAACAGGAAGGATCCAGGCACAGGGAGGCAAGGCCGTCTGTCCTGACTGCTACTCACTGCGCAAAGTGAGATGCTGGGTCTTTTCACACAGCATCCTGAGCTAATTGTATATTCTCTTGATATCATCTGATGGTTTAGTTCCTGTTTAAACGCAGTTTAATGTTGTATTATATTCTGATATATTTGAGTTTTGTCGTTTGCCTTCATTATGATTTATTCCTGAGGTTATGCGTTTGTCTCACCCCCATGTCGCCCATGTGAGTCTGTCGTGTGTTCGGTGTTTACGTTTACCTAGCCGTGAGTATGCGTGTCCCTCTCGCTGCTCTCTGTGCCTTTATTTCCAGTTTTATTTTGATAGTCTCCTGTTCCACGTTCAATGTGTTGGCGTCATGTTCATTTGTGTCAGCTGTGTTTCCCGTGTGTTTCCACTCCCCTCGTCTCTTCTCTGTGTAATTAGTGAGTGAGTTTTCTGTTTTTCATTGTCAGGTGGTCTGTTATGTTCACACCATGTCTTAAGGTTTCCTCGTGTCCAAGCCAGATTTTCATGTTTAAGGTTGTCACGTTTATTTTCTAGTTTTCCTCGTTTAGGTTTAGTTTAGTGTTGAATTGTTTTGCCTAGCCCTTTGTTTTGTGTTCTTCATCAGCCACAATAAATGATGAGCTAGCTTTTCGTTAAGAATCCTGTTTTGTCGATGTTTCGTTTGTCTGCATTTGGGTCCACTACTCTCCACTCCACAGACCGTGGCAAAGGGGTTGTTTTGTACCACCAGGTAACATCTACTAACCGTTTACTGTTGACGTCCATAGGACCTCTGTGCACAGGCTTTTTATATTCCAGATGTGGATGTCTTTTTAATGTCAAACTCATTTCATATGTTGTTTTTATGCTGCTTCTGCATGTTTGGGTTCTGTAGTCCCATGTTTCCAGAGGGTGGGCAGATAGTCCAGTTCAAACATACACCCTTGCACAAACGTCTCATACTTTCCATCACAACTTTCTCAGAGCAGTGGTGTGTGTATACTTTACTGCCTCTTATAACCCAGTCATTTTCCTGTGGTTTCAACTCTCTCGTGATCTTGTGATACCGCGAGTCCAAGCAACACACCACTCAACAAGAATACATTTTAAAAGTATTAAATGGTTGAATTTCATGCAGATCGTACATGATTCAATTACGTTCACCATAAAAACATAAAATGATTTTGTTCAAATTACATGTTAGAGTTTTGTAAATGTAACCACCCGATTTCACGTTTTTGAGTGTGGGTGTACTGGAGAGATGCAAGTACTAATTAATATTAAGACTAAATGAAATAATACCTGAATTTCACTCACTTGTAATTAAAGGGAGAGTGCGTTTGTACAATTAAAAACATAGCAAAGCCATGTTATTTGTCTGCCAATTATACTAAAATCTTCCAAAAGGCACTGTGACATCAGTGAAGCCTGGCAGATAGCAGCAGCTGTATAAGCATTTTCAAGCTTTTCATTCAAAACAGCCATGACCTTAATCACGAACTTAACATCTGAGATATGTTATACAACCCATAAATGTTCTAATTTATAGTTTTTAGAAATTAGTTATAGAGACCAAAAGCATTTTTTTAGCAAGCTGTAAACAGCAGCTTGTACCAGCTCCTCTAGCTCAGTAGTTTAGCTCCTAGTCAATCTCCAGATATACTGCATATGTTACACAGTGAAGGAAGACGAGGTTCATCCAGGTGCACATTGAGGTTTATTGCTCTGAAACACAGCAAAACAGCAGTTCTGTGTTACTGACGGCTTCCTTTACAATAACCTGTGTGGCCTGCGTTACTTTTGTGTAAGGGATTACGCGTAATGGCCCTTTAGTAATCTGGCTTAGTAAACAGAGTAAATGACAGACAATAAACCAGTAAACAATACACAACATAAAATGTACTAGCTGGTTGACCAAAACATTTCTTAGAACTTTAACTGAAACCAGCTAAGTGTTTTCTATCATATTTCTGATGGAACATCACGATTACAGAGCCTGACATAGTAGCTAGCCTACCCACGTTACTAGCGTTACCCACAGATAACCTGAATTAACTCTCTTATTTGGTCACATTAAACACCTTATAAACAAGAATTACACTCCAAACAAACTTTTGTAAGGGATTACTTTGCCAGTCACTCATTTGACTGAGCAGCCACTGCCACCTATTGGCGAAACTAAATATCACCTTAAAACCACATGAGATGGGTGCAAATGAGCTTTTCGCTCTGTTCGGTAAACAAAGGAAAACTTCACATTATCAGGATTCACAAGCCTTTCATATGGTGAGTCTAACTGCAGGAAACTAACTGAAAGAAATGACAGTGATTTTTGACTGCTTTGTCCTCAGTTTATAGACATCCCAACAGGAAATCATATTTGGAAGTTATTAGGTCCACGTGAATGGTTTCATCATGACGGTGTAAAGGGGCATCCATACAGGAAAGAACTAACACGGGTTAGCACCGGCAACATTGTGACCAACATTCAGTGATGCCAAGCAGCAAATTTTAAAAGAACTATCGGTGACGCAAAGTAGACAGTGAGTGTTACCTAGGTAACCAGAGCCTTGGATGTCCACTAGGGACCAATAAGCTGCAAAGCGATCTGTGATGAGTGAATCACTTCCTGTGTGGATGGCCCTGAAGTGATGACGTGAGTCTGTGAGCTGAAGCCGAGTTAACCGTGATGACTTCACAATCAGTTATTTTCTCAGGGAAAAACCTTCAGCGCCACATCACAGGCGAGGACCCAGAACTGATGTTCATGATTCTGAGACCTTTGAGCTTTAAATGTAAATTTCACTCCACTTGAATGAACACCCAAACCAGATCACAAGCTAATTTGTGATGCTTACATTTTTCTCAGAGCTGCTCTAATAAAAGTGCATTCTGTTTCCTTTAGCCTCCAGCTGGACGGATGAGAAAACAGGCGAGAGCAGGAAACTTAGCTTGATGTTATTTTCAAAGAGTCAGAGGTTTTGCTGTGGAAGAGGAGACATGATCGTGCAGGCGGATTAGCTACTGCTCTTAAAAATCTGCATTTACAGCAAAGCCAACATGGTGTACGTTTAGGCCTGTTTAAGAAGAAGATAAGGCAGCAGTATACAGTGATGTGCTGATAACGCTGCTCACACATAACTTGGGAAAGAAAACAAAAACCAGCTCCTGTTTCTATATCAGAAAGGCTCACATTTTCACCACTGCTGCACTGTTGCTCAACTCCCAGGAACTGATCAAATCTTTTTGTGCTCTTTCAATTGCCGGAAGGCACTGAGGCAATGAACCGGCAACTGGTGGTTTGAAAGGCTTGAGTTTTGAGTAACAATATGTCTGCTGAGGTCTATTTTGCAGCATTTTTAGAAGTAATAGGTTTCAGTGGTTGCTGCTGTTGTGCTAATGGGAGGAAGAGCACATGCAGGAGATACTCTGAGAAATCTGAGTGGTTTTTACTGCTCTTCACAGTTCTGGCTGAAAAATATGACAGACATCCAGGGGTAACTGACACATTTGTGCAGCATTTTAAATCTCCATCACTTGTCACTGTCACTTATTTCATATTTCTGCAAATCAGCTCTAACAAATGAGTCTATAAACGAGTATCATTCTTTTTTCTTTTTCTTTTTTGTGCAAATGCACCTTTTTCTTTTTAACTAACACAAATGTATACAAGAGCAATTCTGTTCTATATTTTTCTATTAATTTGACCTTAAACATCAACCAATTCTATCTTCATCTTTATTAACATGGCCAGAAGAAATTGGCAAATTTAAAATTTCTCAACTTTTACCCAAAGTTTTGTGTAAGTTCTACCTTTTTACCTTTGGGTATTCAACAGTGGAGCTATATGGCTTTGGTTTAGTGCCATTAGTAATGTGAGAAAATTTAAAATTAAAAAAGAATTTATTGAAATGTGCAAATATACATGGAAATGCAACACTGTGTGTTTTGCCAAAATAGCTTATTTGACTTAATGAGGTTGAAAGTCAGTATTTGGTATGACCACATCTTGATCACATCCAGAACCCTCAGAGGAAGCTTTCTTGTCTAGTCTTGTCTTATGCAGTCTTCAGGGATAGTTCGCCAGGCTTCCTGAAGGACTTTCAAAGCTCTCTTTTGAATGTTGGTTCCCTTTTGTTCCATGTCAGTGACACACCGAGCTGTCAGCAACAGGTTCCCTGAGCAGAAACGTTGGCAAACTTAAAATATCTCCTGAAAACGGCAGCTCTCCGTGGATACTAAACTTGAGAGCGTGGGTGGGAAACCGTCCAGAAGTGGTGGCTCATCATTTGCGACCTCTCGAAAACTCAGAAGTTGATGTTTTTGAACCGTAGCGGTGAGTGAGAGGAAGGACGCTAGCATCAACTAGCTAGCCGATCGTCACGGCAACGCTACAAGAGCGTCTCTCAGCATGGGCCCGAAAAAAGTTCTGTCAGCCGAGGAAGGTGACGATATTAAGAAGTCGCTGGAGTTTATGACAGAGGAGATTTCTACTGTCAAACTGCAGCAGAAAGCCATCCTGGACCTGGTCGAGGAAGTTAAGGCTCTCCGCATCCAGAACGCCGAGAAGGATCGGCAGCTGGCGTACCTGGAGAACAGAGTGGCGGATTTGGAGCAGTACACCCGGATGAACGATGTTATCATCACGGGGCTTCGCATCAAACCTCGGTCATACGCCCGGGCGGTCGCCGCTGACAATGTAGGAGGGCCAGGAGAGGAAGATGTCAACTCCACGGAGCATCAAGTGGTTACCTTTCTACGGTCCAAAGGTGTGGAAGTGGATTATAACAACATTGAGGCTTGCCACCCTCTACCCCGAAAAAATGACAGTGACAAACCAGCCATCATTGTGAGATTTGCAAACAGAAAACACAAAACAGCACTGTTAAAACAAGGAAGGAAACTGAAAGGATCCGATGTCTTCATGAATGAACATCTGATAAAAAGAAATGCGGACATTGCCAGGAAAGCACGTTACTTGAAGAAACAGGGAAAAATTCAAAATACATGGACCACCAACTGCAAAGTATTCATTAAACTCAATGGAACACCGGAACAAGCCAAAGTGTTGGTCATCAGAAATATGGAGGAGCTGGACAAATACTGAGGTTCAACTTACTCTGGAGGTATGAATACACATGTGACGTGACACACAACACAACACATGGCACAGTCCAAAAGAACTTCATCTGCATCCGGCAACAATATCAATATAACTCATTGGAATTCTCTTTATGATAATATGGAACTGAGAACATTTCGATACACAGACCATAATGCTCTAGACTTACAAAAGGATATAGACCCGGAAAATAATTTCTTTTACAACATCAGCAGTAACTGCTGCTACTTCACTGATGAACAGTTTAAACACACCATCAACACGGAAAATAAATTATCAATAATCCATTTTAATAGCAGAAGTCTGTATGCCAACTTCAACAATATAAAGGAATATCTAAATGAGTTGACAAATCCATTTGGAATCATTGCCATTTCTGAAACATGGATCAATGCTGAGAAAGGACTGGACTTTGGACTGGAGGGATATGATGTGAATTTTGTAAATAGAAAGAACAAGAGTGGAGGGGGAGTAGCTGTGTATGTGGATAAAAACCTAAATTACAAGGTGGTAGAAAGTATGACAACTGTAATTGATAATTTATTAGAATGTATAACAATTGAAATTTATAAGGAAAAAGAGAAAAATGTAATAATTAGCTGTATATATAGAACACCTGGCTCTAGTATTCAAGTATTTAATGATTTCATAGTGGAATTATTCTCTAAAACAAATCAAAAAGTTATGTTTATCTGTGGTGATTTTAATATTGACCTGTTGAATCCGAAAAAGCATAAAATGACCGACGAATTCCTAAACACTATGTACAGTTTGAGTTTACATCCTAAAATAACCAGGCCTAGCAGAATTACACCACATTGTGCCACCTTACTTGACAATATTTTCACTAACAATATGGAAAACAACATTGTGAGCGGAATATTAATTAATGACATCAGTGATCACCTGCCAGTTTTTGCAGTTTATGACACTAATTATAAGAAAAATCAGCATGAAGAACAACTGAGATACAGACGTGTAAGGACAGAAGAAACTATGAATGCACTTAAGAACGATCTATTAAATCAGGACTGGGACAATGTGTACAAAGAAACTGATATTGATATTGCATATGGCATATTTTTAAGAATATTCATGGAGTTGTACGATAAAAACTGTCCAACAATAAAATACAACAGAAAGCACAAATATTCAGATAGACCATGGATCACTAAGGGTTTACAAAATGCATGTAAAAAGAAAAATACACTCTATAGGGAATTCCTAAAACAAAGAACAAAAGATGCTGAAAATAAATATAAAAAATACAAAAATAAGTTGACCAATATTATACGTGTATGTAGAAAGGAGTATTATAGTAAAATATTGAACAATAATAAACATAATATGAAGGGAATATGGGATGTTTTAAATGGTATCATTAAAAATAATTCTGGACAACAAAGTTATCCTCAATACTTTATCGACAATGGCAATATTATGGAAAACACTGCTGATGTGGTCAACAGCTTTAATCATTATTTTGTAAATATTGGACCAAAACTGGCAGAACAAATTCCTGAGTCACTGCCATCAGTGGACTGTAGTGAAAGCCTGATTGATAGGAACCCTAACTCAATGTTCCTCACATCAGTGGAGGAAAAAGAAATAATTGACATTGTACACATGTGTAAATATAAAACATCTACTGATTGTAATGATATTGACATGAAAATCGTCAAGAAGGTCATTGAAGGAATTGTAGGACCTCTAACATATATTTGCAACTTATCATTTCAGACGGGAAAAGTGCCAAACAAAATGAAAATAGCTAAAGTTGTGCCGCTGTATAAAACTGGGGATAGACACCACTTCACAAATTACAGGCCTGTTTCTTTACTACCACAATTCTCCAAAATACTAGAAAACCTGTTTAATAAACGATTAGACAAATTCTTAGATAAACATAAATTACTCTCTGACAGTCAATATGGATTCAGATCAAAAAGATCAACATCTCTGGCATTAATCGAATCAATTGAGGAGATTACGAATGCTATAGATCAGAAACAGTATGCAGCTGGAGTATTTCTGGATCTCAAGAAAGCATTCGACACAATCAATCATGACATATTAGTTAATAAACTGGAACGGTACGGGATCAGGGGGGTTGTACTGCAGTGGGTGAAAAATTATTTAAGTGACAGGAAACAATTTGTGAAGCTGGGTGTCCATTCCTCATCATGCTTGGACATTGCTTGTGGTGTTCCACAAGGCTCTGTACTGGGTCCAAAATTATTTATTATTTATATAAATGATATTTGTAAGGCATCTGATATATTAAAATTAGTATTATTTGCAGATGACACAAATATTTTTTGTTCTGGGGGGAATCTAAAGGAGCTGCAGGATACAATCACTTCAGAAATGTGCAAAATTAAAAAATGGCTTAACAGGAACAAACTATCGCTAAATCTAAGTAAAACTAAAATAATCTTATTTGGGAATTCCCTTAGAAATGCACAAGTGCAGATTCAGTTAGATGGTGTGGAAATTGAAAGAGTACTTGAACATAAGTTTCTTGGTGTGATTGTAGATGATAAATTAAACTGGAAGTCTCATATAAATCATATACATAACAAAATTTCAAGAAGTATCTCAATCTTGAGTAAAGTAAAACACATTCTGGACCACAAATCACTCCACATTCTCTATTGTTCCCTGATTGCACCGTATTTGAATTACTGTGCAGAGGTTTGGGGCAATACTTACAAATGTTCGCTATCATCAATCTTTATATTACAAAAAAGGGCCATAAGGATAATCCATAAAACTGGTTACAGAGATCATACAAATCCACTATTCTTAAAATCAAAAATTCTAAAATTCACAGATCTGGTTCATTTTCTCACTGCACAAATTATATATAAAGCAATAAACAACCTGCTTCCTGACAATATTCTAAAAATGTTTTCTAAAAGGAAACTGGGATACAATTTGAGGGGGGAATTAAATTTAAAACATCCTCGTATCCGTACAACATCAAAAAGTTTTTGCATCTCTGTGTGTGGAGTGAAGCTGTGGAACAGACTAAGTAAAGATATGAAGCAATGTCCGAGCATGGCGCAGTTTAAAAAGCGGTTTAAGGATATGGTTTTTACAGGGTACAGGGAAGAGGTAGAGATTTGACAGGGTGTTCTTGTCTAATATTTTCATGTATGTGCGGGTGCACGGGTATATTGGTATGGGTATATATATATATTTGTAGGTTGTGTATCCTTCAGGTGTTAATGGGGTTAGTGAAAATGTGTATATGTGCGTATGTGTATATACGTATGTATGGATAGATAGAAACATATATGTATATATAAAAAAAAATAAAAAAAGAAAAAAAAAGAAAAAAAGAAAAAATACACATGACATAATGTAATTGCAAGGAGGTATTTCTGTAGTCTATTGATACTAGATAGTGGAAAAGGGGTGGGATTAAATAAGCTTATGCTTCTTCCTGCTCCTTTTTGAACATGAAAGTTATTTGGAGTTGTGGTTGCTTGTTTTCCTTATGTTTTGTTTTGTTCATTTGTCTCTTTTAATTCTATTTTGTTGTACTTTTTCAACATGTTCAAAATAAAGATTCAATCAATCAATCAAAAGATTATCCCACACTGCTTCAGTATTGTTGAGGTCAGAGGTCTGGGGAGGACAATCCATGACTGATCGGTTCCACTGTGTGTTTTTTCACCTGAAAAAAGGAAGCCATTTCCAGATGCTGGCAATCAGACGCTGCCCAGATGAAATGCACCTGACTGGATAAAAATCTGACCACACTTTTTTTTACATTCATAATTCCTACGGTTTTGATAAGATCTCAAACGCCACTGACTGAAAATCAACGCGCGCCCCCCCCCCCCAAAAAAAAGAAAAATTTAATCCACCATGTTTTACAAAAGGCTGTAGACACATCTGTACACATCTGTACTGATGTCCTCCATGCATACTGACAAAAATTTGAGCCAAAAATTTTCCATGTGGATTCATCATTCCATAAAACTTGATGCCACTGGTTTTGTTTCTTGTGTAATTTGGCTTTTCTCTCTTTCACTTCCTTTGCCGTGACGCTTTGACAGCTATGACCATTTCAGTGAAACAGTAGATCAGCTGAAGGGTCAGATACATCTCTCAGGTCCTGTGTCCGGTCTATTCTGGATTTTTCAAGGTTTTCAGGACATCTGCTGCATATTTTTAGGCCACTATCTTTTTTTGTTCTCTAAGTTTTTGTTTCCTCAAAGTAAAACCTAAAAGAGACTTCCTGCTAGCAACAAAGTGCCTGAAGATACGGTTTAAAACTGGTTGTTTGCTAATTTATCTGTTATGTGCAAACACAATACTGGTTCATCCCTTGAGTTAGGTCCCCTCTCTTATGCTTAAATGATCCATAGGTCAGTGTTTAGTGATTCAAGAAGTACAAAAATAGTTCCTCTGAAAATGATCAGGTACAAGTGGACTAAAAAATGAGTGGAAAGAGCAGCCAATGTCCAAAGAAAAACTTAAAATACTTAAAAACACATTGAAAAAAAGATCTCGCTCATTGAAAGCTAAATATAAAGAAATGAGGCGTGGCACATTACTGTAAATGCAAAACAGAAGTTGTGAAAGAGCAAAGGGTCAACATCGTTCCAGATTTGAAGCCCAGCACAAGACTGGCCAACAGTTACTGGAAACTAGAAGCTGCTATGGAGGGACTGAGTTTCCCCAAAGTTTTTTACTGAAGACTGTGTGTGTGTCTCTGACATTTCTGAGGTTTTACCAATAGTCTGTTAGCATTTCTGATATCAGTCAGTGTGGTGCCGACAGTTTTGGAAAGACAGTTGTGAGAACAGTAATGGCCAAACAAAGGTCAGAGTTTGCACAGATTGCACATCTTGGATGCTTTGGTGATAGTTACAGACTGCCCAGGAGGAGAGAGTGAACATCAATAACCACCTGTCACTTTACAGTAAGAATGTTAAGTCCACAGTCTTTTTTTTTTTTTGTAGCTACTAGTTAGCCACTCTGGCGAGAGTCCACCTTCATCGTACCCAAAAGTCTTCCTAAAAGCATTTTTCATGATCGCTGAGCTGCTGCTTCTTGCTATGTTGCAGAAGTTGGAACCAATTAAGCAGAGATTGGCAGTGACTTCTGTAAGTTGTCTTTTTGTGCCTTGGAAACACACATAAAAATGCTAATTGTCAGAGCTCTATTAAAACTGGCACATACTGCTAATTGGTATTTAACTTAATGCGACTCACTTGTGTAGCTGTCTCTGTAATTGTGATTTAAACCAGTCACTGCCTGAATTTCTAATTGTGTGGTTGTAAACACAGCAGAATGAAAGTCAGTGTACGAACACTGTTCAGAGATGGCACTGTGGAAAATAATGTAACAGGTCGCCTAATTTTATTATGCCTATTTTTTTTCCATGAAATCGCTCCTTCAGTTTACTCATATTGTGCATTACCTCCCATCTGATCCCATCCCACAGCACCGCCTTTGTGTTATTTGTAGCTGTTCTGATCTGACTCCTAATCTAATGATGCCACAGGATACACATTGCCCAGCTGCTGCCAGCAGACAGGCAGGTCATGATGCAGAATTAATGACTCTGTGGTGTGGTGAACACTTTCTCCCGGGACATTTCATTTTCTAACACAAGAGCTCTGTAAGACACTGTGGATTCACATTCTCCCCGTGGTCGTTTGTCTCCAAACCTCAGCTACACTTGAACTCAGTTACTTTCCCCTTATGGCTTCCAAACCAACAGGTTTAATAAGAATAGTGTGTACTAGAAGAGGAAAATGAGCCTGTCATATTTTAGAGTCTGTAAATTAGTTGGTAACGCATGTTTAGCTAGAGGTGGGTGCCTTTGGTTAGCATGATGAAGCACAGCAAATTTGGAGTGTTCTTAAGAGAGAAATGAAAATGTTAGTGCTTCACCACAGTCTTCTGGAAATGCAAACAAAATTATTCCCACACAAACAACACTGTTCAAATGCAGTTAAATCATCCCCAAGGATGATTTATTTAGTCATGAATATGCCACATTGTTACTTTTGGTTTGTGTACTACTGCTCTGAAGCCAGAAATTTCTGCTTTTGCCATCTTGGTCTTGAAAATACGCATGACTGGCTTATTTCCTGTGATCTCATTAAGTAATAAATACTAGGATGCTATTATTGACTTTAGGAAAAACGTACCTCTTCACAAAAGGGAGAAGCACAAAAAGGAACTGAACAGCTCACTCTTTAGTGTTTATCACTTGCCCATAATGGAATATTAATATTAGGTGGGTCTGAAGGAGAAGCAGAGGCTACTCCATGCCCACCTGTTAGTGCAAACTCATCAGGAAAGTGATGTGTTTACTTAGATCACAAATCAAATGTGCAGTAAGGTAACTTAAGGTAATGAATAGCACATTTAAGGCACTTAAACATGCTTTTAGTGGTTTCATTTTTTTTTAAATTTATTTTTTGCATTTGACAGCTGAGTGCAAGTAATTACAGCAACCAACAGATCAACCAGAGGTTAAGTGTTCAACATCCTCAGTCTCTAGGTACGCCTTTCAATTGCAAGTTGGTTGCACAGGTCACCAGGTAGGAGGGAACTTGTTCCCAAACAATTGGATTCCAACTTGAACTGTCTACAATCCCTCTCAGTCAGGCTGGCCATGGTTTGCAAATAACTGCCATCCCATTTATAAATGCAAACAGATTGCCACGCTGCAATCAATCTGCACTGATCGGTGCAACACGTCTGGTTGTGTTCCTATGTAAATATGTGTTGCAAAGAAGAGATTGCGTGTTTTATTATCACACATGTATTTGCTCAAACTGTTTTGGGGAAGTTCTGAGTCACTCTTGCAATTATTTTGAATGTGTTTTACCGTCATGTTGACTAAATGTTAGAGATAACAGGATCAGTGATAATACCTCAAATTAATTCAACAAAGCAAGATAACTTTAAGAGAGTTTTCATTCAGCAGATCCTTTAAAGTGTGCGTGGTTTCGATATGCAATATGGAAAACTCAATTAACCCCAAAGGACCCAGATATTGTGTATATACAGGTGCCATTTTATATAACGTCACCTCCAAATTACTACTAGACTGATAAGAATAATAAACAGCAAGAAAAATGGAGAAGTATATAATGATAATAATGAGACTGCTCAGAAACATGAAAATCTAGTCTGTACTCTACAGCTAGATTTTACCTTCCTGTTTTCTCTGAATGCTAAAAATAATATGTTCATATATATACTCAGTGGTCACTTCATTAGGTACACCGACTTTCTAGTATTGGGTTAGGAACCCTTTTGCCTTCAGCTTTAATCTTCTGTGATATAAATTCTACAACATGCTGGAAGCATTGCTCAGAGATTTTGGACAACAGATCGACGTGATGTGAACTGTGATCCCACAGTTGCCACAGACTCGTCAGCTCCATGTCCATGATGTGATTTTTCTCTTCCACCACATTAAAAGGTGATGTGGACTGTGGAGACCATTTGAGAACAGTGAACAGACTGTCATGTTTGAGAAACCAAGTTGAAATGACTTAAGTTTGTGACATGGCACATTATGGCAACACCACCAACATAAGCCTCAACTGTTAATAAAAGGGAGAATCGATCCATTCTTTCATGTAGTTTACACCAAATTCTGACCCTACCATTCAAATGGTGCACTATCTTCTATTGTCTAGTTTTGGTGAGTCCGTGTGAATTGTTGTCTCAGTTTTTCTTTTCCTAGCTGACAGGAGTGGCCTGCTACTGCTGTAGTCATTCTGCTTTAAGGTTCAACATGTTGCTAATTCACACGCAGATGCTTAGGCAGGTCGTCTTGACCATGTCTACATACATAAATGCATTGCGCTGCTGCCATGTGATTGGGTGATTAAATATTTAAATCAAAAAGCAGCTGAACAAGTGTACCTAATGAAATGGCCAGTGTGTTTATGTTAATCATTCATCATCTTCATCATTATTTGTGTCGGTTCACACTCACACCAAAAATCCAAACCTTTCGACAAACAGATTATGTGAAAAAGTCAAGCAAAGCAGCTCATTGTGTCTGAAACACAATGAGCTGCTTGACTTGGCTCGAATTACATCAAGTTAGTGGGAAAGCTTTGATTATGAAGCCATAAAATTAAATTTTAATGAAGTAAATGGGATTATTTTGCCTGACATGGATTTCTGAGCACCGGGCTATTCTGAGCATACACCTGAGCCCGCCTCGTGGCTGAAAGCTGCACCTGGAAAATTAAAATGGAAATGTGAGAAAGCAAAAGCACAGTTTCCGTCATTAAGTTCCAAAATGTTGTAATTAGATTTCAATCTTGGTAGGATGAAACTCTGCAGCTGCACGTCCACTAAATATAGACTGTTACACAAGTCTAGAGCTCGGAGAGGTTTATTTAGCAGGTCCCAAAGAAGCATGATCAGCAGCGTTATTGTTTGTAATATTTGCATCTATATTTCTAAATCATTGATTTTTGCCTCTCCCGCGTCCCTGAGCATCAGTGCACAAATCGAATAGTAATCCTCCTGTTCAGTGATGGCGCCCTGACCCTCACCGCTCGACGCTGTCCTGTACGGCTGATCGCTTCAGACCACTGCTAGTGTTGCACATGCTGTGGCTTCCTGAGCGTGCTTCACGCTGAACTTTGTAACTGATGCTCACAGTAATGAGACTGACGCTTCCTGCCGGATTTATGGATTTATCTGTGTTTCGTGTTGTGAGAGAAACGGGGCAAGCAGCTGAAAGAGCCTATTCTGTGTTTGAAGTTAGGATCTCCATTATGAAATGATCTTATCCAGCTTTTATTTCCTCTGTGATACTGATGGCATTGTTGTTTATATCTAATTTTGAGAAATTCAAAGAAAAACTAAATCAGTTTGCAAAAAATCTATAAAATAGCCTTTGAGCTCTAAGACAATTATTTTGTCTTGAATTTGTTCTGTTTGTTTTGTTTTATTGCCAATTTATGCATTTTGCTGCAGACACAATTCTCTGAAGCTCTGATGTGAGTTTGAATTGCATGTCTTTTGTTCCAGCTCTCTCCCCTCATCCCCAACCAGTTGCAGCAGATGGCCGCCCCTCCCTAAATCTCTTTCTGCTCAAGGTTTTTTTCTGTTAAACGGGAGTTTTTCCTTCCCACTGTCGCCAACGACATTCTCATAGGGGGTCATATGATTATTGGAGTTTTCTCAGTTATCAGAGTGAAGGATGGATACTTTGTTTCTATCCTCAGAGTTCAGTTTGTAGCCCACGGAATGTTAAATAAATAATTTTGGGGGAAATGAAAACATATACCTCAAACATGCACTATGAAAAATGTCTTTATGTTGACTTTCATGTTGATTTTGTTTACAGCCTAAAGCACATTTAAACAACAAAAGTTGTTTAAACACCAACAGGCTGCCTTTTTTAAAATAATTTCCAGTAAGTGAAATAAAACCTGCTGAGCCACTAATGTTGCATTTTCAAAGTATGACTTTGGTGACCATCCAGCCTGTGGGTAACAGAGCTGCTACAGGTGAAAACAAACAAGATGCAATTGTGTTAATCTTAATTTCATTCAAATTTAGTTTGAGTGTTTCCATTTTGTCACAAAAAATTGTCAAGTTCTTTTTTTTCCCATTTTTTGGTTTCAGCAGATTGGAAAGCAGCATAAAGTTTGCACATAGAATTGACATGTTTAAAGGAATGGATACCGTCTACACAGGTGGCACAATGGATAAATGGCTACAGCCTATATTTCAGATGGCTTATTTTTAGACTTTTGACCTTTATTTATTGCACATAACTGTGGTGACCTTCAGCTTAATATGCTGCCTGAATGCCTTCTGTCTGGATACACAGTGAAGACCAGAGCAGCAGCAGCAGCTCTGGTCTTTGCTAACGTGCAGCTCAGCCAACACCTTTGTAGACAAGGCTTCAAAAACTCTTCTGCAAAATGCTGTGGAGTTGAAATTCAGCAGGGGGCCCATCACAATCTCAGAGGATTCTTTTTTTTATTCTGGACGCTATAGTCAGACTTAAAGTGCTATACTAAAGCATAGTCTTTGACCAGTTTCATTCAGCTGTTGATCTCTGACAGCAATGAAAATTTAACAACTACATGTAGGCTTTAATCCCCAAAATGCAAGCTAGCCTTTGGCTACACTCTCCTGTCCAGAATATTTTGGCAGAAACATCAGATGTCTAAAAGTAACCGAAGCTTTACTTCACCTGTGTGATTCTGCAGCCAAACAGATTTACTGTTTTCCATTGTGCTTGATTTTATCTGAGGTTGCTTTAGCTGATAAACCACATTTATGTTTTCTCATTGTAAGATTTTGAGCGTAGATTTTGTGCAGCCAGTATTTTTAATAACATCTAGTTTTTGTGGAAAAAAAACCCTGATGGCCACTACAGGTTGGAGAGTCTCCTTGAAAAAAGATGCCTGATTGTATAAAAGTCGGAAAATAACAATTCTTTGCACTTTATGAGATTAATAAACACTTTTCTGATTAGTTGTTTTTTTTATTTCTGTTTTTAAGTCTTATTTAATACAGTATTTACTTTTGAAACTATGGTCCAGCTTACAGTACAGTATGATAAAGAAAGGTATGCTTTAAGGCATTGCATCTTCTGATTGAGAGATTACTATCATAAGACTAAAGTTTAGATACTCTCATCATGAGCATGGATCTCATTGCACATTTGAGCTTTTAATGATATATTTGAGTTGTTCTTTCCAGGGTGAAAGGGCTGTGCAGCATACATCTTTAATGACTGTGGTGCACAAGTTTGAATTTATTTTTATTTATATTTATGTATTTTCTTTAATCTACACTAGGTCAAAAGTATACATACAGATTCAACTACACACACACACACACACACACACACACACACACACACACACTAAAAAAGGCCTAGTAACTTCTCGTTAGAAATAGTAATTGATTACAGCTTGTAGTTTCTCTTTTACTGCATGAAAAGAATTGATTTGACTGCATTCCTTAGACTGACCAGTACTAAGAAGCCCAAAGAACTCAGAAGATGTAAGAATAAGTGTCTTGGAGACACTTCTAAATAACTTCAGATTTCAGGATTATTATTTTTAAACATTGTATGTTGCTGCGAGTCAATGAGAGGTGTCACTCCCAGAGTCTGGAAGAAAGACCTAAACTGTTGCCTTCAGATAAGGGAAAATTGGTCAGAAAGATCAAGAGCAACCCAGGAACCACCAAGGCTCAAGACTGCACAGAACCAGAGGCTCCTGAAAGCACAGTATCACTGAGCACAGTGAAGTGAATTTTAAATTACCTTGAACTGAGAGTGCGCCAACCAAGAAAGAATCCCCTGCTCCAAATACAACACCTTCAACCTGGACAGCTGCCCACATAAAGAAGCTAAATTCCTTCTGGAGAAGTTTTATGGTCAGACGAGACAAAGACTGAGCTAGCTGGGCACAATGACAAAGGTATGTTTAGAAGAGTAAAGGTGAGGCTCCCAAACAGAAGAACACCATAACAGCTCAGTCGTGCTCTTGTGCATCCAATTCTTGTTTTTTCTTCAAGTCGTTAAAGATGTTAAAGTGGTCACATGAAACTTTTGACCACAACTGTCTACAGTATTGTCCTCAGTATTACAGTCGGATTCAGTCCATCTCTTTAGGTTTGAGCTTTCTAAAATGTGAAGGGTTTGATTTAAACAGAAAACTGTGACATTTGACCCTTTAGGTGTTAAAACCTGAAACTGAGTTTTGTGTGAAACCCTCTTTTTTTTCTTAGTGTATTTCTACTTGTTTCATTTTACACTCAAATGATATAAATATGGGCTCAGATGAGTACTCAGAGGTCAGTCTGTGACAGAGAAGAACGTGAAGAAATTGGCCACCCTTTATTTTTAACTCTTATAAATAAAAATAATAATATAATAATGCTAAGCCCTGACCTGTTTGTGATATTTCATGTTATAATCTCTCAGATGGATTCAGTGCCTTGATGTAATTGTGATTTGTTGAGCGATGCAAAAGCTCAAACCCCCTTTTTTTTAAGCAGGTGAGTGTTCTACATTGTTCTGACCCTTTGGCTACAGAGACAAGTGGTTATTATGGTGCAGAGAAAATCCTTGCCTCATGATCAGCTGAGTGTGAGAGGCACAGATTGATGCTTGCAGGGTCTGGAGCATTTGCTGTGTCAGTGTTCAATCAATACAATCTTTACCAATCTGGGGAAAGGGAAGGCCGTGAGTTAGCAAAAAGGTACTCGGTACGCTGTACTCTCTTGGATCCTGTACTTTGCGCTTCTGTGGTAGTTAAATGATGATCAATTCATTTGAACTTGCACCTTCAAAGTAAAATGATCAGTATATCAAACCCTGTGCTTCCCTCAACACATTCAATGTTACTCAAACCACATTTTAAGTGTTGTCAGTACAGATAGATCTGTTCACTGCTTGTCATTAATATGGTCCACCTTTCCTGCCCTTTAATTAGAATTTTTTTGACTAACTTACAGTAGAAATGAACAATAGAACGACATTGACCTAAATAAGAAACTCTTTGGTTTAACATTGATATTTATTTCAATGAGCTTTGCCTTCTTTGTCCTTTTGAGGGCCACCAGGGCAATCAGTGCTTTCTAATGGCTGATTGGTCATTCTGTGGCATATTTTCCCAAAAACCAAGTAGATTAAGCTACTACACCTAAGATATGCTTTAACTCAACTCTATTTTTCTTCTATATCAGCATCCAAAAAAAGGAGAAATAGTGCTTGAGCTTAACACAAAAGAAGCCTTTCCATCACTCAGAACCTATTTTTGTCAGCAACATTGCATAACCTGCTTCATAGCATAACATGGTTTGCTTCTGATATTTTGAAACTCAGGCAGGATGGTGAAATGATGGTTAGCACTGTTGCCTCAAAGCAAGAAGGCCCTGTGTGAACATTGCATGTTCTCTCTGTGTAGTCAGATGCCCTCCCTCCCACAGGTTGGGTTAATTAGTGAATCCATAGATGTGAAAGTGAGACTGAATGGTTGTCTGTCTCTCTGTGTCAGCCCTGTGACAGGCTGGTGACCTCTCCAGGGTGTACCCCACCCCACGCTCCATGGCAGCTGGGATAGCCTCCATCCCTCCTGTGACCCTGAACTGGATAGGCAGAAGGAAGTAAATGCATGAACTTTTTGTCTTATACTTGCCAATACCAGCATGTATTCCAAGTTGTAAAGTTGTGGGAATGAAGTTGAGAGACAAAAGGTGACTAAGTGGTTCATCTACCCCTCTCAAAGCTGTTGTCTTAAGCAGCATATTTGTAATGCTTATAATAAATAAGCAGTGTCTAAACAGAGACATGTTTTCTTCATTCTTTACCCTATTTTAGATTTTTATTTTTTCCCCTCAGCAACCACGCATTTGTCTTCCAGTCTGGAAATAGGCATAATGAATAATTTAATCCTCGCAGGTCTGTATCATGGGAAGAGATATATTTAATATATGATGGATATTAATGTTAATAGTGCTAAGCATATTTGAATCCAATACAATCGGTGACAATGCAATCTCCTTCAAATTTATTGCACACATGCAGCACACAAATATGTCCTGTATTTTTTTTTTTCCCGTGGTCTGAAATCAGCAGCATGCTCATTCAGTAATTTTCAGCATATTGGTTTGTGACAAATGGCTCACTTGGAGTCAAAAGCGGAATGGAAAGCATTTGTAAACAGCCAGTAGCATTTTTCAGCATTTATTGCTCAATCATTAATCTTCCTCCATGTTAGCGGGGATATTCTAACTGTTAGGTATTCCATGCGGTTTTGTTTAAGTTAAAAAATTACACACATGAATCTGAATAATGTTGTATTTGGATGATAGTTCACCATGGCATACGGTCAGCTAACCGTCCACCATCGTCAGCTCTGCAGACATGTAAGAGACTAGGATTTCTTAAGTGTCTGCAGGGTTACAGGGTTATTGTTTACCTAGATTGTATTGTGAGATATTGTTCTAAAATATGAAAGTATTTACACAGGACTCTATGCAATCCTGTGAAAAACTAAGTACACCCCATGAATCAGTAGCTTGGGCTGCCACCTTTAGCAGCAATAACTTGAAGTAATGGTTTTCTGTGTGACTTTATCACAATTTCAGTTCACTCTTCTTTACAACTTTGCTTCAGTTCATCAAGGTTGGTGGGCATTTGTTTATACTGACTCTGAACCATTAAAACACCTTGATTCTTTCATTTTAAAGCTTTTTCAGCCATTCCATTGTAGATCTCCTGCTGTGCTTGGAATCATGGTCCTACCAATTTCAAAGCAAAGCTTTAGGTGTCAGATAGAGGGCCTCACAATACTTTGATTTACAGAGGAGTTCATGGTCGACTCAATGACTGCAAGATGCCCAGGTCCTGTGGCTGCGAAATAAACCCAAATCATCACTCCTCCACCACCCTGCTGACAAGTTGGTATGAGATGTTTGTGATGATTTGCTGTTTGGTTTTCATCAAACGTGGCACTATGCCAAACATCTCCACTTTGGTCTCGTCTGAGGACATTGTTTGTTGTTTGTTGAGTTTTGCTGCAAACCTCAGCCGTCCTGCCATGTTGTTTTTAGAGAGAAGAGGCTTTCTTTCTCCCGGCAGCCCTTCCAAACAAGCCATGCACAGTCCGACCTTGGGGTGAGTTGGCGGGGGTTAATGAGTCATTGTGTTAACAGACACCCGAGTGCTCCGGACCAGCACACTGTTAAAACGTATGCTTTTATAGATGTACTAAGTAGTACTTAGTTTTTCACAGGACTGCATAGAATCCTGTAAAACCTTTGATTGGCATGTCTGCATTCTCAAACAGTACATAAATATTGTAATGCGTATTATTGAGGTGAAGCATACGAACTATTAAAAATCTAGTGCTAGTGAAAAGTTTGGATCCACTCACTGATTTGGGTTTTCATTGTTTTAATTTAATTTTCTGTTTATAACAGGATGGAATGCTTTTCTTTCTCTTTACATAGCCAAGTGGTCCTACAGGAATTTGCTTTATAGCAAACTAAAGAGGCACAACAACAGCACTTCTGACAAATTTATCAGTCCAGTTGCATCTGCATTATTTTTCCCTTAAACGGTACATTTTCTCAGTTTAAGCATTTTATGTTTTTTATATTCTATTGTTAATAAAATATGGCTTCATAAGATTTGCAAATTATTGCATTCCTAAAAATGTAAATATAAAATCTGACTCTGAAGTATTTCAGCACCACAGACAGCGACTTCAGACCGCCATTCGTTTAGGCGGACGTGTTGGCTATGGTTTGATTATCATTGGGGAAAAGGAGTGCACATTTTCAGAGCTACATTGGCTGTGTACAGAAATTGAAAGTATCTTTTTTTCCCCCTTTACCTCACAGTTGAGTGAAATGGATATATGAAATTGTAAAATTCTAATCCTGATCTAATCCCTTCATGCTTGGCTTGGCTTGCTCCAGACTATCTCAAAAACAGGGGTGGACAGTGTGCCATTTACAGTGTCCAACATTCTAACACAGACTGCAATTATAACCACGGTGCTGCACAAAGAATGTTCTGGCATTCAGACCCTTGTTTTTTGTAGAAAAGAAAACTAATACAGTAGTAGATGATTTTGCAGACGTCTGCAGCTGTGTAGTCTTTTTCTGTTTGAGAATCAAAATGAAAGTGAGAGGGGCTTTGCCTTGGTGACATGCTGTAAAGGGGCTTTTTATGCTTTATCACAATGGGCTCGTATAGAAAGTGGATTATTGCACCTGGCTGCTTGTAATGTCATGCTGTCCTCCAGGACCACCAGTACTCAGGAATCCTATAAGACCAGCAGCTAAGACCCTAGTGGGACCCTGACAAATCCACAGGCTTACACTGCTGCCTTTGAAGGGATAGAAATCACGACGTCACTGCTGGAGCAAGATTGTCGGTGGGAGCCACTGTACAGGGCTTCAGTAATGCATTTATCCTGGAGCTCACCTGGATTATTACTGCACGCTGCTACTTCTTAAAAGTTACACATTAGTTTTGATACTGTGAAAGCTAACTCTGTCTGCCACTTGATGCAGGTGAAGAAAAAGCCTGACGACTTAGGTCTTTTTCCCTTTATGTGTTGGAACTTGATAGACATGTCACTTTGTAAGGTTTTGACCTTCATACTCTAGAATTCTTGAACTTTTCTCAGTGCACAGAATACTTTGTTCTTACATCTTCAAGCTGAAATAACGAAATGTAACTTTGTGTCTGCTGAATGACAACTACACCATGGTTGGAGTCCATTTGTCAGTTCTGCTTGGGATGATATCCGCGTTGTAGCCATAAGACAAGAGTTTTTTAATTACCAATGAGAGGTGTTTCAGTGCTTCCTTTATTGCCTCTTTTAGCAGACAGTACACTGGACCATCCTTTATGAAAGGAAACTGGAGACGAAGGTATCCCACAATTTAAAGCCACATAGCTGGCTTCTCTTGGAAATGACTGAAAAGTGATGCAAACCATTCTGTGCATTACCGCTGTGTTTTCCAGCCTGTGCCATGACTTGGGAAGTTGTCTGCTTTTGTGAAATGACTTGTAACATGGGTTATGTTTAACTCATTTTGAATCAATTTTGGATCAATTGTACTTCAGGGATTTTGACAGCATCAAAAAAATGCAAACTGGATCATCTGGAATCTTTTCCTAAGGCCCTTTTGATTTCCCCTTCACATCTTTCCTTGATGGAAATGGGCTGGTTCTTATATAGCTTTTCTACTCCACTTGAGCACCCAAAGCACTTTATACAACATGCCTCATTCACCAATTCATATGTTTTCTACCTAAGTGCTTTCAATCTAAAATTCACACCCTGATGGATGCATCAGAGAGCAACTTGGGGTTCAGAATCTTGCCCAAGGATACTTTGGCATGCAGACTGGAGCAGCCAGAAATCAGCCTTCCAATAAGTAAATTACCTACTCCACCAGAGCTACAGCCGTGTCAATGGAGATTGAAGAAAAGTGATTAGGAAAAGATGTGGGGGGTGATCGACCCAATCCATGCCACCTTAGGCATATGTGTTCAAGATGTCAGGAATAAGAGTACACAAGTGGAAACACATTTTTAACACATTCCTGTCATTTGTGACATTAAATGCCACTGCAATGTCAGGTGGTGTTAAGAAGTTGTAGTCTTCAGTTAATTCTCATCCAAATAGAGCCATAGATGTTAAAACACATTGCTGTGGCAAAATTACAAACAAAACCTCTTTTAAAAAGCAGTAACAGGATGGCAGAGTAGTGAGTCACAAGGCTGTCTACCAGTGGTAGTTTTTGTCGCATTTTGGGAACTTGATTAATGTATAGACACCATTAATTATTGTTTAGTTCAGTTCTGGTTTTAAGAACAGAGAGCACTGCCCGCTCACACTATGGCTGCTTGTCTAGTACAAGGTGGGCAAGCTGTAAACCATTCCCTGCTTTCTCCTCTATTAGACTCTGAATGCGACCAAATCAAAGCTGCATTCCAAAACACTTAAAATTAACAGTGACTCTGAATTTAAGTGTTTTCTGAGGCCGTAAATGAAGTTAATAATTAATAACGTCTACTCTTTTGTAATTCTGCTAGCTTCTAGAGAGAAAACACTTGTATGGTTTAACTTTTCAGATTGTCCATGTGGTAAATATCGTCTGTGGTTTAGGCACCCGACAGATGTGTTTGATGTCCTGAGAATGAGAACTGGATTGGAACGTTTCACACATTTCTGTGAGAGCAGGTTGGTTTCTGCTGGTATCTCTCTCTCTGTGTGCCTTGGTGTTTCACTCCAGTGTACCTGAACGGACTCTTGGAATGTTATAGCTTAGAGAAGGAACTTCTCGGCAAGCCAGACGACAGCCTTCGTTTATTAGAAACTTTCAAAGAGTTTCAATTTCCCCCAACAGACTGTAGTATGAGTTATTACTTTGCTATATTCAGTACTGTGCTGCCATGCTGCTGGTATTCACTTGTATTTTTATTTTTCATTTTACAGCTCTATCAGTTCTGCATTAGGATTTAG
Organism: Pelmatolapia mariae; assembly: GCF_036321145.2. NCBI lineage: Eukaryota > Metazoa > Chordata > Actinopteri > Cichliformes > Cichlidae > Pelmatolapia > Pelmatolapia mariae. The sequence continues at coordinate 4,204,249 of NC_086236.1, read as the reverse complement.
AGTCGTTTGCCAGGAAGGACTCTTTCTGCAACAGGCGACAAAATGAGATAGTGGAGAAGGATTTCTTTTTTGACAGTATATCCACTCATTTGCAGGTAAAGCCACACTCCCTCGCCTTTTTTCTTCATTCATTGTCTCCCAAATTTCCCAGAATGTCTCTCTACTTTCCACTTCCCCTCCACAACCACTTAATCTATTTCTCTCTCTATCAGCAGAGCTCTCTGTTCTCTTTCCCTCTAATTTTTGTCAGGAGTTCCACTTGCAGCTACTTTTCAATTCAGTGCACACACCCCTTTTGCCCCCCTATACAAATGAATGAGCAGGCCGGAAAAGAGGCAAACAAACAGACAAATAAATACAAGGGAAATGATATAACAAGATGTAATTCATCAACACACAATCAAGAATGGGGGAAAGCAGGCAAAGTCAAACCCAAAGTCAATCTCCAAAAGCTATAAGAAAGCATAAGCTGTAGAGAAAGGGAAGAATTGGACAAAGGGACATTCCCCAGGCACATTTGCATGAATTATGGGACTAAAATTAAGAATGCAACAATTGTTAGTCTCTATTAGATGCTCTGTCTCTTCTCTCATCAGCTTGGGGCAACATGCCGCATAATCACGCACTTCAAGGACAGCAGAGTGTCTTTAGTGAGGCTGGCCGCACTGAGAGAGCATCACCTACTATGGGTCTGCTCACCCGTGGGTGCTGGCATTAATCTCGATCACTTCTTTCAGCACAAAGACCTTCCCAATGAACCCCAAGCCCACTGGTTTACCGCCCAAACCACAAATTCCTGCCAGCCCGGCTTCCCAGGGGTTCCATGCCCTTACTTCCCAGCCCGGAGCCTCGGCACTTGGCTGGAGTATCGCATACTCATGGGTGAGGAAGCCAATTGTTGTTGTTGGTGGTGAGGCATGTAATGCTGTTATCACGGCCTCTTAACTTCCTTCCGAGTCCCAAGCTTGCTCTCTAGGCGTGACTTTCAGACAACTTTGAACCACTGCAAAGGAGGGGATGTCTTTGACAGTGGTGGGGATGTTAATGGAATGAAGATGCCACCACAGAGGTGTTGGAATTGCTAGTCATTGCTTTGTGTTTTTATTAGGTGGTGGTCACGCAAGGCCCTCAGTCAGACAAGGCGTGAGGACAGACGGGTGATATTATATTAGCGCTCGAGGCGACTGTTATTCTGCAGCCCTCTCCTGCATCTTTAGGACTCTGTCTCCTGTCCTTCGGGATGCTTTCAGCATCAATTGTTTTCTTTCTTCATGTAACAAATATTATCTGGTGTTTGTATATATTAAGGTTTTTGCAAGCAGCTGTGAGATCTTACATTTCATTGAATTAAAGCATGCTTATGCTCATATAATTATATTTGTGGTCTCCAATAGAGTAGCTATGTGTGATTTACAGCTTCAAGTAATCTTTATTAGTCTTACACTGACTGCTCAATGCATCATTTGTGTGAAACAAGCTGTTTAGCATCATCCCCCAATCCTCGGATTGCATATTTCTTAGAGTGCCTCTATTATGAATGTAATTGGACCATGTGAGCAGCAGTCATGCATCATCATTGTGGTCCAAACAACACATTTTTTCTAATACAGAGCCCCACAGTGTGCTTGTGCTTGTTGACCTGCCCATCCCCTTTTTGTGTCCATGTGTGCGTCTATTTAGTGTAGAAAACTGATATTTTCCACCAATAATTTGTATTCATTTATTATTTTGCTGGATGATCACAACTTCAAAACCTCTTTCTTCATTAAAAACATCCATGTCCTCTAGTAATACATGGCAACACAAAAAAGACACATGGAAAGACTGTGTTATCGTCTGCATGTGGCCATGAATCTTAAGATTTATTCTAGAAATTAGCTGCACAGCATGGTCACAGAGTTAAACACAAGCATCCATACGGTACGCATTCTGTGCCTTGGTAGTAAATGGTCTAAGAGTCTAGTGCACGGGGTGTAAAAGATGATGAATGTACACTTGCAGCCTAAAGTCAGACAAAAGACAAAAGTACAAAGCACGAAAGGGCAAAGGAAAAAAGATCACATAAAAACTGCCTCGTCACCACCACCACCAACATGAGCACCAGCAGCATCCCCGGCACCATCTGTGTAAGTAATTATTAAAGCACGGCTGGGCTGCTATCACTGAGCAAACATGGCAGAGGCGAGGAAGTTGGTCCAGGTGTGGCAGCCAGGGACACCTGAACCAAACAACACTCGGATGTGCGTTCACTCGAGCTCCAAGGATTCAGCTCTCGTTAATGTTCATGGCTGTGTGTCTTTGCGAGTACTAGCAGTGTGGTGTGGTGCTTTTATTGGGGAGAGTCCAGAAATGCTTCCTGTGCAAATGTTTTCTTACAATTCAAACAGAGGAATAATTCATAAATGAGCACCAGGCTGTAGTGTAGACCAAGCCCAAACAAACACAGAGGAGAGTGTGAGTAAGGTTTTATTAATACCCACTTGTAATGCATTGCAATCCAGGTTCTACATTTTTGAAATGGCAATGTTTGTGTGTTTTGTTGGAGCAAACCATAATGGAATTTGTTCTTGGCCAGACCTGCCATCCAGCTACTTTTTGTTGGATATCATTGTGGTGCAGAGCCGAATGCAGGAATGCAGGAGAGAGCATTATGAATGCAGGAGAGAATTTTAAAAGAGGTGGCAAAAGGTGTTGGCAGGCTGGTGTGGGATGGATTCAACAAAAGACGTATAAACATCAAACCAGTGTTCATACAAAGAAACACTTTTGTATACTTGAAAAAAGTCTCAAATGGTGAGGAAGACTAAAAAACTTGCAGGCTTTTGGCTTTTAATTGAAGAAAAACACATTTTACTAAGTGAAATAGCTACAGTGCAGTGTATATGACATTTTCATGAAAAATACTTTTTTTATATAGCTACTCAAAATAATCCATATTAGAGAGATCTACTTTATATGACATTGGACAGATCCATGTTTAATTTGAGTATATAATAAGAAAAGTAAAATTAGTTTACATTTCAACTGACTTGTTGACTGACTTAAACGTTTTGGCAAAAGGGTCATTGTGATTTAACTCTTTCTTTTTAATATCTGTGGTGTGGGCATTTGAATTGTTCATTGAATATAAACAAGCTAGCAGGGCCACCAATAAAATCCACACGATGACCGTTACAGAGCAGCTGTGTGCAGAGAAACCCAGTAAATCATAAATGACAAAGCCCATTCCCCTCCACATTGAGTCTGGGTGGCTTTCTTCTTCTCTGGTATGCAAGAATGCAGAACTGTGAGGATTTTGTCCCGGTGGTGTAGAGCAGAAATTTAGGGTCAGACCAACAATTTTCTTGCTTCATCTGCAGTATATATTCTGTCCTCTTCTGGTTCATCAAGAGCAAACCAATGCATTACTTGTAATACATAAACAAGAGAAATCTGAATTAACAATTTTGCTTATGATACTATTGGGTGCTGTGGTACTGGTTGTCAGAGAAGTAACAATAGCTTGGGTTATGTGGCCCCATATATGTGGTCCTGGCCTCTGTAATTTTGAAAGACTATCTGGGCAGCTTGCCTCAGAGTAGGGGAAATATTATAGGAAGATGAAAGGATGGAAACTGGGAGACATGTCAGATGTGATGTTGCTGTAACAACTGTGGAGCCACTACTGGCCTCATTATCGCACAAATCTGGTCATCCATCAAGCCTGATGACATTGATAAAGCCCCCCCAGGGCAGACATTTTGACTTGTCAAGCAAAGGTGGAACTAATAACAGTGATGGCTGAATTCCATTTGACTATGTAAGATCAGGTGTCCTGTTATTACGCAAGCAGGCAATTAAAAAATGAGAAATTATGTTGCATTTCATCTGCATTGTCTTACAGCTAGACTTAAAGCACTAATGAGTAGTTTAACTTTAACTTTTTTTTTTTTTAAACAAAACAATCTAAATAAAATATTTTTAAATAATGTGTATATTCACCTCAGAGCCTTGTTATGGTTGCTCATTACTATGACAACGCATGCTATGAATACGATATATCTCTGATGAGCATTTTGCTTTTTTTTTTTTTCTTACCCTTGGTGCGCTTCTGCATTTTCAGCAGAAATCATGGTAACCTCACTCAATGCTCCTTCTTGCACAACAAAATCACAAAGCAACTAATTTCTATACAGTGTTGATCATTTACTGAGAGCCAGAAATTTTCAGATATTTTAGGAGAGTTGCAGGTCATTGAATTGGAAAACAAAACTTAGCTAAAGGTATTGCACAAATATAGCTTCAAATAAATGCAAATGATCTTCATCTGAAAAATTTACTGAGTAGTCTTTGCTAACATTCTCATTTCCTGTGCCACTCCCCATAATTGTCCTGAAGAAATCAAATAATACATAATTCCAGCTTTACGTTTGGAATAATAAGTGGACAACAAATCACAATTTTTAAATCGCCATTGAGAGAAATTGAACCATAATTTTAACATTTATTAAATTACTGCAGGTTCAAACCAAGTACGCCTAATCGTTTGGGTCTCACTGAATATTGGAGATACTAAAGATAGTCCTAGCAGCCAGTTAGGCCACAGCTACTCAAAGCTAGAGACCAGGTTTGTGGTTGCTACAGATTGCTAGAAAAAAATGTGTGTGGCTGTTGACTGGTTTCTTGTTCCCACTAGGTGTACTTGGTTGTACGGAGGTAAATGGGGCTTCACCACAAACCTCTTTGTGATAGTTTTAATCGCTATCAGATTTGCGTAGTTGTACTTGGTTTGTATGGAAGATGCTGACTTGTCTGCAAACTAATCGCTCAGCAGTTTTGAAACTGAAGAGTGCAATACAAACTGGAAACCAAGACAATTCATGTTCAAATAAACTTGTACTGTGAATGCAAACTATCTCCATTTCCAATTTATGTCAACCCTTTTCAACAACTTGACAAGTAGAAATGATGTTTGTAGACAAGTCAGTGTCCTCTGTGTAAACTTTGGGCGATAACAGGTGGTTTAGCACCCTCTTTGCAGCTGGCAGATTGCCATGGGTGATCATGGTATACATGGAAGACGACCACTTGTGTGCAACACTTGCCAACAGCCAACACTACTATGAAACTGTAGTAAAACTGTGAAAAGTGCCACACAAACTGGAAACAGTTTGTTTAAAGTAAAATGTTTTTCTTTGAAATGTTTTGGTTCAAGCAGGAAGGCACAAGTCATTATCTTAAATGCAAACTATGGGCGACCAGGGACATTTGCTAGCAACTAAAATAATCACTTTTTCCCAGTTCACATTTCCCAGCAACAGTGGTTGCCAAGGTATTGGTGTAAGGGTCTTTTCTGTCTGTCTGTCTGGGGTTTTAGCAAAGTGACAAAAACTATGTTTCTGTCAAAGCTGCAGGTGTCTCACAGAGCATATGCTGCTGGTTCAGTGCTGTGTGCATCAGGTTTAAGCAGTTGTGAGAATTGTCAAAAATGGATGGCATCATCATAACCTAGTGCAAAAGTAAAAAGGTCCTGCTAACAGACACAGATTTAAAAAAAAAAAAAACTATTTGGTAACCTACAATTACCAACACCAAATAAGACTCTGTGTGTATCTCTGAGACACCAGAGATATCTGGAAAAAATGGAGGTATTTAGTGGTTATGTGAACTTGAGGTCCTCATACCATGAAATAACCCAAAGAAAAAATGAATAGTCTGCCTTTACAACCCAACTTGAATCACATTGAGCAAATCCCCCCAGACATATTCTCTTTAAAGTAGGTAAAAAATAATATTGCAACATTAATAAAAGCACTAAATGATAGAGTGCGCTCTATGCATCCAAAACGTGAAAATCGTGTGTGCTTCTTCAGAGAGAACATTCATTTCTTCCTAAGAGACCAGCATCATGGAAAAAAAAAAACCTCTTTGAGGCGGTAACATGCTCAGATGTGATGGGAGAGTCATGTTGGCTGCGAGCGTTTAGGCTCAGCAGGGAGACAGAGGCTCCAGTGTAACGAGAGAGAGGCCTTTCTGTGCTGTGACTCAGATGAACACAGCAGTTGTTGGGGAAAAGGTCAGGGGATTTTGTTGATATTCTGCAGCCGTGCGCTTTTTGGCAGGACACTTGACGGCGCAGCGGGCACTCGAGCATGAAATGATGTTGCTTCCTCCGGCCAGGAGGCGACGGCTCCCATGCCACACAGCATATGCAGGACGCCATAAATCCTACAGTGTAAATAAAGACCTGCTTCGCTCCACCACGTCTCACTCCTTCTGTGTCCCTTTTTTAAAGAAAGAAAGAAAAAGTCTGGCTTTTTCCCATTTTCATTCTTCCTGACTTTCATTTTTCTTTTTTGTGTTTACCCCTCACTATCTCTTTCTGGCTTTACGTTTCCCTTTTTTTCCCCATTTTCTCCAGTGATGGAGTGGTAAACAAAAAGGCGGCTGATCTATAACCTAACTGTGATCTTTTTTCAAAACTGTGCATCCACCAGAGATTTTAGGAAAACACTGATATAGTATTATTTGTAACTTCTATGTGTCTGTATTTTTTTTTTTTTTTTTACTCTTCTTGTTTTTCTTTATAAGTTATTACATAAAACATGATCTTCATTTTCATCTGACTTTGCAGCCGTCAAATGCAGCTCCTGGCAGTTTATTAAGGAAACAAAAGGGGACGTAAATCTCATTTCGCCACAGTTTGACTTTATTAACTTCTCAGCAGGCACTGACAGAGGTTTATCCTATGACAGATGTTTTGAATGCTGCTTTAAGTGTTGGAACGCTACCCCCCCCGTCCTCAATGCATACACAACCAAACATGCGTTCTGTAATTACAGGCTGCCAAGCCTATACAGCTTTCATGCCTACTTGGTATTTTGCTGTCACTTAAAAATGGCTTTATAGCCGACTATACTTCCTTCTGTGTCACACTAAAAGAGAAAATAAATATGTAGCAATACATTTAAGTTGTAAAAGAAGGCAGTGCATTGTGCACTCTGTCACCTTTTTGTCATAACAACTTAAGTTAGGTGCAGAAACACTTATTCATAGTGGCGAGGCTCTCAGAAAATAAAGTGCGTTCGTGTACCTGAAGGGGTAGCGCAGTTTGTCACTCTGGCAGTATCATTTAAGGTATTGCCATTTTACCATTGATTTGGGCCAACTTTTTTTGTACTGTTATAGAAGGTCTGGACTGGGTCTGGTAAATGGGCTGGTTCTTATATGGCACTTTTCTACTCTACCTGACTAACTAGTGAGCTACCAGCCACATACATTAATGGCAGCTTTCCCTTTAATGATCTGTGCACTTGTCAAATTGCTACATTTTTACACTGGTAGCCAGAAAAATAGAGCCCAGGGATCTGTTACATTTATGAGCTAGAACAACCATAAAAAACATGTAAAAATTGTACGTAAGATATAACTTTAAATAAAAAGATAATTTCCATAATTTAGCCTATAACTGCAGTTAGCCACCTAACGTAAGATCATGAAGTCTATTCTGATAAATCACTTCATAAATCAATTAAAACCATTCATAAGAGCTAAAGCTGGCCAACTACCACTACATTTGAAGAGAGGGGAAAAGAAAGTTGTCGGGCCAGGTCAACATTTCCTTTCCCAGCCACGAAAGATGTAGGTCCCAAGAGGAAGTAGTAATCCCATCCAAAGTCACCAAGTTCCCCCAGAGTTTTTTCACCAACAGGACAGAATGAGCAGGAAAATAAATGCCTTATGAATCCAGCTTTTAGATTTTTTTTTTTTTTTTTTTTTTTTTCAGCTGTTTTTGGCGATGGTTAATCGCCTCATACTTTGTATTTTCTAACCCAACGACAGGTGTTCTGTTTGCTCACTAAGGAAGGAAGAACAGCTGCTGTTGCCCCCACTGCTACCTGTTCAAATAAATTAGACCTTTCTTCTAATAAACTTGCTTTATGAGTTTGCTAAAGGTATCAAGATCAATTAGCCCCTTATTTACGTTAAGCTTCACTTCAAATCCTTTTAAGACCTTTATATTTGATGAGGAGAAAACCTGGTGCTGAAGGTGAACTTTCTGTCTTTAGACAAAAAAAGTCTTTAGAAGTTTTGCCAGTTGGTATACAACCATTCAACAGACCATGCAGATCAATTTTGTAGATGGCCTAAATTCTAACCACAAAGATGGTGGCAAACATCGGACTTCAGCTGTGTTGCCAACTCGTGATATGAACTTTAATTCATATTATTTGTTATGCACCATATGCTTTACCAGATCACATCATATTGTGTTTGTGGATGGGTAATGCAGAAACTCTGTTTTGCTGCCCTTGGCCTGTTTGCAAGTGACCGAGGCAGACGTTGGTCTTTTTCCAGAGGGGAGGAATTAGCATTTCAGGCAAAGATTATTTGTCAAGGCCTTTGTATCTAGTTCCTGTTTCTTAATATCATTTCCATATCTTAACATTTAGGTAACCTTGAGACTTGCTTTGACATTAAAATGGAACCTTTTGTTGTGCTTCAGAGAGCTCATTACCTCGTTACCTAAATTAATAAAGGACCGCTCTAACATACTAAACAGCTGTTTAAATGGTTCACAGTATGCAGCTATGACATATTGGGAATTTTCACTTTTTACAGACAGCTTTAATTTTGGTGGACTTTTGACTTTTTTTTTCTCCTAAAGAGTAGATAGCTACTTTTAGAACCAACTTTGAATGTCATTCAGGAGTCTGCTCTGAAATGCTGGATCCTCCTGGGAAAGCTGTGTTCAGGAAATATAGAGTAAAAAAAATAACACTGTGTGAATGTTTTTTTTCAAAGCAGCTCACAAATACACTGACTACTCTTCAGTGTATAAACAGAGGTTTTGAAAAATCTAACCTCCGTTTGTAGCTCGATTCAACCTTTGAACAAGGCATCGCTTTTCCTTTTAAAATAGGACAACATCGAGTGTAAGTCTAATTAGATTCAAGGTGAAGCTCAGTAGCAATAATAATAATTTCTGAGGAGACACTGGTATTCACCAAATCTTTTTTTTGTTTGTTTGTTTTTCTAGCATGAGGAAAATAAATCACCCTTATTAAATTATTAATTGATTCAAAATATTAAAATGATTCAGTACAAGGTTATTAACCCATTAATAACCTTGTACTGAAAATATGCACCTAACTCAAGAGTTAAAGCGGTGTTGTCTGCACATAACAAAAAAAGAATTTTAACCTGTATCTTTAGGCACATTTTTCAGAAGCCTGTCACAAAAGCACACCATTTGTGGCCATTTTTTAATTGAATTTACAAAAAACTGCTAAAGATCACACAGTTTGAGAGGCCAAAAATAATAATTTTTGCATAAAAAGGCGATTCCCAACAAGCTATTATCCAAAAACTCCAGAAAAAGAAGCAATGACCTCACACGGGACCTGAGAGTTGTAACATCCATTCAATTGTTCCATCTACGAGAATTTTACACACCAAAACTAAAGCACAAATTTCTTGGACTACACAACAGTGCACATTATTTGTCTAATAACTCTATTAAAAATGCTTTTAAAAAGTAACATCATCACAAACATGGTTGGGAGATTTATTTGAGTTATGAATCATAAACAAAGAACTAACTGCTGGCAGTCAAAATTATGAACGGGGGAAACTACCAGTGAAGACCAAACTTATTTTTACAAGGCTGTAAATATTTTTTAGCATGTGTGAATTACTTCCATGTCATTGTGGCCCTCAAGTGGCTACTCCAGGAATTCGTGTTATTGTCGTCACTTTCAACAAGTTACTTCTTTGTTGAACATTTACATGCAAGTCAAGCATAATGCACTTTGAAATCAGTGCACTTATTTCAACATACATAAGTGTGGAAATCAAAACATTTACACTTTAAAAAGAACATAAATGAGCCAAATTAAAAGTGTGGGTGCTTTATCGGATTTACAGATCCCATTATCTGCTAAAAGCACTTATTAAGTATGTTGCAGATCATCATATTTGTGTTATGAAGGTGGCCCAAGGTGTATTTGATTATAGAAAATAGCTACATTTAAAAATGGGATTTTGCTCATCAGTGACTCGCAAATTTAAGAGATTATTTTCATTATTTATATATGACATCCATTAACATACTTGGAGGCTTGGTACTTGTTTGAGAGCCGTAAATGACTGCCTGAAATCAGAGCTAAAGTCCCTGAACCAGTCATGGCTGTTAATAACATGAACATGGGTCCACTGGTGATTAACATTAGAAAGAGAGAACAAATTCAAGTGGTGGCCTCACTGGAGGGAAACAATTCACAGCTCTCCACTGAGTTTGTATTTTGTGAAGGTGCCTCCTTGTAGAACTGGAAAAAGTCTAAAAGCTGCAGTTTGATTGGGGTGTGCTACCAGTAGTTTAAAGAGTATGTTAAAAAGTAACCAATTAAAAAAAAACAAACAAACAACAAAATAAAAACTGAAGGAGATGAAGGTGTAAACCATTCCTTAACAGTAAAAGAAATCTGGGATCTTGACACTCAGTATGCTTACATGTGCAACTAGCATTTTGTCACTGCTGTCCAAAATTGTAATATCATTTTAAGGCTACTACATTAGGCTATACCTTAGGATCTGTGACTTGTATTACAGTGGAGTGTGGTTATTTCAGAAAGCTATGAATAATGTTACTTGGGAAATAGGATGCTGAAATAATTCTGTTGTGCAGTCATTCTCCAGCTGTGGGGCATACAGCCACTGCATGTGGGGGCAAGGGGAAAATATGGAGTTAAATCATATTCATTTAACCTAGTTTAAGTGTTTGCTGAACCTTTTGTGTGAGTCATTTTTTGACTCAGATTCTTTATTATTTTTAATTACTGATTAAAATTGTGTGGCACATGGCATAATATATAATGCTTCTGAAGCAGGGCATACCATAAAGCTTTAACAAACACCACTTTGGTAAAATCTGAAATTTGAATAAAAATATCAAACTGCTCTGACTGTTCTGTTGCTGAATATTTACTCTGTGGTTCACTTTCTCTTTTGTCTTTATATGAATTACATCTTGACTTCATCTTTTTATCTATATTAACCATGTGTGGTGACTTTTATAGAAAAACAAACAGAGTATGAAGTGCTTGTTTTTGACACTCTATAAAATCGTATGTTTGGAGTGGCTGTCCTGCAAACACCACATATTTCTAAAAATCTGTTGTTCCTGAGCTCAGAAACATAGGACTACACCCTGCTTTGAAAAAGGTATATTAACTAAAAATCACAGGTGAATTAAACAGCTCTGAGCATTTATCGTGGTTAACAGTGAATATCTACACTGATAAGAAGTATACTGTTTCAAAATTCATGAAGAATAAAGGTGGTGTCTTAGCAAAACAGATGGTTAAATTTTGTACACTTGGTCAATTAAGTGATTTCTCAGAGATGCTAATATGTCTGTGGAGACTGCACCAGTTCATGACTGGTTGTCTGTTTTATTAAATTGGACATGGCAGGAGTTAACCTCTCCCTCATTAGTCAAAACTTTTACTATACTTACTAATTAAAGCTTTAATTACTAACGTGCTAATTGTGCCATTAAAAGTTTGGTATATCACACATGCTGTCCGAAATTAAGAAGAGAAAACTCATTTGTTACACAATAATAATAATAATACACACAAAGTGCAGATGCTATCTGATCCAAGAGCAGTCAAAGCAGGGACTGCTTACCTGTCATGCTAATCTCCCATCAGTCTCTTGTCAGGGACCAGAGGTTTATCCACTATATGCATGCCCCACCAGCTGCAAGCTGATGGCCTTCTAGCTTAGCATGCTCCAGGCATTGTTAACAGGAGACACCCATAAAAACAGCTACATTATACCGATTTCAGTGGCTTCATTGTTGAGCTGAGTTAATCCTGCTTCCAGAGGCAAAAACTATGGCCAGGAGATGGCAGTAATGTAATGGATGGAGTGAGCAGGCATGAGTGAAGCTTTATGACAAAACACTTTCTGAGCTAAAAGGAGAGAGACTGCTTTGATTTTCTATGTTCAGTTGATGTGTCTTTTTATATTTCAATGGATAAGCACTGCTTGCCCTGCTTGTCCTGACAAACGCTACTGATTTCTACCTCCATATGGTAGATTTTTAAGACTCAGTAAAAATAATCCCTGTTTATATTTCACTGGACTTTGGTGAAGCCCTTTAGTTTATTCTGTCTAAAATAAGCAGTTTTAGCTCCTCTCCCTTTAAACCAACTTTCCTCTAAATGGCTGCCCTCCGTAAACAGGAGGTTTGTGGTTTCCCTGACACATGAAGAGACAATTTCCTGTTTGGTATCTTTTGACATGTGTAAAGTCTTGCCCCACTATGGGTTGTACAGTAAGGGGATCCAGATCACCATGTCTAGAGACCTGCATGTCACCCAGTCCATGTAGGTGCTTCACCTCAACCACAGTCACCAGCTGCATTCACACCACTACCTACACACCTCCCCCACAAACACCAGTCCTCAATTGAGAGAATGAGTTTTGTGCTAAGAAACTGAGGATATACTGTCCACTTTCACTGTCTGTCTGTTTAGCAGTACTGGCTGTTCGCTGTTTGGCTAGCTGCACTCAAATGAGAAAATCCAGCTGTTAGCTGTAATGTTCTGGTTTGTAAAGCACTTTATAAATAAGGACTGTGTGGAGGAGAGCGTGTTAAATAATTGTCCTGGATTTTCCTGTTTGAGTGCAGCTAGCCAAACGGCAAACAGCCACTTCCTGCTAAAGAGAGAGCCAGTGAAAATGGACACGGTTTCTTAGCATAAAACTCATTGTTACAGCCAGGAGCAGCACTGAAGTGATCCACGAAACGGATTTTTAGTTTTTGTGTTGTAATTTTACTCTGAGTTATTGATTCTGTTCTTAGTTAGCTAACATAAACTAATGTAAGTCTATTAGCTGGAACCATCCAACCAACCACATGCTGTCACGTTCCGTACTGACAGAAGATGGTGCTAAACATGTTTTTCAACCTTTAACTTCGAGCAATGATTTCTTAAATCCAGCTTCACAGAGTTAGTTGTCAGTTTTTATGAGCAGGGCTCAGTGGTGTAAATTAGCCTTTATGTGTGTAGCATTTCATGTCCCTTTTAATCAGAGCATCAGATTAGTTTCTTTAACTTTAAAAATGTATTGTTTTTATAATTTCATGTTGTCTCTGTAAGTCTGCTTCCAATTGAAGTCACTGGTAGCTCATGAAATTGTTGTTGCTCAGCAAACTAAAACATGCTTTTAGAACAAGTACAGAAAGGTACTTGAAAGCTACTCTGTTGGTAGTTTTCAGTCTTCAGCATTAATCCCCACTTCTGGATGAACACCACTACAGAAAACAGAAAGAACTGTTATGTGTTCTAGTGAAAGTGATGCTTCAAGAACCTCAAGGTAATTCATGTCTTCAGCTCATGCTTGTGCAAAAACAGGGCTACAAAATAGTTTTGGGGTTTTTTTGTTTTTTGCTCATTGGTTCTAATACATGTTTTTTGAATGTGCACAATTCAGACCTGCCCATTGGTGAAGTTTGTTTCTGACATCTCAGCCCCTTCTTCTGACTAAGAACAAACATCCATCAAACATTGACAGATGATGACCCTGTAGTGAGAACACAGAAGAGTTCTTCATAACCCCCAGGTTTCCATACATTTTGTTGTTTTTTCCTAAAGATACAGTTGGCATTTTGTTTCTCCGTGCATGTTTGCCATCTTGCAGCACCTCACGGTTTTGCTTTAACCTTGGCACTCATGTGCAAACATTCTTCAATCTGTAACTTTTGTTTGAGAAAATTCCTTTGCTTTTAGGGTTTCTAACAAATTGACTCGGTGGAGAAATATTCCAATAGGTTGATTATTTGCCTTCATCTTTTTAAAAGCACGAGGGAAGGTAATAGTCTCCTGGGAGTAAACAGGCATTAAACTTTGACAAAATGGATGTGCATTGATTAAGAGATAACGTCTTCATCTAAAAGATTATTCTTTGAAAATTTGAGGTGAAAAGCCAGGTGTCTCTTGCCTTTCCAACTCACAAATGTGCACTCTCATTGCAGAGGCAATTACCAACACTAAGAGTATGACAAGAACAGCAAAATGTGAAAAGAGGTAAATTGAATGTGACAAGACTGAATGAATTGCACCACTTAGCAGCCATTTCTACATTCCGATGTACGTACGTTACTGATGATTAGATGGCACTGCAATAGATTACTGCAGCCAAGCTATTATGTTGAAGTTTAACATCCCATTTTGCTTTCCCTTCTTCCATTTCAGCAGGTTTATAAAACATTTGGACAGTGTGGTGCAGAGTATTCATCAGCAGTAGCTGTTGGATGGAGCTCCTTTACTTTTACTTGTTAATTAATCATTATAGTACCAGCTCTCACCTCCATTCAAGTCACCTAACTTCACTGGTATGCACTGTATAAAACATGTACCTGTTTTTATACATTACTACCATTTGAAAGAAATTCAAGTGGATGTATAATGCTTTTCTTATTTTCAGTCACATATATATATATACTGTTAAAATGGCGGATCCTTACTGTATGTTAAACATGGCCAAAGGTTCAAATCATGAGGTCAGATTTCTGCAAATAATACAAAACATGAACCCAAATCTCAGTCTTTAAAGCTTCTGCTTATGAGAGGCAGCTGACGGGAGTTGGGTGGATTATTTCAGACCAAGAATGAACTGAGGGGCTGCACCCAAGGGCCAGAATAAGGAGGATTTTTTTGAACTGCAGGTCATGCAAAGCTATTCTAGTGGATTTCAAAAATGCAAATATAGAGCACAAAATGAGTCCATTATATCCACTTTGAAGTAGAACATATTTGTTTACAAGAAGTTTGTAGTTGTGAGAAACGTGGTTTTTTGTTTTGTTTTTTTTTTAAAGAAAACCCCCTTTGCATTTTTATGCACTTAAGCATCAAAGGGTTTGCAGTGTCAGTTTTTACAGTAACACCAAATTGTAATATAAGTTTGTCTTCCCCTCTGTCACCAAGTATATGCTCAAACTTTTGAGATGCCCAGGAGAACTAGTCTCAGCGATGGCAGCAACGTGTCTCTCCAGGGGATTTGTTTCAGCTAATCTCAACTAATATTTTCCTCATTGTTGAGCCAATTTATTCTTTTCTCTTCTATACTTGTCCTCATTAAATAAAGAGGCTTTTTTTCCTACTAAGAAAAATGAAGCAACAATAAATTCATAAAAATAAAACTGCTATTTCTGTTGAACTGTGAAGCATTTAGAGTGTGGAAAGAAATCACTCTGAAGTCTGATGATAAAGTAGAGGATGGTATATTGGTTACCAGATGGCAGCAGGATGAACAGGCTGTGGCTGTGAGATGGTTTTGTCTTTTAGTATCTTTTGGGCTTTGTGCCTCATCTCAGCTCCCCAGTATTACCAATGCAAATGTATATTTAACAAAAACTTGGTACTTCTTAAATCTTGTGCTCAGAGTTGTTTCTGGAAGATTTTTTTCCTATCAGGGTGGTAAATAAATCGAAACATGGAGCTTGTACGCTTAGCAATCAAGTTAAGACTTCTAAGGCTTGCTCTTCATGGACATCTGCAGACTCCACGGGCGAGCAGTTGATGCATAGCCAATACGTCTTCATAGCCACAAACATGTTCTTGGTGTGAGACATAATATACATCTGGCTCTTCTGCCACACTAAGAGCTGGCCTCTGGCATTGGTGCCTTCATGTATTGACTGCTGAGAGAAAATGGTTGTACTTTAGAGATCTAAAGCGTGTGGTTGGAGTGGTGGTAGTGGCATGATTCTCAGACTTGTCAGCCTTAAAACTGTGGCTCTTATTTGTTATGTGTGGCATTTATTGTAACTTCTGCTGCCCTCTTGGCCTGGTCTTTCTTGAAAAAGAGAGTTTAATGTCTCATGTCAATGATTTCTTTAGTTTTGAACTTTTTTCACTTGTTTTATTCATTGGTTATTGAATGTTTAGGTAGTGAAAAAACATGGTTAGATTTAGTCATTGAGAACTGCTTAGTTGTGTTTAAGAAAACTTTGCAGTGTAGAGTAAAATGTTCCCTTCACAAAAGTAGCTGTACACAATGAAAAATGTAACTCTGTATCACGGCAAAGTGTGTAATAGACACACTGGTCCACCTTGTTCTTCATGTGTGCCCATTTCATGCTTGCCTCTCCAAAGCATGAAATGGGCACACATGCAGAAGTTGTAGTAAGCTGCAGCAAACTGCAAGCCAATGAATAATCATAAATACATATTAGCCACATAGCTTAATCGTTTGTGGCATAGAAGGACCCTGGAATATACTTCATACTTTTCTTAGTCACTGGTGACTTATTGAACATATTATCTTATTATCTCCCCCTGATGGTAATGCAACTTCTGCAAAGCGTGAAATGAACACAGTGGATCGGAGTGTCTGTTACACACTTTGCTGTGATATCAGGTTGGCAGTGATCAAGCCTACTCACTAATACTATTACCTGATACAGCAGGGCACACACACAACAGACTCCCCCACTTTTTATGAGAAAAGTTATGTCACTTGGACCCAAGTGGATGCTCCCGTGTACCTGCAAAGTCTAATACTTGAGGAAATAATTTATCTCCTGTCTGAGTTATTAGATTAGTTGGGAAATAGATAATTACTGTATTCTCTATATTAGTAGGATGAATCACCTCAAACTCTGCGTCATATATTTTGATTGTGTTATGCCTGATGGCTTTAAGGTCGTGTGCTATTGACGGACGCTTCCTTATGGTGATAATTAAATTAAACTGTGGACACTGATGCTCTGTTTTGTTCAGCTGCCTCTGTGTAACACATCACATGAATTGATTTTTCAGGGAACACAGAGTTATGAGTGTTGCATATTTTGAGAGAGATCAGAATATCTTAAGTTTCCAACCTGCAGAGATCCGGCAGGCCTGGACTCCAGCCATGCTCACTGCTGCCTGTTCGTTGGTGTAAAAACATGATCACGTGGGTCCAGTGTTGGGAAGGTTACTTTTAAAATGTATTCCACTACAGATTACAGAATACATGCCCCAAAATGTATTTTGTAACGTATTCCGTTACGTTACTCAATGAGAGTAACGTATTCTGAATACTTTGGATTACTTTATATATTATCAAGCATTTTACAACTACATGAATGTACTATTGCTGTGTGATTTATTACTATTACTGAATGTTACTCGCCATACCAATACCAACTAGATTTTTAAATCTTAATATAAAATGAGTAACAGTAGGGTGGACATTAGGTAAGGCTGCACTTTTGCAGCGATCTCGTATATAAAACCATAGTAAAGGGACCTCTGATAACCCGCTAATATGTCGAGTTCCGTGTCGGGCTCATAGCCGAAAACTACACCACGTTCCAAATTATTATGCAAATGATATTTTTCTCTGTTTTTCCTAAATAGTTGATTCAAATGACAGTCGGC
Source organism: Pelmatolapia mariae (assembly GCF_036321145.2). Lineage (NCBI taxonomy): Eukaryota > Metazoa > Chordata > Actinopteri > Cichliformes > Cichlidae > Pelmatolapia > Pelmatolapia mariae. The sequence goes on along the minus strand of NC_086236.1, from coordinate 4,186,832 downwards.
ATAATTTTCAAGTCATCGACCAATAGAGTATAATTCAAATGTTACTGAAAAAAAACTGCCAATGAAAACCGTATGTTTTTCAAAAATAAAACACTTAAAATGAACTGTTCCAAATTATTACGCACACAGAGTTTCAAAAGATTTTATAGGTTGTAGAGAATTGAAAATGGTCATTTGTTGAATTTGCAGCATTAGTAGATCACTTTCATTGAAATCAAAAGCTATTTCGATCAAAAAAATCTTAAGAGGTCAAGTTACATATGAACACCCCTTATTTGATGGAAAGTTTCTACTTGAATGTCTTTGCAGGATGTCAGAATAGCCTCCGAGAGCTGCTGTTTGGATGTGAACTGCCTCCCACCCTCATAGTTTTTTTTGTTTGAGGGTGCTCCAAAGGTTCCCAATAGGATTGAGGTCAGGGAAGAATGGGGGCCACACCATGAATTTCTCTCCTTTTATGCCGATAGCAGCCAATGATGCAGACGTGTTCCTTGTAGCATGAGATGGTGCATTGTCTTGCATGAAGATGGTTGTGTTGCAGAAGGCACAGTTCTTCTCTTTCTACCATGGAAGAAAGTGGTCAGTCAGAAACTCCACATACTTTGCAGAGGTCATTTTCACACCTTCAGGGACCCTAAAAGGGCCGACCAGCTCTCTCCCCGTGATTCTGGCTCAAAACATGACTCCACCACCTCCTTCCTGACGATGCAGCCTTGTTGGGACATGGTGGCTGTCCACCAACCATCCACCACTGCATCCATCTGGACCATCCAGGGTTGCACTGCACTCATCAGTGAACAAGACTGTTTCAAAATTAGTCTTCATGTAGTTCTGGGCCCACTGCAGCCGTTTCTGCTTGTGAGCACTGGTTAGGGGTGGCTGAATAGAAGGTTTATGCACAACTGCAAGTCTCTGGAGGATCCTACACCTTGATGTTCGCAGGGCTCCAGAGGCACCAGCAGCTTCAATTATGTGTTTGGTGCTTTGTAATGTCCTTTTAGCAGCTGCTCTCTTAATCTGATATATTTGTCTGGCAGAAACCTTCATCATTGTGCCTTTATGTGCACGAACCCTATCCTATTCATAGTCTTTTATTTTAGGTCACGAGCAGTTGTCTAAGCATTTCACTGCATATCGTACTGTGTATGTGACAAATAAAATTTGAATTTGAATTTGAACCCATGTGTGCTCTAACTCAGCCACGAATCTCTAAACATTATGGTGATCACGCTTAAATTTTCGTGAAATATCTAAGGTTTTCATTACGTGTCCAAGGCATTCAACTGTTTCACGCTTTTCAGCAGCAGAGAGATCATTTTTCCTTCCTATATTGCTTGAAAATGGTGGTCTGCTTAATAATGTGGAACATACTTCTTTAGTAGTTTTTCCTTTAATTGGGCTCACCTGGCAAACTAATGATCATAGGTGTCCGCGATTGTTTTCAGTGATACAAAGAGTCCTGAGACACAATTCCATCCATGGGTTTAATAGAAAAACAACTTATTTAATCTTTTTGACACTTAAACACAATTTGCATAATAATTTGGAACGCGGTGTAGCTTTACTTTGTTGTCTGGGTCAGCTTTGCTAGCGAGAGACAGAGAGAGGTGTTGAAAGGCTGCTGCAACGGAACTTATTGTTTCAGAGGAAAACACGAACACAGTGTACAGTCGAGTCTTAATAGCTTACTTACAACTGCGCTACACTGCCCATGAGGCTACATTCTTTAGGACTATGCCTGTAACACTCTGCCTTCATATTAAATTATTTTTGAATAATAATTAAAAAAAATTTCTTCAAGTCATTATGGGCCACGAGATTGAGACACAGGTATTGGAGCCTCTTAATGCGTGTTTTGTTTGGGTTTCCAAAAATTACCAGAAATATAGAGGGGACAGCCTAACATAGGAAAAGTGTAATCCATTTATTTCAACAAAGTAACTGTATTCAGAATACCAGGTTTCTAAACGGTAACTGTAACGGAATACAGTTACTCATATTTTGTATTTTAAATACGAAATGGCGGTACATGTATTCCGTTACTCCCCAACACTGCGTGGGTCGAGACCATGAGCGGACATACCAAATATAGACAATAACAATGTTAAAACAAAGCCACGAGCTGTGATCTGTACCCTAAGTGCCATCATTTCCATTCACATCCAGCAGACTCTCCAAATTTGGATCACCTTCAAGTTGGCTTTATTGAACCAGCATATCTGTTTGCCTTTGGACTTCTGCATAATCGAACTAATATAACTAAACCTCTGTCAGTGCGCCCCAGGGTGGCTGTGGCTACAATGTAGCTTGCCATCACCAGTGTGTGAATGTGTGTGTGAATGGGTGGATGACTGGATGTGTAAAGCGCTTTGGGGTCCTTAGGGACTAGTAAAGCGCTATACAAATACAGGCCATTTACCATTTAAACGAATTTGCACCAAAAATGGAGAAACAAAGAGTTTTAAGATGTGTGAAGATTTTTGTTTATTTGATGATGTGCTTGGATTGATTTTGAGGAAAATGAAATTTGGAAAACCAAAAAGCGAATCAAAGCTTTTACTCATGTTTAAAGATAATATTAAAATGAAGAAAGTAACCAATTTCAAAGACACCTTCAGAGAACTGCCTTCAAGATTATCAAAGTCAACTTATCTAACTTGTTTCTTAGCTTAACGTGATATTTTGTATTTACTTGCTTCCCAGAGAGGCAGTAAATGAGAGTAAGTGCTGTTTCAGTCCACATCTTGGATCCACACAATGTGAAGAGGCTGAGGTGGAGAAACGTGGCTCTGTGCGTTTGTGGGCTGATGAATAAGAATTATGTTTGTGCACATATTTTCTTGCCATACGTGTCGAGAGGCTGATAATGTCCCTGTAATGGAAGTCATTTCCATCCTCTAACAGGATTAGAGAGGAGAAACGAGCACGCAGCATTTTCCTACAAGGTATCAGGAGCTCTGTTTTAACAAACCTCCGTCTTCTAATTCTTGGGCTCATCACTTTTTTCTTCCTTTTCCCTTTTGCCAGCTGTCTGTGTGCTTTACTTTTGCTTTTTCTTCTGCCTTGTGGGATCTGCTTCATTTACAGTTATTTGTTGTACATAAGTGTAGCCGCAGTAGAAAGTCTCCTGTCACATATTTGTTGTGCCTCAGTTATTGCAATGCAAAATTGGAACTGCAAAAAGGTTCTGTTTTAATTGAGTTACTTTATTATCACACTGAAACTTCTAATTGTTAACTTTTCCCTCTTCCAACTCAGCTCAAACATATCATCTGTAAATGTTAAATCTGCTCATTTATGTCCCTGTCTAAGTCCCTATCAATCTAAGGGGACTGACTTCCTGCCTCAAGAACTGCAGTTTTGGCCACTTCCACACTGGCTTCATATTTTAAGTTTCCAGAGTGTAAAGTTTGACCCCAACCAAAGATGCTGACACCAGCTCATTCATAAAAAGTCTGCCGTGCTTTAGAGTGTGACTCAAGGCCCTGACAGTGCTAACATATTTGTATTAGGAAACATTTGCATACTTAAACGTACTGAGCTAAATGTACTGGCATGATTACTTGGGATAAAAGCTGAAGCTGGTACGAACTGCCAATAACTGTCTGGCCACTTGAGGCTGGCTCCATAAGCAAGATAATCCCCACAGACTTTGTGTTAAAATGCCCGACTTAATTAATAAAATAAACACGTTTACAGCCTCATGCACAAACAATTTTGGTCTTTATATCTAATTTTAGAACGACTGAATGCTGGGTTAATATCTCAAACGAATTCACACATTTAGGTTTTTTTAAGGTGTAAAATAAGCTTCTCCTCTGCTAATTGGTGTCACTGAACTGGACCGCCTGATGTATTTTATTTACTTTGTCCTACACGTGGGTGACAAAATTCAAAGGCCACAGATAATTCATTAAACACTGGACTGAAATTATACGTTTGACCAGACTTGAGGTTTGCAGGAAACACATTTTTTCATACCTCCAGTTAGTCTGTAAAATAACGTCACACTTCCACGCTGTAATTCATTCACGCACTTGCTCCACCCACCTCCACCCCTCCCTTCAAACCACTAATTACCTTTGGTTTTAAGTAGCTTCATTAATTCAGTAGTAACGATGCTGCGCTGACCGCAGTATCTGACAGGTATTTATAATTAACACATACCACTTCCACAGTAACAGGCATCTGCCTCCCAGGAAATTATGCAGGGGCCATGGAAGTGTATTTGAGCTCATGCTGGGATTGTTTGAATAAAACACTGTCCTCTAGTTTAGAGACTCAATCTGACTGTGAATAGCCCCTCATTGTTCAAAGATGGGATACATGTAAAGCTGTGCTGGTCTTCTGCCACCTTATTTTTTTCTTTTCAGTATTGTTACACCTGACCAAAAAACCACAATCAGAAAATATTTGGAACATAAACATCCTTGAGTGCATCAGTGTCTATTTTGCAGGTTTAACTGTAATTGTAGGAAACCAAGCAGTTTGACTTTGAAATTATTTTTCCGTCTGAGATAAAATCATGCCATGATGTCATAACTGTAATAATAAGTCGCTATCATTCATTAATCAGCTCTTCACTTTGGCATGTTGTCCATCCTTCACTGAGACTGAACACATGGACTTAGTTTTGCAGAATCAGTCAGGCTGGCACTCTAAGGACGCTGTTTAATTGTCTTTAGAGCAGGGGTCTCGAACTCCAGGCCTCGAGGGCCGGTGTCCTGCAGATTTTAGATCTCACCCTGGGTCAACACACCTGATTCAAATGATTAGTTCATTACCAGGCCTCTGGAGAACTTCAAGACATGTTGAGGAGGTCATTTAGCCATTTGAATCAGCTGTGTTGGATCAAGGACACATCTAAAACCTGCAGGACACCGGCCCTCGAGGCCTGGAGTTCGAGACCCCTGCTTTAGAGCCTTTGACGTTCTTAGGTTTCTCAACTAAATACTTTAATGTAGTCGAACACCTTCCAGCACACACCTGCTATTCAAATGATGACATGGGCTCTTTTCTTTTCGACCAGTAAACTCTCTGAACAGAGTCCTGACAGAGATGGAGCACAGGAATAATTGTTTCATTGCTCCGTTTGAAGCAGGCCCATCCATCAGCCTGCCTCGTGTCTTACAGTGAATGTGTATAATGTGTGGATGATGATGGGGATGTAAAGAGAGAGGTGTGTGTGTGTGTGTGTGTGTGTGTGTGTGTGTGTGTGTGTGTGTGTGTGTGTGTGTGTGTGTGTGTGTGTGTGTGAACTGTCCCGAGCTCTGCATGGAGACAAGGAAGCAAAATGCAATATGATCTTTTTCAGGCAGGACGAGTTTTATAAAGGGTGATGCATTACACAGCTGGGCATTGTCACAAAATGTCTCCTCTTCTCCTTTTGTTACCTAATAGCTTACTTTTGACTTTGCTACTCTGTTTTTCAAATGTGTAAGTCTAACTTCATGTAGGAAATATCTAAATGCTGAAGTCTTGAATGAGCAGGAACATATTAGGATTTTTGCAGTGAAAGTCTTTGAAATGTGTTTATTTATTTGGTGCAATCAAGTGAACAGATGAGGCATTAGGAATAAATGAAAAAACGCTAAAGGTCCGTCTGATACATAACACTTCCAACTTTTTTTTTAAGCTGTTACCACATTGGGCTCCCTTGACTTGAAATAAAAATAATTCATTTATATTATATATTTGTATTTTTTAATGTTATTCACTACAAACGTGTAACATCTGTAGTGGTTAGGTTTCCATGTTGAAACTACTTGGTCGGGTTTAGAAAAAACACAGTTTGGGAGAAAATATAATGGTTGACACTTATTTTGTATGTTAGGGTTGGTTGCCATGGTGACTCATCACAACACAGTTAGGAAATGAGTGTTTTGTCCGGACAAAACAGAAGTTATCTGTTAAAATACCTTACTTAGAAAGTCGTGTAAAGACATGGACTGGTTTTGTAACCACAACCATTTTCAGACTTTTGATAACTGTAATTTTGACTTTTGCAAGATCCACTTTGCTTTTTGAGGCACAGACTTTGTTTACCTCCGTGCATTGCTGAAGTTAGATTCTACATGGAAAAGTCAGTTAATCCAGTTTGTCAACATGTCCCATCAGCAACCATTCAAAAAATATAATCCAGTTTTTAGATCCCTTCCCAGATGCCTGTGATTTACAGCAAAGATCATGACGCGTTGCCATGTTCTGCTCCTAATTTTATTATCATGCCAAAGCATCAGCGTTGCCTTCATGTTTTCAGTCCTCTGAAAGGAATTCCGCGATTATCCCATGATTATTATTCGATGATTATTATGACGATCTCTTGGTGTCGTCACATCTAAGATGGGAGCAGAGCTGCAAGTATTCGCCAGTCATCAGGCTCAAAGCAGCAGACCTCATCAGATACTGACCCACTTTAAAAATATCAAACCTGCCCCTCGATGGAGACGAGCGTCCTATCTCCGCTAATTAAGATGCTCGAGATTCGTTCTGTTTACCGAAACGAAGCTTTGGCGTCAGAAGAAGTGTGCATCAAATGTTAAGTTGATGAGCGGCATCAGCACTATAATTTCATTATTTTGATGTTTGAGGCTCGTAGTGTTCGGACCGGTTTGACTTTGAGCTGGTAGAGCATAAAGGAGGTCAGATAAACCGTTTCAGTGTTGGCTGCGTGAAGGCAGTGAGAGCAAACAAATAATCCAAAAATCAAAAGCAAAATTTTGTCTACACGAGATAAGAATGTGTCAAGAAGGAGTGCCTCACCAGGAATCAGGGGAGCTCAGAGGAAAATCTCAGAGAGGCTCAAGCAGAGAGACGAGATCAGACGCGTTTTGTTGACCCACTAAAGTGTGAGGGCAATTTAAGGGCAGACGTGCTAGCAGTGGGAGGAGAAGATGGGCGCAGTGTATTTATGTGGCGCTTACACCCATAACACATTTTGAGCCTTTAATAAAACATTGTGATATAAATAAGCACTCTGTCATCCACGGTCAGTTCAAAGCACTGAGCCATTTGGAGCTGCGACTGTGCAGCTGCTTCTTGTCACAAACTGCAGGTTAAGTGCATTTTCTGTTGCCACAGATGTGCCTTTTTGTAAAGTTCCCATCAAAGATCCCTGTGATGCTGACTTTATACATATTAACATTCACAGTATGGCATTAGATTGCCTCAAATGCTCTTTTGAGAACACAACATCTAATGTTTTTTCCACCTCCCAGAAAGATTCGAGGAAGGCCGTTAGACTTGATCTGGCAGATGTGATGGATTTTTTTTTTTTTTTTTTTTTTAGAGTTGAATCCTCTTTTTGCTGAGGTCACACCGATTTGGAGTACGATTGAAAAGCTACAAGGACCCATTTAAAGACCTGACCATCTACTATTTAGTGTCTTTTTGGGATCTGGAGGACAGAGTGTTTGCTTGTTTGCTAGGTTCCTTTATTTAGAGGGAAGGGTTATAAAGACAGCTCTGTGGCTATATAAACTTATGTACTCGGTGACCATACCTGCTGTTTTCCTTCATTTTGAGTATTTTCCATATTAAATGTCTGTATTTTATACTCATCAAAGATGATTTCTGCTTGGGGGCAAACTTTGTCTCACTAATATTGCCAGATTACAATGAAATCTTGGTATTACCCACCACATTAAAAATAGTGATGCTCTGACCTTTTCTCATTCTAACCCATCATAGCAAAATAGGTCAGCACTGTGTGTAACAAGGTAAGTTGTGACTGTTCAGCACAAAGCCCTAAGACACAGGCACACAAAGAAAAAACCACTAGAAACACAAAAGAACAAAATGAAACAGGGACTCAAAGTACAAAACTGGAAATTCTACAAATACCAAATTTGGAAATAAAAAATAAGGAATGCAAAATTAAAACTGGATCGTAAAAAAGTAGCAGGAAAACTTGCGTCAAAGGGCAGCTGAACAACGGGCGGTATAAAAGGAGAAAAGACTGATGGGATAATTTGTGACAGGTGGTGCACAATATTAGAAGGAAACGAAAGAAAGGAGAAAAATAAGTGGAAAGCAAGAAAGCAGGTGAATTCAAAATAAAACTCTATCCAAACTGAAAACCATTACTATTTCAAATATAAGAGGATAAACTCTGAGGTAATGAGCTGCTGAAGTCTATGTGGCTGGAGAGTGTGCAGGCAGGGGATCCAGGAACAGAGTTTCACACAGATGCAGGCTGGCACACAAGGTGGAGATCTGAGGCACAGGAAGAGAGACTAAGGTAAGTCTTGGGGCAAAAACACACTTCAAAAAACTACTTGAGATACTAGAGGACTTGGGAGCCTGAGCATTGCTACCACACAAGCTGAGAGAATGACCAGGAAAGCAGAGAAAGAGTTGAAAAGAGGCTGTGCTCATATGCAGGAGGCGAGGCATGAGTAACAGTGAGCAGGTCCACCAGCAGGAGAAACAAGCAGGAAGGATGCGACACCCACTGGGTTTCTTTCCACTGAGTCCAGAACCACCCTTTTTATTTTTTATTTTTTTTGGAATAGTGTTTTGAAAACGCGGCTCCCCCTCACAGAACTCCCAGTGGTTTGATCCACTGCGTACCATTCTCTAACCCCCTTTAAGAGCTTTTTTTTTTCACTTCACTAATCAGTTTTATCACTTAAAGCTTGTTTGGAGTAAAACAAAACTCTGCTAAAAATAGAAATCATAATTTGATTGCTTTACCTAATAAGACAAAGCTCACAGTTGAATCTCTGGAGGAGATACAACTCATCATGAAGGGGATTTGGCATAAAAAAAAAAACCAACTGCCAAATATGTGGACCTGCTGGGGTTTGTGAATAAGGGAGCAGCTAGAATTCGCCTTATAACTCTATGAATTTTCAGCCAGTTTTCAAGTTAGGGTTTGTGGTTTATTTCTGAAACACCCACAACCCTTTCACTGTAGAGACAATCTACCAGCAGAGTCCCATGAATTTCATTGTATTTTCTAAGTAGAAGAAGTTTGAGTCTCCTGAGTCTCTGCTGCTGCTCATAAAAAGATTAATGGACCCATCCTGAAGAAGAAGCCGCGGCCACCGCCACTACCCCCACCGCTACCATCATCATTCTGACCGGGCAGTGAATTAAATCAGTCCACTTTTTGCTATTCACCTGCTCGGTGCATTCTAATTTAGCATTGTCCTCTCCCAAGTAGTACTGAGAGTTTGTTGACAAGCTGAGGAGGACACCAAAGGTCACTGCTGGTCTTTCTGCCTCATTGTATGAGAAGCTCTCCCTCCTTGAACTAGATTACACCATAAATCAGCGGCTTGCACTATAAGCTGGTGAGTAATCCAGCCAGGAGCTAGGCTGCTGTTTATCTGGTTGTTGAGTGTGTGTGTGTGTGGTGGGGGGGGTCTATAGGCACATGAGAATTTATAAGGGGTCGCATGTCTGTAAAAGTCCACTGACAAAAACTTTTATAATCACTGCTTCTGTGATTGTTCTCCACATGCTCGCACTCAAGTGAGGCTCCCCACTGATCCGAGATACTTCAAAACATCAGTTTGAGATTTGACTGAGTTTCCTTCAGCTGAGAATTTGTGCCACCGTGTGTCGTCGTACGGTGAAACCTCGGAGCGAATGATACAGTTTTTACCAGGTGAGGTTCTGTTTTTAAGAAACTTGACCTTGTAGGTAACTTGCGGTTACTTTACTACGTCCAGCACTGTAGAAAGTTACTCAAATTTGTATTCGAAGCAACATCCAGCAGTTAGTCTCAAGTAGCATAGCTGTGTACTGCATTTAGTGAGTTATTCTAGTTTTAAGTGTATAAATATATGACAAAATATGCCTAACTGACAGTCTGACAGTTAGGCATATTTGGGGGAAAACACAGCTGATTAAATGATACAAGCATATCTTCTCATTAGATTTTTGTCTAAACAGTTACGACAGCTAACGATGTAATATAAGGACAGTATAGTGACTGCAGCTTTTTACATTTTTTTAATCACATTAAAGAGTTTATTTTAAAAGTTGAGATAAAACTAATGTATCCTTAAACAACAAACAGAGCGTATTACTTGAAATTGGTCAATTTTAAAAGCTAGTTTGTGGATATTTAATAATTTGCTAAAACAGCTTGATTGTAAACTGAAATTGATGTGAGCCGGCTGTTTTTTTTGTTTGTTTTGTTTTGTTTTGTTTTTTAAATATTTGGTTAACCATATTTGGGTGAGAGTGATTGTTAGGCTATCAGGTAATGCTAGCAAGTTTGCTAGGAAAAACCCATATGAGAGCATCAAACAGACACTACCTGGCAGTTAATGCTAAGTTGAATTTTATTCCCTAAAATAGGAGCACAGGCTTCATGGATGGATGGTGTGTTGACGGATAGCTGAGTTAGCAGACAGCTAAAGTCTTGTGCCACCTGTTAGATGACTTAATAAAGTTTATACAGGCGAGTTTAAAAAAAAACAAAAAACATGCCACCTGTGTAGTTGTAATGAAGGAGATAATTGGCTATGAACCCAACTGAACTGTGGTCTCTACATATTCCTGCTGTAAAGTTGGAAATGATAGGGGCTGACTCAGTTTTGTAGCCTGACAAATATTTGAAAAGTCATAATGAACAGCAAGACCTTATTCTGCTGACAAAATTCAGATTCACAGCAGCTCTCTTTATTAGCATATCATTTTTTTGTGACTCTGCTGTTCTAAGACGTGCGTCATGCTGTAAGTTCTGTTTCTGCCTTGTGATTTCCCTGGAAAACTATCTGAGCTGTATGCAGTTTTTGCTTGTTAAAGAGGCAAACTAGACGAGTGGGTGGTATTATACTTTTTTTTTTTTTTTTAAAGCCAAGAAAAGGAATAACGTGTCAAATATGTCCCATATTCTGCAATTATGCACCCTGGTATTACTAATGATTAACAGTTTAAAAAGTAAGACATGAACGATTTGGTGCCTATTAAAACCTGCTTCAGTTTTGGATAAAAAATGGGGCAATTTGCACAAAAAGTTTGGAAGAACAATGGCCTTTACAAACCATTAAAAACTTAAGTGTAGTGATTCATCACAGTCTCAAGTGGTTGTGTTTCCATGCACTATAACTAGTTTTGTTAGTTGGAAAAAAAAAAGAACTTAAGGTCTTAGATACTATCGGAACCAAGTGGACCTGCCCTCTTACTGCATAAAGTCAGCAATCTCAGGCTCACGAGGTCACTTGCTGTGTTATTCTGGGAAAAGAAGGGGTTGAACAATGTGTTGCCCAACCATATCAGACATCCAAGGTGGTTTGAACACCCACAGTTACTCCCTAAGGGATAAAAGCTGGTGGTCATAGAGAGTGGGAGACTTGATATTGCTTAAATATAACACTTGTTTCCAGACAGTCTCACATGGAACAAATTCATACTACCACAAATAGCTGTGTATCCTTGAGGGGAAGTTCTAACCTTGCTTAGTTTCTCACATCATAGCACAATGTGGGCGTGAATGACAAATTGTCAGTTTGACATGTTGTCAAGGTTGGGGGATTGTGCTTTTCTATATTTTCTGTCATATAGATATGTATATATACACTGTTTAACGTGCGCATCGGCCACTGGAATAAAGTAAGCATATGTACAAAAAAGCCCTGTGAGCCAAAAGCTCAGACTTCAGACTGCTTTAAACACTCGGCTTCAGCGAGTGTTATAATAGAAACAGAGACCTGAAAGTCCATGGGAGAACAGCAACAGTGGTGGAAGTATAACTGGTGGGAGAATAAAACTTTTGCAATCGATCTGAGTCAGTGTGCAGCAGTGAGTGCAGCCCATCTGCAATGTGTCTCTTTGCAAAAGGGGACTGGCATAGCTGGTTGCAAGCTGGTTTTATTCTGATTATATTGGTATATAAAAGCAGGTTTTCCAAGTATATATGTCACTTTGCTGTCAAATCGTAGCAACTAATTTAATTTTGTGGAAGAAAATATGAACGTAAGTATTTAGAGTAAAATTTCTGCGTGTTCAGACAAACTGACTTCATCTCATTGTCATTTTATTGATGTCTTTGGTGCCTTCTTGGCTCACCAAAGTTTTTTTGAAGACCGCAACCGACAGCAAGTTGGTGCATACCATCTCTGAAGCAACCATTTCAAAAGCATCAGAATCGTTGCACACACATTGCAATCATTTTGGTCATGCCACAGACTCCAACCAGTCTTTCCCTCGTGTAACTGTAGCACAGTGGAGCGGTGATTTATAAATGTAGCACAGGCTTGAGTAATACATAATGCAGCTGCCTTTACAGCTCAAGCTTCTAACCAGAGAAAACAAATTACACTTTTGAGTCTGCTGAATGAACGATCGGGTGAAGCCACAGAGATAAACTTTGTTTTGCACCAGACATAATTTTGAAATCAGCCTGACAACCCTGTCAAACCAGTGAATGCAGCACCTATGAGACATCTCTACAGCAAAGCAGCAAACCCCATCAAATATTCACATCATGTTCAAGGTGGTCATTAAAGTAATACCTTCAATCCACTGTTGAATTACACTTTGGAATTATTGCTCCCTTCTTCTCTACAGTCAAACTGTCAATTGTAATTTTGCAACCAGGGCAAAGACATCATAGTAAATTAAAAAATCTGCTAGTTATAAGGTAATTATTGTAAAATATCGCTTGATGTATTCCGATGATGGGATTTTATTAGAGCAATTACAATTCAATTTCTACAGACGAAACGGGTACAACGCTTAACAAGTTAGATTAATAATAGTCCGACTTCCTAAATCTATGCAAAAATACCATTAATATCACTGAAGACTAAAAGGGATGTCCCTGTCACAGGTCTAGCATGCCAGGTTATATCAGAGAGTGAAGCAAAACAGTCGTATCAAAGGAGTGTGATTAATTTGTGATACAAAAGAGGTAATATTTCATAGTTAAGAGAAACAGGATACCGCTGTGGCTTAATGAGAAGATGAAAGCAGGGGGCCAGTGTTATCTCATTCAGTCTGTGGCCTCCTAGGAAATGAATATTCATGAGGATATAATCACAGAATATTAAGAGATGGAACAGACATTCCTGTCATTAGACCTGAATGGTCATCGCAATGGAACAAAGGAGGAGCTGCACCGTGTGACGCGAAAGACCAGTGGCGTCAGTCACAGAGGGTCACTGTGTTTCTATGAGATGCTGAAGCTACTCTCGCTGAATGCTTCATTAGTTTTGGAGCACTCGACTTTCTGACATATGTTCATGCAAGCCTGCAAATTTGTTCTAATTTTTTTAGGCCGTCAGAATATTGACGGATACATATGCCAAAACACGAGGGTTTGCCTCAGCCCTTGGATGACTGATCAGTTTTAAATTGACGTTCATCAAACAAGATATTTAAAGCACATGGAGTGTAGTGGAGCCCACTTTTCTGCTTAGACTTTAACAAATTGAGCATTGCCACAGTTCTGGAAAGCTAGGAAATCACCCACAGCCAGCAATGTCAGCAGATCTGTTAAATGCCAGCATACAGTTGACTGCATTCACGCTTAATATTGACAAACCTTATATTGCTGCTGAATGTGCAAGCTGCTTTGCAACCACATCCAAAACATAAATGCATAACTTCTCTTTTTTTTAACCACTGCAAACGACGTGCTACATGTTGATGGAGTCTAAAGGTGTGAGCTGTCATTGTAAAAGTAAACCTAGTCCTAATTTTCTTTGTGATTATAACAATATATATGTTTTAAACTGTGAAATGACAAAAAAGAGCAAAGCTACCTCAAGTTCTGAGCAACTGTGATTTTCTGTGACTGTAGCCTAATGAAGAGGAAAGCAGAGAGGTTTGAGTGTAGGTCTGACACCATTTCCAAATGTTGTGAAGGAATTTAGAAAAGTGTGTTTTTCTAAAACTAAAGCAAACGAGGTGGAAAACAATAGGACAGGAAACAAGCTGTTCATCATGTAGAATTAAAAGCCCCACATCCAAACCTTAGGAAAGTAACAAGAGGTGACTTATTTCCTCCACAAATGTAACACCAGGGAAAACACGCACAGCAGGAAAGTTTCTAAAGTGTTCAACAAGCAAGATTTTAGATGACTTCAAACTGCATTAAGTAATATGTAATACTTTTTTTTTGGAGGGGGGGGGTTGGAGTAATGGCCCCAACACTGTTGTTACACAGTCTACGATGTAACTCTCCTCACATCAGCACAGCTCTTTAGTTAGATTGGGATATTTTTCAGCCGTGCATGAATTTATGCCTCTTCACTGGTGGAAGCTCTCATTATGAGCACCAGCACTTACGGCAGACTCGGTACAACTTGGCATCTGTCAGCAGCTCCAGTCTAGTCCCAGTTTTGCCCCGTGCCACCTAATGGGAATATTGACAACTACTCTGTGCCATTAGCTGAAGTTAGCATTGTCATGGCAACATTACACCCCAATAGGTTCAGTCAACGGTTGGCTGGATCTTCCTTTCGCTCTCAGAATGTGTTGTCAGTTCCTCCCTTTCCCTGTCTTCTCTCTATCTTCCTCCTCTCTAATTTATGTTTGTCCTATCTCCTTTTCTCCCTCTGCCTCTCACAGATTAAAAAAAACAAACCTCTGAAGAACAATTTATCGAAGTTCCTCATCCCCTCATCATCGCCGCTCATCACAGCGGAGCAATAATATCTAATCATGACCTCCAAATCTTTCATCTTTGTTTGCCACCTCCTGCACTGACTTTCTTTTCCCACATCTCTCTTATTATTATTTTTTACATTACTTCAATGACCTTTCTGTTTTATCACACAGCAGGCAGGGGAAATTGTCAGGAGATACAAGTGAAACAGGATGACATTCAACAACAGTACAGGTGCTGTATTTCATGTAATACTGCAGAAAAGTCAGTGTTTGTCTGAACCAAATCACAAAAATGATAGCGGTTGATTATTTGTTGTTTTTGAGGCTTTGCTCAGGGGAAATCCACTCATACAGGGTAAGTTTACCCACATGTTGGTAAGTTAAAATCTTATTGTTGGTCTCTTATTAAGGAAAAGGAGATCATATCAATCCAAACCAAGTCGTGAGTGCAGTGAACACAAAATCAACACTGATCTTTATTATTTCAAAGGTGATGACAACATGTAAGCTTTACTTGCATTTGTGGACCTCAAACATCAGAGCTTATATGCATAGATAATGTTTCTAAGTTGCAGTAACATTACAGTCATTTAAAACAGTGATATCCAAACACGAACACACACTGTAATGTATAAAGAGAATACCAGAGCTGCATAGCGTGCTGCTGATGCTGAAAGAGAGAAAGCAGGAAGGACAGTGAGGAATTCATGCTTTGCTTCCAACATGAAAAGAAAGCAACGCAGGCTCAGAGCACGTGGATATCAGCCAACTGAATGGGTAAAATTGTATCAAGTTATGTTATTTGTCTGTTTTTTAGTTTGTAAATTTCATTAAAACCAATTTTTCGTGACTCACAATGAGCTTGGTGGGGTTGGATGGATATGTGTAAAGTAATACTGATTGAGTCTGTCAACAACCCATTTTGCTTTTATTTTAGGCAATTTGATGAAACTTTAAAAATGAATTAAAAACAAATTTTGGGGGGGATAATTAAATACATTAGCTGTGTTAATAGCTATTGCTCATGCCATAATACCAAATTAAAAACCATCCCACGATGCATCGGCCTAGAGAGGGTTAACTCTACAAACCCTGTCATCAGTATAATGGCCATGGATATATGATTCCAGCTGCATTTAGAGAGGGTATCAAATCTCCCCAGAAAATGAAGGCTCAGTTTTCAGCACAATAGAATTGTGTCTGCAAACAGCACCGCAGAGACTGATAATCTATTATCTGTCTGATGTTCATGTGAAAATATACGCTATCACCGTCTCCACTGTGCAGTTTTTCATTTGGTAAAAACATAAAGTTGGATGATACTGACCCAGTTGTTTTTCCAATGAATTTCCATCTGATTTTACGCCTCCAAAACAGACTAAATGACTGAATAAACTCATGCCAATACTCCATAAAAAAATATAACTTTGGCAAACATGCTCCTGTGTTCGGTCTTATTGTTATTATTGTCTTACTGTGGTGTTGATTCTTTTGAGTCTTGTGTCGCTGCCACTTGCAAGGCTCTGAAGAAAATGGAAAGGGAGTCTTTCTGAAAGCCATTAAATATGAATCCAACTTTAGCACGAAGCAATAGTCTGGACAGCTTTAGAGCTAATGTTACGCTCGCAGACATACTGTGTCTCTATCCCAAATCCCACATTACAGCATATTTTTCCTGCCTCACATTTGACGTAGTGTCCCCAACACGAGTGGGCACCCATATACGTGCGCTTTTTTGTGAAGAACAATGCTCACAGCAACCATCTGCCTGCCTGCTTTACTAACAGGAGGCTGTCCACTGGTTAGATATTCAACAGGGGAAAAAAAGGACTGGAGAATAGAAAAGCTCTGTATGCATTCTCTATTTAAAAGCTTGTGTTAGCTAATGGTTTTCTGTGTTTTTCACTTGACCCCAAAGTTATAACATACCTTGAAAATTCACTGACTCCACTTGTTGGTCGGTTTCAATGTGGATAACTTTCCCCCTAAATGAACATAGCAGCCAAATTCATAGCTACTCTGGCACTGGTTACATAAGGAAATGGTAAAGAGTTTGTCTTGGGATTAAGTTCAGTTCACTGCCTGAATTATTGTTTCCAAACGCTTTGAATACATTGCCAGTTTTTCTTGTCCTCTCAAGCACACAGTATTCCATATCAGCCTTGTCCTCTTGATGTTACTCTTGAGTTTCAACAAGTGCTGTTGTGCACCGTTATCATGCACACAGTGAATCAAAGTGCTTCGATTTACGCAGAAAGAAAGCAAGGGTGGGCGGGAGGTGCAGCATTCAGTTTATTTAAAGCCTGCCGTTCCCAGCTTTGATAACGCTCGTGGACTTAAAAAAAAGAAACACTTGAAGGTGGAGGTGTAGGTACATGTGTGCCAGCTCAGTTTGAAAATTTGCCTTCCTTTTAAAACTTCTCTCAAGTATACTTGAGCAAAGTACTCCACCTCCAGCTGCTGTGGAATAACTGCTGGATGAACCCAGGTGTGCCCCTCAGCACCTCTGTACTCAGAAAACACATTAAAAGCTTTAAAATAGCATTCCCAAGCACTGGAGTGATGCGACGAAGGTTGTTTTTTTTTAACTGGGTAATGTTGTATTCATGCTCTGGTTATGCATCGGTGATTTGCATCTTCAAAGAATTTAAAGTGTAGCTCTCATGCCTCTGTCCCTCCCTCCCATCTGCTGTGGAGAATTACCTCTCATTAAACATCTTTTAAAAGATGACCACAGCTCGCATGTGATCAACAGCTGAACTGAATTAAAGTGAATTAATTCTCAAAGTAATCATTTCATGTGTTAGCATGATGATAATTATTGAAAAATCCACTTAATTTTGCATATTTAAATTTAAGTTAATATTTTGTGTTTCATTTTGTCATTTGTTTTCAAATCTATTTAAGATGTTAATAAAGTGCTAGAACCAAATTCAAAAGTTATTAAGGAGCATTTGAATATGGTAACAACATAGTCGTGTTCTGATTTTTTTAAAAATTGATAAATTCACTATAATCCTTGGATGCCATATGGGTTAATGTCATGCTATAGGTAGTAATGGCTAATGTCTAAGACCAGTAAATAGGCATCAGTCACATCGGTCTTGCAGACAAGCCAGTTGTCTTTCATGCAAAGTACGATCAACCACAGCAGTCTTCCTTATTCACATATCACTGACATGCAGACATAGACCATATGGCTTCATGTGGCAAGTATACACTTTTTTATAGAACATTAAATTGATCTGAAAATTGTAAAAACAAAAGAAAATCAAATCTTGGTAAAGCTTGTAAGATAATTACTATTTAAGTGGGTGGTGGTGCTGTTAGAAAGTGTTTGTGTGGGAACAATGGCCACAGAGAAAAACAAAACAGTAGTTACTGGTTGTAACACCAGTTCTCTGAGTGTCTGCCACCTACAGTTTTTAAAAGGAAGAATGGTCAATTCTTCCAAGCTGTCTCATTTGTTTCAAGGTAAACATGTGAGGATGTTATGTTCAATCCTGCTACTTCTTGAATCTGGAAGCACCTGCGGGAGTTTCTGTGTAGTAACCATGAATCAGGGCTGTTACATTCAAACATACCTGTTTCTGCTGCAAGGTAATATTTCCATCAGCTGAAAACCAGGGATCAGAAAAACAGCTCTGTGTAATTTATGATTGGAAATTTAATAATTAGAAAGTTAGAGTGAACTGGGACCAGATTGGTTTTATTTTACTGTATATGTAGCCTTTCAGGCTGAATGATGGTCTGACTCTTAAACATAAGATTTATCTGTGTTCAAAAGAGTAAGTAAGATGCAATCTATTACTGGGACTTTGATATTTTGTCTCTACATTGGCCATAACGAGCTATGAGGTCACTAAGGAAAGAACACCATTTTTTTCAAGGCTGTAAAAATTGATATGAAATAATATGTAATGTTTTAGACGGCTTTCACTTTGAAAATACCTATAGTGTATTTTCAATAACGTTGTGGCCCACTTGATAGTCCCTCTGATTGTCTGATTAGGAGAGGTAAGGGAGATGCTTGATTCATGAGGGATGATAATTGGTTATTTTAGGCACAAGGTGTGAATCTGACTCCCAGTAGTGCCACAGCCATCAACTAAGTAACATTTTCTAAACTCTAGTTATGGCCTTTGTGTCTACAGATGCCAGTGAACCATAGACACAATCAGCGTCACAGTTTTATAAGCAACTACATTAGACCTCCCACAGGCGCATGTTAAGGATTTTTGTCTTTGCCTTTCTAGTTCAGTCCATTCAGTCATACACTCTGAGCAGCATCCATCAGTAACTAATGTAATTTACATCACACAGAATCTCAAAGCAATGGCATAGATTTTCCCCATGGATGAAGTTGTTACTGTAACCTCCCCCGCTTGCAGAGAGTTATTGGGTCACTAGAAGAAAAAGAATCAGTATACGCTCTGTATTCTCATCCATTACATTTCGTTTGGCTTTGCAGTTTGTCAGTTTATCACAAATAAATTACAGGAAATTACTTTGAGCAGGTTTTGCAGCATTGAACCTTTGTTTTACAGTGTCGTTGCTGTAATCTGCAACAGCAGTTTCTTTCTGTAAAGTGCTGTAGATCTTTTTAAAACTATGGAAAATATCAGCTTTTGTGTTTGCTGCACTGCAAGGTTACAGTTATGCTGCTGTATTCACATTTTAACACTCACCCTGATAAAAACCATCACAGCAGTACTAAATGAATTATCTGAATTCAAACGTTTACAATCCCATGAGTCTTTGTGCTCCAGCGGTCATCTACTTGGGTTTCTACGATACGTGTTGCCAACCTTTTAATTATTTTATTGACTCTGTGCTAAAAGAAA
The DNA here is from genome assembly GCF_036321145.2 of Pelmatolapia mariae. Lineage (NCBI taxonomy): Eukaryota > Metazoa > Chordata > Actinopteri > Cichliformes > Cichlidae > Pelmatolapia > Pelmatolapia mariae. Next base: position 4,167,420 of record NC_086236.1, on the reverse strand, counting down.
CAGTTTGACTGGATGCAAATGATTTTTGCAAACATCAAACTCGAGCAAACAGTGAACTCTGTGACTTTTGTAAAAGAAAAAATAATACTTTAATATCATGGAAATGTTCAGTATCTCACTGTCCATTTATTCCCTTTAAAGGAACAGAAGTTAATGATATTCTAATTATTTGACTGTATTCTTAAAGAACAGTGTATGACTGTAGAAACATCAGTTTGTTAAAGTGGAACAAAACGAATCTAAATTACAGCTACCTAGTTATAAGACATTTATCATGATTACTCCAAAGCACAATAATTGAACTTCTGTGATGATGACTTTTACTTTGACTTTGCAAGGTGGTTTTATTTACTGATGCTCATAATATTATGCTGGCTTTACTTTGACTGAGATAATCCAACCACCTTAGACCTTTCCATAAGACAGCTCTGATAGTATTCTGCTGCAGCTTGCCGCCGTCTGACTTACTATCGCCCTGTTTTAGCGTTGTAGTACTTTATTTGGTCCTTTTCTATTTTGGTTTGAAAGCACTGCTGCAAACGGTAAAATAGGAGGGCACTGTTTCAGGTCACACACACGCCACAGACAAACACAGACAGCGGCACAGGCATATAAATCAAGTAGACAAAACCTCATGGGACCACACATATGCCTTTATACACACTCAGATACACACTGATGGCTTTCCTGGAGATTCACTGCAGCTGTAAAATTATCTTGTAAAAGAGTGGTGGGGGCCTCTCGCTTTGGCTCTGGAGGGTTCATTAACTGACACACACACGAACACACACACGAACACACACGCACACATGCACAGAGAGCCATAAAGTGACCCCTGCAAGGAATTCATTCATTTTTATGCCCCCTATCACCTCATAGCTGTTTATTTGTTTTCCGACCCATTAGGTTAGCAGCTTTTCAGGACTCTATCCTTTTTTAGGGTCTCTCTTAGGTTTACGCACTATAGCTCTGACTAGTTCTGAGAAAAAACGGTCCTCTAGAAAACACTATAAAACAAGACAGTGAAGCACTGCTTCGAGACACTTTCCACTGAATGGTCAGACATAATACCAGTGTATAAAAATGTGTTGTTGACTTATATCTGCTACTATAGAGTTAGTTTCAAACTTAAAGCTTTGGATCTCACACAGAGACAGGAAAGCACCAAAGTCTGGCACCTCAGTTTGTTTAGTTAAGTTACAGGCTCTTTGCTTTCTTTAACAACTCTCAACATAAAGCGCTTTGCTACTGGGAAGTGGTGCGAATATTTACAACCGCCTTTAGCTGACATGTTTTACTTTACTAACCAAAAGCACAGATTTAAATAAGAGTGTATCACAGAGGAGTCACACCTCAGCACACGTGACGACTCACGTGATTAATAGTTGATAACGACCCTCAGGACCGCCTCTAACAGGATCCAGGACTCTCCATCAGTTGTTTTAGGTGAAAAGTCTTAATAATCCAGAAGGTGGATGACCGAAAATCCTCACAGATATTTAATGTGTTCAGAGTGATGGCTGCATCGAAGCTTTAGGGCAGGGGTGCCCAATCCCAGTCCTCGAGAGCTACCATCCTGCAGCTTTTAGATGCATCGTTGTTCCGTCACACCTGAATCAAATAAATGGCTTGTTATCAGGCCTTTGCCAAACTTGATGGCATGCTGAAGAGGTAATCCAATCATTTGATTCAGCTGTGACGGAACAAGGATGCATCTAAAAGCTGCAGGATGGTAGCTCTCGAGGACTGGGATTGGGCACCCCTGCTTTAGGGTAAAAATAATGAATAATGAAAACACTCTATACTGCTGTTGGTATTAACGACTGTAAATACTGTGCACTGGCTTAATGAATACTGGCACCTCTTGAGAAACACGTTTTTTTTTTTCTAAATATCTAATAGCAGTGCTTTCCACGCATGTCAAGTGTATATGTCAAGTGAATAAGCTAAGCGCAGCGTCAGCTATGTAATTTGCTGAAGCTTTGATTATTGTTCCTCTGTGAAGTTCTTAAAACCCTTGAAGTCGCCCACAGACTCTTCACCTGTAGTGTCGTTGTTGCAGTGTTTTATTGCATTTAGCAGACGTGGCTTCTTTCGCTTATTGTCCTCGTATGGTTTTCTGTCCTTACTGACTGTCGGCAAGTTACTGTTGTATCTATACGTTGTTGTGTAGACCACTTTTAAGCTAATAAACCTAGCGATGAGTGAAGCTGTGCCCGGAAAACGGAGCACTAATTATCATTTCATAACAGTGTTGATGGTATTTATTAAAAAGGGAGGCCACAGTATCAGAGAGACACGTCCTTTTTCTTGTGTGCGGCAAAATAGCACGTGATTGGCTTCCGTGTGTCAGAGTTCATAAGGTAAAAGACTCTATTCATGTGTAATTTCTACCTCAGTGCTCAGTTCCTGTTCAGCCATGCGTAACAGACAAACACAATGATTACACTAACCCGCCTCCACTCTTTTTCTAACCTCTACTCGAGGCCACAGCAGCACTAGTTTCATTTTAATGATGCTATTGTTTTTCCTCTGTGCATTAAGAGCCAGAAAAAGTGATGGAAAACAAAAGATGATTAAGGAGGCAAAGACAAGGAAATGTTCTTCAAAGCTTCTGTGAGCAGTGTGTATGTGATTGACACCTTTTAAATTATTGTGATAGCAGAAAGACTTTGTCCGCCTCTTCTCAATCCTATAAAGAGTGTGAAGATGTTTTCTGACTTCGCAATAAGCTGAAAAAAATAAGCCGCTGCTGTTCAAGTACAAGCAAGAATAGCAGTATTGTAGAAGGCAGTTAGGCGGTTATTTAGTGGCACTTCATGTATAATTAAATCTACTAAAAGAAACTTAATTTGAAGATGAGCAAAAAAACAGATGTGTAAATCCTAACTTTATTAGTATTATTCTTTCCACATGAGTTTGAATTTCTAGTGTTGCAGATTTTGTTGTGGGTTTCAAGTTAAAGCAATGAGATATTAAAAAACATAAACACTCACTTTAGTAAGTGCACATGCTCAGTACTGGATTGGACTGTGTTTTACTGTCCGATCTGCTGCAACTCTTTGTGGCATTAATTTCTTCAAGTTGCTGGAAACATTGCTCACAGACCACATTGTAAAGGTTCTCTATGGACTGAGAGTTGGTCACTGTGGATGGCTACTGTGTCAGCCATCTGAAGATGAGTACACTGTGGTCACAAAGGGATGGATGTGGTCGGCAACATTGCTCAGGTAGGCTGTGGTATTTAAATGATGCTTGACTGATGCTAAGGGACCCACAATGTTGCAAACAGTACCAGCATCATTACGCCACCAGCAGCAGCCAGAACCATTGATATAATTCAATTCAGTTTTATTTATACAGGACCAAATCACAACAGGCGTTGGATGCTGATCCTATCATTTGAATGTCACAGAAGAAATTGAGCTTCTTCAGTAAAGGCAGCGCTTTTCCTATTTCCTGTTGTCCAGTCTCAGTGAGCCTGTGCGAACTGTAGCCTCAGCTTCCTGTTCTTAGCTTTACAGGAGTCGCACCCAGTGTGGTCATCTTCTACTCCAGGCCTTCTGCTTTAGGGTTTGACGTGTTGCGTGTTCATAGATGCTCTTCTGTTTACTTTGGTTGTTATAAGTAGTTATTTGAGTTACTAATGCCTCGCTTGTACCTTGAAGCATACGGGCCACTCTCCTGACCTCTGGGATCAACAAAGTATTCTCTCCCAGAGAAGTGCTGCTCACTGGATATTTTCCCTTTTTCAGATCTTCTCTTTAAAGACTGGAGATGGGAAAAGATCCGTCTAGCCCCAACAATTATGCTACTTTCAAAGTCACTTAAATCACCTTTCTCTCTCATTCTGATGCTCGGTTTGAACTTCAGCAGGTCGCCTTAATCCTGTCTGCATGCCTAAATGCATCGGGTTGCTGCCGTGTGATTGGCTAATTGGATATTTGCATTAAGAAGCAGGTGAAACTAATACAGTGTCGGGTGAGTGTATTTTGGTTTGGCTTTTTTCGCCCTGTTATCTTTGCACAGTCTGTAACCGCTAATGTAACCTTGACTCATTCAAATTATGCTCCTGCTTGTAATTTGCATAAGAAAATGTGTTTCTCTTTGAAACAGAAGGTCAAGTGCATGACGTATTATATAAAGTATCTGCCAAGGTACAAAATACTCGAGATGTCTGCAAAATGCTCACTGACTATGTATTTAATTTATATTCCCATATATATTCCCATTATAGTCCTATTTGCTCTGCTGCCTTATAATACCTGCTCGCAGAGGCTAAATTGTCTAACTTTTTTATGGTTATGCAGAGTGGCAGCAGAGTGGAACAGAGCTTGGTACTCTTGGCTCTCCACAAAAGCGTTTGCATGTTTACTCCATGAGTTTCACGGATAAATAAACGTAAACAAAAAAAACAAATGCCAGTTTCCTTAAGTTATATATGGCATGTAATCTAGCCCTGATGCCTGTCTGCTTCGTGTCTTATGTAGGCTGGAAAATCACAAGTAGGAAGCTGAAAATGTCTAGAAGTAGCGCGTCATGCCTGAAGAAGCAAGCTATTTATTTGCAGTTCCTCAATCTCACATAGGGTAGTGTTTATAGACCATCTTGGTTAATTATCCCACTGCGCAAAGTGACATCAGAGTGATGTCCTTTACAAGTCCTTTTTGTACAAGTTTGGGCCACTGAAGGGGTTGTTTTGTAACGCCAGACGACGTCTTTTTTTTCAACGTCTACTGAACATCTAATGTTGTCGTCCATACGACCTCCGTGTACGGGCTAAAATGTGGTTGTTGTGGACGTCTGTAGTCCCATGTTTCCAGAGTGTGGAGGGCATGTTCTCTGTACAGAAACCTTTTATGTTTGAAGGAATGCAGAGTGATCAGCGTCTCCAAGATGGCGCCGACTCTTGAGCTAAAACAAAAGTGAGCAGCTGCTCGGTGGATTTGGATCAGAGATGTCCCCGGCTTCTCACAGACAAAGACTGCCGAGCACATAGTCCAGTTCATACATACACACTGGCACAAACTTGCACAAGCTCTTCACAATAAAACAGGACATGACGTCCCACAAAAATGACAAAGTTCAAAGTTCAAACGTTGAACATCATATTGACGTTCAGGTTGACTTGAAAGAAACGAGTCACAGTGTTTGCTGTTGGAATAATAAATACTCTGGTTAGATGTTTAGTGTCTGCTGTCAAAATGCTGACAACCACCTTTTGCGTCCCTTCAACTTTTGTATCCTCTTAAAATGTAGCATTACAGGTGGATGGCGGGGCGGTGGAGGGGTTGAAACACCAGACTGCAGCAGTGACACTGATATGTCACATGCAAAGACAGCAAATTTTGCAGCTTAAATTGTAGCATCCCTGGTTGAAAAGATGGTCTCTCAAACTGATGGCTCACAATCCTTTAATTAAATAGCCGTGTATGTGAACACACCGTAAGAGCTACAACATATAGAGAATAAAGGACCATTAGTAACTCAAACAGTGTGGTACCTTTAACCTTTTGCCTTAATTCATTAATCACAAATGAATTTTCTTTACCTTACATATAACAGTGAAACTTGTAAATTGTTGCATGCTGCCTAAACATGACGAGGGGCGTGAGCACCCTCTAGTAGGTGAAAACTTAGCGTTTACCCTTAGTAGCGGTCAGCAGTTATATGCTCCATAAAATAACAAAGTACATATTTACAGGACAAACTTTGTTACCAAACTTGTTCCCTTATCATCCAGGTGCTAAAAAACCATTTGCAACTCAGAGTTGCACCTTATTAGTCGTTTTTTCCAGTTCCTTAACCATTGAGCACACCTTCTCTCTGTGCATTGAAAACTCGCGCTTCTACTGAAGTGATGTTTACGCCACTTGATTTATGGCACCTTGTCGCTCTATAACTTTCTAAATAAAAGCATCAGCTAGGTCCAAACTGCAACAAAATAATAGCCACTCATGAACCAATTTACAAAATATTAATGAGGTCATTTACATAAATATGTTTCCAGACAGTGAGACTGTGTTCAGGAGAAGGACGATGTATGTAAACGTAAATGTGTCTCATGCGGTGCAGCACGAGCTGCCTGCCTAAACTAGCTTGCGTGCTCTGCTCCATGTTTAGTAGAGCGGTTCAGTAGCATGTAAATGTAATTTCTGGGAAGCCAGCTTGGCCACTGAGTTGAATAGTTGCTTCTTCATGCTGCAGTAACACTGCCCAGATGGTAGCAGTGTGTGAAAAAGTAATTACGCAGGTAGGTAATGTATCTGATTATATGTTGCATCCTCCTGGTATAAATCTTCTTCAGGTGTTCCTCCCAGTGAACCCGATAATAAGTGTTAGAGCTCTCACACCAAATGAGGAAGCTGCAGATCTGTATTCTCACCCAGTTCTCACTCATAAATTGGTCACATACGGATACGTCCCGATGACCCGTAGGTGTCACATTTTAACATGCTTTTAGTGCCGCTTTTCAATGTGAGGGGAGGTCCGATGGATTTGGTAGAAGTCAGTGTCTGAAATAGACGCTATGAGGCTGCAGGCAAATGTGCTCTGCTGGTGTCATGACCAAACATGGTGAAAAACAAAGTATGGACAATCTTGCCAATAAACAGAGTCTTTACTAAACCCAAAGAAAGTAGCGTGGTTCCCTGAACCAGACCAGACTACAACAGAAAAGGAAAAGTCTAGAAAGTGTCAGTCACGATCAGCCCTCGAGGTCGTATGATTGTGTCAAATTGCTTTACAGAAAGAAGATGGAGGGAAAAGAGACATAAATCAAGAGTGCACCTGTAACTGTGAAAAATGGAGTGGAGTTTCATGCAAGGGCATATTCATCTGACAGTTCAGTCGAAAGAAGAACTGGAAGGATGCCGCAAGCCTTTTTCCCCCCTCAGATTACAGGTGTGCCTCGTCATGCTCTTTAGTGAGCTCAAAAATGCAAGTTTGAAAATCGTTGATCTAAAGGGAGAATGGCCAGAACACGGAAAAGCACCATGTCTAGTATTATGATGCATCCATGCTTTTAAAAATTATACATAACAGAATTATACCACTGTTACATGTGTTTACCAAATTTAACCCCTACTGCTTCAATTTGCAAATATATGCACTGAAAGAAACGGGAAAAGTTTCTATAATATCTGGTTTTAACAGTGGGTTCCTTAAGTAGTAAATTGTAAAAAAAAATCCATGTGTGGTAAAAAAATGTTGGGAAAAAAAATCCATAAAAGATTTGTGTAAAATTCTTTCATTGTACTGTATAGTGAATGAATAGTGGCATTGTAAAGCGCTTTAGGCGCCTTGAAAAGCGCTATATAAATCCAATCTATTATTATTATTATTATTATTGTTATTATTATTGTTATTATAATATTTACAGATTTTTTTTAACTGTGTGTACAGAAAAACAAAGATAATCCAGTCGTGGCTGGAATGCAGGAATCTAATAAAACAAGATTCAGCGAATTGTTTCCGTCACAGCAAAAATAAAAGCAAAACAAAATTAACAGTGAAGCTGTGACAGCTTGAGGAAATATGATGGAGGGAGAGAGATGGCGAGGATTTGTGGGTGAAGTGCTAGTTAAACCCATTTACACTCAATTTAACCAGTGTTTCCAGCTGACCTTCATCATCATCGAAATGGATTAAAAGCACTCGTCTTCTTGGTGCGTGCGCCAGTTTCAGCCAGTTTGCGTTACAGCTCCGCGGTTCTGTCTGAGCGAGCATGACACTGTTACACATGATCAGTGACAGAATCATTTTGGAGCGTTTTGTTTCCCTACCAACAGTGATGACAGCAAACCTTGCAGCTGTACCTTGAGGGTTAGACTGGATTTTCCGCCTCAGCGCTGCTCTTGAAGTTTGAATTATTCGGACTGTAACCCTGTTTGCTGTTGACCTTTCGAAGGGCATCAAGTCAGATGTCGGTCGACTGAGCAGATTAAATGTGTGAAAGCTTCTCAAGGATATTTCATTAGCCTAGGCTTTGACATTTTTAATATAAGATTCCTCAAATATTTGTTTAGCTTATCCTAATTTTTGATTTCATACTTAAAAATAATTTAATTTGCTGTTAATATAAATAATTATACATAATTAAAGCAGCATCTTCATTCTGATAAACCTGAGAATCATGCCTTCATCATTCTAGTGGACTGTTTTTTTTTTTTAGGGTTAAGCCATCTATTTGGTGAGGTCGGACAATTCAGGGGGTTCCTGAGACAAAGGTTAGTCTGACTGGAGCCTTCAGGAATATGATATCTGATTTCTGTGGGTGTTTCGGCTCTGTGTTGGGTCACGAGGACATCATTGCTGCTTGTAGACAGTGCATGAATGTAACGTCTGACCTAGGACGGAGCTTATGAAACTCCGTGTGAGATTAATATGTCATTCATGGATAACCATACCAAACATAGTCTTATCAAACATCTCATAATAACCACCTCTCCAGCATTACATGATATTTCTGTAAAAGAAGACAATTACTTTGATCACTGAAGTTAAAGTTGTGGATAGTGGCTTGGAGTTTAAGCCTGTGTGTTACCAGCTGAGTTAAGGGATTTTTAAATGTATATTTAGACAAAAAAAGAATGACGCAACTTTTGTGACTTTATTCCATTTTACCCATTCAGCTGATAGCTCTCCATTATCTGAATCTCATTCATTCATTGCTGTATGTCAGTAAGGTTAACTGTGATTTGGTTTTCTTGTACTGGCGCAGCATATGCTACTTTCTCTTCATGCAGGTAATCGATATGCTCTTCTTCATACGTGTCTGTCTGCTGCATCTCTGCAGTTATACTGTTCTGATGAACCACAGTTACTGGACCTACACCTCCAGTTTGGTTCTACCAAGAAGTGCTGAGTAGAGAGCAGTGAGACAATAAAAACAAATCAGGTTTCAGAAGACAAAATATTTTTTAGGCGAGGAAAGAAGAGGGTGAAATTAACATGAAGAGTAATGTGAAACTTCAGAATATGATAGCGATGTTGCATGGCTGCTGGTGGTGCTGGTGGTGGTGGATGGGGGGGAATTCCCAGACCACCACCATGACCTTCTGTCCCACAATCCATCAGGGCGTCAGAGGCTGCATGGCCACACGCCACGATGACAAATCTGCCTGTCGGCCGAGCACAGTGCAACGTGACAACTTGGCATTTTAAGTGCTCAGATTAACTTTGAAATTGGGAAGAAGACGTTACAGTCAGTGCTGTGCACAAAGACCGTCTGGAGGGTGGGTTGTTTAATTACATTACATTAAATGTATTCATGAATTTACAGTGTAGTTTAGATGAACTTGAGTTAAAATGAGATGAACTGAATGTTGGACTTGTTGTTTCTAAACAGGTTTTCATTTTTTCTATCTTGAGTCCCTTTTAAAAGGCACCCGAACAATGTAGTTTAGGGGTTTATTTCAATATAAAACAGTCTCCACTGAGCAAAAAAGTTTGACTTTTCTTGCTTCGACGCAGTGAAGCAATCTGTAATTACTGATAATGAACTGTCACCCAATTAAAAACCCAGGCGGCGAGTAATAACATCAGCAATTACTTAGATGTGCACATTTGTCTCTTTGATATATTTCAGTCCAAAATACAAAACACTTTTGGTTTTATTTTTACTTCTTAAGGGAGATATCTCAGCAAAGTGCGACAGTTGTGTTCAGTAGCTAAGTGCTGGCTTTGTCATCACCTGAACGGTTCTGGGCAGGTAGTTTAGCCTGCATTTACTCAATCTTTTCCACCTGCTGCTGCTGCTGCTGCTTGAAATAAGATCAATGATTCTACTGAGATTTGGCCAAAATGGTTCATTTACAGGCTCTTAACCCCCCAAAAGGAAAAAAACAGATTAAAAATGGACTTTTTATAGATGTTTTATAGACTTTCCCTGGAACCCTGGGATCAGCAAAAAAGATAAAACCCAAAGATTTCTGGTCTGAATGGGAATTTAGTGAAGCAAATGTCCTTTGTAAAAACAGCCGTACTGTTCATAAATATCCGATGTAAAATGTGTACACTGGTCACACTCCACCCCCTCTCACTGCTCTCTTTTTACTTCAGAAAAGAAAGAATGAGTCACTTATTGCTCATGACAACTTGAATTATTATGCCCTAAAGGAAGAGTCCGCTTTTAGTACTTACTGAGATTCTGATCTAAAAATACAAGACAAGCCCCGAATGAAAAGTTTTGACATCTGCATCTCAGTGCAACTGATAAAACGGATAATCAGTTTAAAGACTTGAAAGAAAATCAATTTTCATCAGGACTTAAAAAGTGAAATGCACGTTTCTGTGCCATTGTTGTCTTCTCAAAGGGGAGTCATGTGATTGTGACTCGTGATTCTTATCACAGAGTAATGGTGCAGCGAAGAGGGAACAAAGACTTGTTTTGTTTCCCGTTTGTCTTATTTTTCTTGGTCTGTTTCTGTTCTGCCGCTGCAGTGTTTCCGCTTCGCTGGGACTCTTGCTTTCCCTTCACATAGTTGACAGCTAACAAAACACTTTAATTCAACCAGAAGTTGTCATTATAATCCATTTATAATCAATAGTCATTGTTTAAAATTACACTCAAAGTCACCTCTCTAGCTGTCATTCTAGTCCCATCTTTTAGCTTGCTATTTGTTTTGGCCTGTAGGCGCATAAGGTGATGTTTACTAAACATTTTCTGAATTCATATTAGGCTAATTGAAGCTCTATTACCAAACTGTGACATGTTCATCATTTCAGGCACATAAATAACTGTGTGAATGATGCTGATAATTGAGCTAATTAACCTCTTCAACCCTGCAGAGCCATCAGTGGGTCTGTCATTGAAAATGCATTCTGGGAACGTGAATTTATTTTCAAGTTATGTGACAGGTAATTTGAGTCGGAATTAAAGGTAATTGAATATAAAACGATACACAAACACTTAGAGAGCTGAATCTTTGATTGGATATTGCAAACTTTATTTAATCTGAATATGAACCGTGCTTCTCTTCCTTTCTTTTCTTTATTTCCATGCAGCTATTTAATTTATTTGTCAAACTCAAGACAAGGAAAATGGGAAACAGGTAAGACGATTTAGTGAAACACATGCAGACGTAGGTGGAAGTACAGTATAAGACAAAAATCGAGTTTGTACAGTTCTGAGGAGCTTGAATGTCAGTATTTGGGTATGACCAACTTTATTGTTCATCAACAGTGTCTGAACCCAGACATGAGCCACAAAAGCCAGTGCATTCCCAGAGCTGGTCCCACGCTCACATGAATGGGGAAGGTTATGTCAGGCATCACATGTCAGCAAGGGTATCTGGCAAAAAATCTTTAGTAATGTAAATGTGCAGACCATCGAGAATGAGATTTCCATACCAGACCGGTCGAGGTCGGGTTCGAATGAGTAAGAGTAGGGATGCTAAATGCAGGGAGGGTAAATGGAGAGTATCATACAGAGAAGGAAGGTGAGTATATTGTATGTGCAGGAGACAAGGTGGAAGGCAAGCAAGGTCAAGAGCACTGGAGATGGACTGGCTGTGGTGAATACACATTTCAGGAACAGGGAGGAACATAAGGTGATGTAAGACTGGCGGAAGGTGCACTCAGGTGGATTACATCTTATGCAGAAGGTTCAATCTGAAAGATTTAGGAGACTCCAAGGTGGCATCAGGAGTAAATGTGGCTAGGCAGCATGGATGGTAGTCTGTAGAATGACCTTGGAAATCAAGGGGAGGAAGAGAGTGAAGGCGGATACAGGCATATATAAGTATACATACAAATTCAGAAGAATATTGATTTCAGGGAGGAGTTGAGATGGTATCTGGGTGGTAGAGAGGAGTTGCGAGATTATTGGGAAATACGGCTGTTCTGAAGGAAACGAGGTGTTTGGTGTATCCTCTGGACACAGGAAAGTATAAGTACAGTACTGATGAAAAGTCGTGAGCCACAACGCATTTTTGATTGGAAAATGGGAAAAAGGGTGAAGTGATTTGTTGAAACATGCACATGAAAATGCAGTATGCAAGGCAAAAACAGAGTTTGTACTATTTTTAAGAGCTCAAAATTCAATATTTAGTATGACCAACTTTAATCTTCAACACAGCCTGAACTCTGAGGCAGCTTCATGTCATTCCTTTAAGTAATCTTCAAGAATGATTCTCGAGGTTTCCTGAAGGGCATTCAGAGCTCTTCTTCATATGTCTGCTATCTTTCTAGATGATATTGTATTGAAGGTACTTTCCTGTGTTTATAATTCCATAATTTTTACAAGATCTCCAACACAAAATCAACAAACAGCAAGTGCAGATCCAAACTATGACATAGCCTCCACTGTGTTTTACAGATGGCTGCAGACACTGACTGACCTCCTTTGTACATATTGATGATAATTTGAACAAAAACCTTTAGATCCTCAGATCTGATCCCTCGGATTTTTGACACACCTCAGCCTTTTCTGCCCATTTCCCTTCCTTAAGAATGACGTCTTGACAGTTAGTGAACAGTCAGTGGATCAACTTAAGAGCCAGACGGCTCTCTGGTGTCATGTGTCAGGTCTTTGCTGGATTTTTTTTCCGTACGATTTAAGTACACGACTTTCAGATACGGTTCATCTGCTGTAAATCATTTTAGGCTCGCCCCTTTTTCTTTTGTCCTTCACTTGTTGTCTGTTGTGTAGATGTCCAAAGAAAAACTTTGAAAGACCTTCAGAAAGCCCGGAGAACTTCCTTGAGGCCACTTTAAGAAATTATAGAACAGTCTGGCTCCTTGAAAGCAAAATACTCAGAAATGACAGGAGGCTCAAGACTTTTGCACAGCACTGTGTGGCATACGTGGTTTGGGTGGTATGTTAAACATTTCCAAACAACCAGCAAAATGACAATGACAGTATATTAAAACCCAATGCGGAAATATCAGCCACCTACATGTGACATGTTTAGGGAACATATGGAGATTGTAACCACAAAATCTCCCCAAATGTGCACAGAGCTAGTTAACCTGAAGTCAAACAGGTGTAAACAGCAGTCCCTCATCAACACAAGACATAAATGTCAAACATGGCAGAAAATCATTCAGCCCAAAGAGCGTCAGATCAATCAGAAAATCAAAATACGTCACAAAAAATAAACGTTAAGCAGAATAATTCTCATTAGAACTGATTTGAATGTTGAGCGTACCGAAGCGTGAAAGATGTGCTGCTGTGTGTCGCTGTATGTGGTGTGAGCACGTGTCGTACCTCCAACACCGCCCTCGTGCCTTGTTGGGGGCTCAGCAGATTGCCTTGTTATTCTTGTTTTTCATTAGTCATGCAGGTTGTGGTGCCGCGCTGGGCGGTTTAGGTCATGTTGCTCCCAGGAGGGCCTCATCCCGCTCCTACGACCTCGCGCACGACATTCGCATCGTGATGACAACTGTGAGCAAAGCCGTCGCATCTGTTGCAGCCTGTTTAGCTCTCCGCTCAGGTATCACGAGGCCATCTCTAACATATGCAGGGGAAGAATACTAACATTAATTTGAACTGTGTATAGTGAGAATATGAGAAATGTGTACATTTAAACTGAAGCTGGGTTACATGCTGCTGCAGGACTGTGTCTGAGCTTCAGGCATGTCGCAGTCACGTGTCCAAAGCCTGAGCACCAACGCAGCAGCACAGATCTAAAGGAAAAGTTCAGATTCATTTCCATTACACTTTGCTTTCTAATCCAGCAACCACAAATAAATATTAAGTTATATTAAATATAAATCAAGGTTACTTTTCACTTAATTGCAGTCCTTCAGTTTGGGTTCATGAAAAGCTTTACTGCAATCTAAATATCCTTTCAGTGCAGCATTTTGTAGGGTGAATACTGAAATACCTCCTGTTTTAAAGGGTTTCTGGTAAGAAAATCATTATTCAGATGATATAAGTGCGTCATCAGTCCTGCAGACCACTGTGGAACTGGTGCTTCTGTGAAGCTAGTCGCATGCTAGGCTGAGAACACTGTATGTTCCCACACTGAATGGACCTGATGAAAAGTGGGCATTTGATCTGTTCTCTTTCCCAGGGCATCAAATCCTCAGATCCTGCTGTTCTGCTGTTCACCAACATCCTACATGCACAAAGTGCATGTATGTAGGATAAACCTACACAGTGGTGTCTGTGCACGTTAATGGCAATGCATACACTTGTCTGTCACACCCACGTCCACACATTTGGATGCTTGTTCAGGACCCTTTGGTGTCACATGCCATGCTTTTAGTGTCTGTAAGCTGTCATTTTTCAACAATCTAAAGTTGCCATGACATCTATTTTAACCCAAACTGCAACCTTCTTGTAAGCACTACCAAGAAGCTTTGGTGACTAACTAAGCAGGTTACAGAGGGGGAGTTAAGTCCATTTTAAAGGAACAAGAGCAAAGCTCTTCTGGTCATTGTGACTGTGTTTAATATCACACCCTATACAGGATTCATATGGTTGTTATCAGTTGTAGTTGTTTATTTGCTTGTTATGTGTCATATTTGTACTTTCTCTGCCCTTTTGGACGGTTCTCTCTTGAATCCAGACTTTTACCTTGGTAAACGATGGATAATTCAGTGATAGTAAAATGCAATCGGGATAGTATTACAGTGTGTCAGGTTGATTGTGTGTCAGGTTGATTGTAACTTACTCCTCAAAATCCACACCAACCTTTCTAATATGGATTTCTTTTCTCTGTCTTTAACACTAATATGGCTGGTACATACAGATAAGGGTGATCAAGGCACTGGAGGATACAAATCTGTGCAACACCATGTGACAGAACGTCAGTATTTGACCCCTTGGCATGAGTCAGTACATTACATATACTGCAGTCAATACTCTGCAATTGAAAGGAATGCTTGGTTTTGTCACCCGGACATTATGTTCATCACAACACATAAAACGATGCTAATCTGCTTTTTTTTTTTTTTTTTTTTTTTGCTACTTTTTCATTCTTTAGAAATATCACTCAAAAAGTTAGATTTGTCTGGATATTTTACTTTTATTTTTTTACCAGAGGTGGGAGCTCGGTGTAGAGCTTTCTGAAGTCTATTCAGATCCCGATAATGATTCAGGCATTTATGCTGCACTATTGTGCGACAGGGCAGGATTGTTCATTCTACATCATGTGTCCACAAGTACATATCAAGGTTGATATAAGAAAAATTGGAAGTATTATCTTAATTTTGTCAAGAAAATCTCGTGAAGTAGAGGTCCCTGTGGTCCGGAGGGCACTCTCAGCACTGCTGGGAGCTTAGGACTGTTGGGCTGCTATTCTTTCACGTGTGTCCAAACTATCAGCTCAGATCTTGTGGATTTCCTGAGTCTACAATTATTATTCATAACTGCTTCATGAACACTTCAGAGTGAAAAAGATAATCTGCTTGCAGGCTGTCACATAAATGGAGAGGCCCAGGCCTGGTGGAACCTTTAGCTGAAGGTGTATGAGGCAAAGGTAATGAAACGTCTATAAGAGGTTTATTCAGATGTTGTTGTTCTAATGACTTTAGTTTGTTTGTCATCTTGGATTATCTCCTAAATCTCACCAAACCCCGTTGGTGTGGTGGTATTTTCTTTTACTTTCTTGATTGTTCACTAATTTGTGTCATTTTCTTAATACATCTTGTCTACCGGCAGCTTACAGTCGATTTATTCCTCCACTTTCCTCTGAACTCGTTTTCTTTCTCCTTGTTCAGCTCTTGTTCAGCAGCGAGAAGAATTAATGAGAGAAGAACACCGAGCTGCTTTTCCTGATCTGTGCGTAAAGGTCAAATAGTGGGGAGAGTCAAAGCTGGATAATAACTGGAGATGAAAACCAAGTTCAAGTAGCTGCTGCTTGGTGTATGCTTATGAGAATTTGTGTGTTTTTAATTTTACATGTGTGTTTTGTAACTGAGCAACTGCCTCTGAAGAAATGGGGCGTGGCCACATGATGTACCAAGATGTAACAAATAATTTGACAATTTGTACTGGAGACATTTTTTGGTCATGTTTAGATGGCAGCATCGGCACTCATGATTCCTTGTATGCATTACTTTTGCTTTTATGGCACCAAATAATGAGAACTGTCGTATTTTGTGTAAGCTAGAGTGGATGGTCCTTTATTGTAAATATAATCATCCCTATAAAATATATATAACAACACAGGAGAGGTGTTCAGTCTGTATGTGAGCTTTCTCAAAAAGCTTGTTAGCAGATGAAAATGACCCTTCCGATGTCAAATGTAGGGCAGCTATGACTGAAAGTTTTGTAGCGTTCCAAAACTGGCATCCATGGCCTCCTCACACGGTGAGTTTTAGCCGGTTAGGAAGTTTAAACTTCTCTCTGAGGCGTCTTTTTCCCTTAGTTACACAACAGTCACTTAGGATGCTTATAACTAAACGCATTCCTCTACAGAGAGTGCATTGTGTGTGCAGTGTTTCCCTTCTATTCAAACTAATGGCATCTTGGCCCTCTTCACGGCTGGCAACGCATCATATCTTCCATTCTGGCCCATAGACTGTATATTAAAGATGGCTGTAGTAACCTTGTCATGGCCCAGTAGATTGTGGATATGCATTATGAAGCCTTGGCTTTTTTTTTTTTTGCTTTTTTTTTTTTACAGCTGTTAACACCTTGTGTTGTTTTGTTTTTTTTAAACAGAAGTGGTCATATTTAGATCAGATATTAGGAGTGCTGATAGACTCCAAGTTTAGCACCTGCTAGTAAATGACAGGCTAATGATGAAACATCACGAAAAGTGAACACAGACTTGTGTGCTGTGTTCGACACAGCTTCATGTGAATTTTGTCAGAAAATTTCATCCAGAATGATCCTAAAAACACAGACACAACAAGTAAGAGGATCGGGGACTTTAATTTGCATCAAGAATTCTTAGCACCCACTTGGCACCTGCCAAACGTTCTCAATTTTCAATTAGCTTTGCTCTGTTATGAAATTTAAAGTCTAAGCTTTGAAAAAAACATACGCATTTGTACTGATAAAGTCCCAGTCCCACAGGCCTGACCCGTCAGCAAACCCCCATGTCAATGACAGCTTGGGAGAAATGTGTTTTCCCCAACTGGTTGGAAAGCAGTTGCTGGAAGCTGTTTCCTGTCGCTAGGTGGAGTCAGTTGCTGTACCAGTGAACCTTCTTGTCGTTTCTTTGGGAGCGGTTTTGCATTTCATTAGTTTTCATTTGCTACAGGCACTAAACAGCTAGCTAGTGAGCGGTAGTGACACTTGAGAAAGTGCAACACCACCTGGTGAATGTTCACTTTCAAATTAAAATCTCTGCCATACCGCGCAAAGCATAACTTTTCCTCTGACAGTGAAAAGTCTCCAATGCTGGCTTCAGATCTGCTACTGACTAGAGTGAGTGATGGTTACTAGGGGGTCGCCACCCAGCCTTGATTCTCTGTGACTCATATCTAAAAGGGAAAACAGATAAAGAGACCATTTTTTAATCAGGTTGTAAATGTGCTTCTTTTTGCTGTAGAGTGTTTCAACATGGGAGTCTTTGTGAAACATCTCAAAGTGTGACGACAGCAGTAGCGTTTTTATCTGCATGCTTGTGTGTGCATTTTTGCACATAGCTCAGTGTGTCCCTTGTCAAGAAGGGTGAGTGTTTAACAAATGACTGCCAACCCGGGGACACAGGGGCCAGGGACCTCTTTTAGGGAGTTGGCCAACAATAAATCTCAAAAATCAATATGACAGGGCCTGGAGTAATCAGTATCAATGATTTTAAACCGGAATAAGTCCCTTGGGGTGAAGAATGATAAAATTCTCTGAGTTCAGAGTCTGAAAAAACATCCTGAAGGATGGAGATGAAGGATGGCGAAGAGGAAGAAAATAAGGAGGAGGAAAGAGAGAGAGGGAGATTATTGATGCTTTTTACCCAGAAGGCCCTGCAGCAGGGTTAGAATCTCTGTTGTTTTCTCTGTTTGTCACTTGTGCCTTTTTCCCTTCTTTCCTCCTCTTACTTTTCATCCGTCACTCTTCTGCTGTCTCATCTAGTCGTCTTCACGCCGCCCCGTGTTTACACTCTTACCTACTCTTCCTTTCATGCTTCCTCACTCACGGTCTTTGCAGCTCTTTCACTGGTTTTGTCTTTAGCGTCTCCATCGCTGCTTTTTTTTTAGTCTGTTCCACTCTTTCTGCCCCACAGGATTTAGTTTTGATTCATAGTGACGTTTTCTCTCCTTTTATGCCTTCTAGTTCACTTTTAATGATCCATTAGGAGACGAAATCTACAGATCAAATTTCAAAATGAAACTTGTGACTTATTAAAATCCTATTTCATCATTCAGGAGATAAAATCTGTGTTGAGAAAAACACCAACATAATAAAGCCAATTACAGAACTGTTGCATGAAATATTTACACTCATTCTTGTAAAATTAGACTATAACAAAACATCAGATTTAAAGTGGAGGTCTTAAATCTCTGTGCACACATCTGCCCAATACTAAATGGAAGGTGTCAAAATGAGAAGGGGAAAGAGGGAGAGCGCTCCACGCTTTAGGAGGCAGAGAAGGCTGGTTGTAGGAACCCCTCAGCTAATCACTGACTAATCATTTAATCTAAAAACCACTCAAAATAAATGGTAAATAGACTGGTCCTTATATAGCACTTTCCTCCTCTGCCTGAGCACATTATACAGCATGCCTTATTCACCTGTTCACACCAGTTCCTATCTAACTTTCTAGCTAATACTGCGATGGACGCATCGGAGAGCAACTTTAGGTGAGTATCTTGCCCAAGGATATTTGGCATGCAGACTGAAGCAGCCGGGGATCGAAACACCGACTTTCTGATTAGTAGATGACCTGCTCCACCTCCTGAGCCGCAGCCACCCCAATCAAATAATGTCCTAATAATAGATGATGTCTTCGTGACAGCATTTCAGCAAAGAAGTTACCTCTCATGTGTTTCTCTGGAAGCAGCCAAAGCCCAAAGATGAGTGGTCAACGCTGGACTGAAAAGAAATCCGATCATTTCTAATATCAGAAATCTTGACCCAGATTTTTTACAGGTTCTGTATATTCACATTAATAATCACATTCATTCCTAACCACTTATTTTTTAGCTAAACAAAAGACGTATCAATTGCTGTGTTCACTTGATTTGAGTTGGTGTCAGTTTTCTTTTGTTCGTTATATTCTTTCTCCACGCGAGAGGCGCTGCTGGCAGGAACAATTGGCTGATTTGGGTTTCATGTGCAGTAGCTCCAAGTCTCTGGAACAGTGGCCTGTGCCCTTTGCTGAAGACAGTATTTAATCACTTTTCCCCTCTTCCTTGGCACTGGTCAAAAATATGTTGAATGGCAGCCCTGCCATGCTTGAAACATCTGGGCCCCACTGTGGATAAATGTCAACAAATAACATTCAGTCAGCGTTTTAAACATTTATCTGCCCCGGAGTTTCTCTTTGCACAGCCTCCTCCACCCCCCTCCTATTCAGCTGCATCTGCCCTGGGTTCCCCACTGGATGTATTTTAAACCTAGATAACACCCTAATACCCATACACTCACTGCAGCCAGAGCTCCACAGGCATTCATTTCAAATATTTTTTGCTTCTTTTTTTTCTAGCAGATAAATGTTGGCATCTGGAATAACTCACATTCAAAGGAATGCAAACCTCTGAATGCAGAGCAGGCAGGCCTCATTTTGGCTGCAGTGATACCAGGAGGCACAGCGAGGCTGGCAGGCCTGACTGTTCCAGCTGCACAGCATATATTTCACCATCATGATATATACTTAGATCAGAATCAGAATCAGAATCAGAATCAGAATCGTGTTTATTGGCCAAGTATATGTGCAGACAAATACAAGGAATTTGGTTCCGGTAGATGGTGGCTCTCAAGCACAGCAATGTAAAAAACACACACACACACACACACACACACACACACACACACACACCTATATGTACATTACGCATGCATACACATACATACACAAAGCTGTGTAAACCAACTATAAATAACTAAACTTATGTACATAAAATACAGAAATGAAATGAGGTGGAATGAATACTACAGAATGTACATAAGGTGCAGTTGCAGTCTGGCAGTGGGAAGCAGTGTGACAGGTCAACTGTTTAGGAGGGAGATGGCGAGGGGAAAGAAAGTGTTCCTGTGTCGGGTGGTCTTGGTTTGCAGGCTTCTGTACCGTCTGCCAGAGGGCAGCAGGTCAAAAAGTCTGTGTCCAGGGTGTGAGGGGTCTGTGACGATTTTCCCTGCCCGTTTCCTGGTTCTTGAGAGGTACAGATCCTGGATGGAGGGCAGGGGGGCACCGATGATCCTTTCTGCTGCCCGTACAGTCCGCTGCAGTCTGCTCCTGTCCTGTTTAGTGGCTGCACCATACCAGACTGTGATGGAGGAGCACAGGACAGACTCAATGACTGCAGTGTAGAACTGGATCAGCAGCTCCTGTGGAAGACTGTACTTCCCCAGTTGTCTCAGGAAGTACATCCTCTGCTGGGTCTTTTTGAGGATGGAGTTGATGTTGGTCTCCCACTTCAGGTCCTGGGAGATGGTGGTACCCAGGAACTTGAAGATCTCCACAGTCGACACAGGGCTGTCTGATATGATGAGGGGGGGCAGAGTTGGGGGGTGTCTCCTGAAGTCCACTGTCATCTCTACAGTTTTAAGAGTGTTCAGCTCCAGATTGTGCTGACTGCACCAGAGTACCAGCCGCTCAACTTCCTGCCGGTATGCAGACTCATCACCATCCTGAATGAGGCCAATGACGGTGGTGTCATCTGCAAACTTTAGGAGTTTAACAGCCGAGTTCTTGGAGGTGCAGTCATTAGTGTAGAGGGAGAACAGTAGTGGTGAGAGGACACATCCTTGAGGGGCACCAGTACTGAGGGACCGAGTTTCAGAGGTGATCTCCCCCAGCCTCACTTGTTGCTTTCTGTCTGTCAGGAAGCTGGTGATCCACTGACAGATAGCTGGAGACACGCTGAGCTGGGAGATGGTAAAACATGCATCCATCCATCTCTCCATCATCCATCCATCCATAACCACTTTATCCATTAGAGAGTAACATGGGGCAGCTGACATTGGGTAAAAAGCATTTTAACCCTAAGAAGGAAATGTGTCACAGGTGATCATCAAGAAAACAAAAGAGACCCTTTTTAAGTTTGCCAGCAGCCGGTTTAGCAGTAATTTAGAGTTTAGGCCATAGCTAATTTGGAAAACGCGTCTGAAACAGGACGTCATCGTGGCGTACACCGCAGTTCTTTCTAATGACCAGCAGAGGGCCACTCCTCTGACTCTGTAAAATTGTTAATGCCCACTCACATCCTGGGCTATTTGACCTCAGTGAATCACATGATAGGGTGGGGATAGCTTTCACAATGGGTTCACCCGAAACCTTGGTTGATTGTGACCCACACCTGTTTTCACACCTTGGCTCATGTGATTAGGTAGAGGATCAACAGGGGGTCCACAGCCCTCCTGGAGACACTCCCACAGAGCTTAAATTCTGGGACTCTCCTCCAAATGCTCTTAGAACTGAATAAGGTTCTTAGGTGAGAGGTGGAACACCTTCAAGGAAACTTTAAGAAGTCCAGATGCTTTTCTCCTCGAGCTCCTCAGACTACGATGACCTGGATGACTGAGAACCTTCACAGACAACTAACATGATGATTTCTCAACTTCAGGCTTTAAAAACAGAACTCAATGAATCCACACATGTGATAAACAGGATCATTTTTAAAAGCTAGAACATGAGGTTTGGTTTATGGAAGGAAACATTTTATGAAACATCGGCAATAATGTAACAACAAGTAAGCTTTTTAAAAAATATATATATCTGAGTTCATAAACGTTATCTGACATGCGGAAGAGGAATAGCTGTTAATCTATACGGCATATTCAGGCTAAACCCTGGAAAACTGTCAGCAGACAGATACAGATTTTTTTTTCTTTTTTTTCCACTTTGACTCTATTTTTATGTGAATCATATCCATTACCACGACAACAGAAACCTGAAAGCAAGGGAGCTGATAGAGAACCATAAGACTAAAAGGGCTAGATCTAGAAGGTCGGCAGAATAAAAATCAATCAATCACAGATTAATTCATTTTCTAAGATGGATAAAATAATAAATACTTCCAGAATAAATTTTCCAAGTATAATTGGATGGACTTTAACCTGTGTGGGTGGGCTGTCCAAGTAAATTCTACCTGTGGGAAGCCTGACCCAAACCCTGAACCTGCAGCCCAGTGAATGTTAATATCCTAAGATTATACCACGTTAATCCCACAACCTAACAGCAACTTAACTTAATATGATAAAACCGATTGACTTCCTTGTCATAAAGGCACGTTAATTTGCTATTCATACTGGCAAATACTGTATAGGTCAATTTCCCATAATAGTTCTGCGTAAGGTGGTGAGAAAGATCTGATAGTGGATGGGCCTGCAGATCACAGATCAGATCAGTCGGCGCATACTCGTTGAGATGAAACAGTTGACTTTAGAGAAGCCCCTCTGAGGCTGCCATTATCAGGAATGAACAGAATTGAACTAAAAGGCAAAACCTTCCAGACCATACAGGAATGGAGGATGTTCAGAGTCTCCGGAGACTAACTGACATCGTTTTTTAACGAGCCTTTGAGCCTCGGGCTGCCCGAGACGCTCGGTCAGGGAATTCCACAGTTGAGAGGATCAGAGAGCAATGTCCTCATGAAAATCTGCCCCCAGTTGCTGGTGTGGATCCAGAACAAACAGTATTCCTAACTTTGCAGTGAAGTTAAATGTATAGATGACGGTAAGGCAGCGCCTCACCTACAGATAACCAGTACCTTGCATTTGGCCTTTGTTAGCCTGAACAGATGCAGTCAGACATAAAATGCTACATCAGAGGAGAACAGTAAACCTCGAAGGTCATCAGCTGGGAAGGAGGGTTTTCCTCTTCACACACACACATTGTATAATTCACCTTTCTTTAAATGCTATGCTGAGATTTGGATGGAATTGGCACTGCCGAAGGGTGGGAGAGATCTTTTTGTGTGTGTGTGTGTGTGTGTGTGTGTGTGTGTGTGTGTGTGTGTGTGTGTGTGTGCGCGTGCGTGCAAGTGTGTTTACATATTGTTGTGGGGACCAACAGCCCTCATGGGGGCAAAATCCCACTCCCCACGAGTTTGAAGGCATTTTTCAGACTCAAAATGTGGTTTTAGTGTCAGGGTTACAATTAGGTTACAGTTAGGTTTAGGCATTCATTTTTGATGGTTAGGGTAAGCGGCCTGGGAAAGCGTTACGTCAATTAGATGTCCCCACAAAGATATGAAAACATGGTGGTGTGTGTGTGTGTTAATCTCTGCAGTATAAGAAATGAGAAGCTTCTTAATTTCCTCGTCGCTCTGCTCATGTCTCTTTCCACCCTCACTTCTTCTGCTCGTCATTTCATTTCGCAGCCTACTCTCATTATCTTTTTAGCCCTCAGCTCATCGTGTCCGCCATCATACCGTATCTCACTTCCTGCACTCGGTGTGTCTGTCACCGTCTCTTCAGAGCAGATTAGTAGCCATCAAACCGCGCGGCGATGCTGACTCACGGCCCTGCGCGCTCTGAGGTGGATCTTTTCTAAAATCTTTGAGCTGAACTTTCTCCATCACTCCTTGTAGTCACTACTTAACTGCTGATACAACGCACACACGCTCACCTCTTGTGTCAACACAGGCACCAACATCTGTATACACAGGATCAATGCCTAAACTGACAAGCAGCAGTGATGAATTGCTCTCCTCTTTGCTTTGACCTCCTCGACTTTAGCTGGCAAACAGCACATTGTTCGGTACTGTGTGCTTTAAGCTTCAGTGTGATGTGACTCTCAGCTGCAGTCCACAACAGCATCGTTTCAGCCACCATCGGTAGCCTGACATTTACCTCATTACTCTTAACTTCTCTAGCCTTCTATCCCCGTTAATAAACGAGGGCAGAATGTGGTAACAGCAAAACATCTGTTATTTTGGATATAAATGCATCGCGTGTCTGCATATTTAATGTTTGGAAACTAATAGTTCATGCCCTGAAATGCATGGGGGAGTCTAGACATGTCATTTAAATCTCTGCAAATTTTGTTTGAGAAGTCATTTGATTAACCTTTGGCTGGGAGCTGTTTCACAGAAGTTACTGCTTAGAGGCTTTGTTTTCTGCACAGCGGGGGTTGGCACAAGGCCGTGTTTTCCTTCAAGATATAATGAGTGAAATGTTGTAAATGCCAGAGGTCAGATGATGCTTCACTGCTAGTCTGACCTGAAGATGAAGCAAAGCAATAAATGAGAAACTTTTGTTTGTGGAGAAGGGCTGAAATTGTCCTTTTTCAAAAAATAAAAATAAAACAAACTTGGCCATAAATGGGACAACAAAAGTACTTTCAGTATTTCAGCTAAAAGCATCTTTTGTGCAGTTAGCACATACAGTTTTTTGAGACTCGGACACATGAACAAGGCAACCTAAAAAAGAAAGGAGTTGTGAAGCACACGGTTAACGCTTAAAATCAGCTCCACACCTGCCACATTCAGACGGTGTGGCAGGTGTTTTTCACATGATTAAAAAAAGCATCATTTGTGTCCATGAACACAAATGAGTCGTGTTCTGTGACTGTTTTTATGGCTGCTGTGATGCTCTGCTGTGCACAGTGGTGTTGGGGCTGAACTGTTACTACAAGTATGCCAATATAATTAAAAGCATGTATAAATATATAAACACAGCACCTAGTTTCGTTTTTTCTATTAACCTCATGTGAGTCTTCTTAGTATCTCAGACCTTCAGACATTAAAGTAAAGCTGAGAAAACTCATACTCCTTGATCTTCTGACCTTGTGTCATGCATCTTCATGAAGGCGTGAGTTACAGTCGGGCTGCCCAGAAGACCGACATTTATCACTTTGGAGAAGCCTTCATGTTAGCCCCCCTCCCCACTCACCTCTGGGACCTTTAGCGTTTTACTCTTGTTAACACACGAGAAATAATTCTTTTAACGCTGAATCATTACACAGTCTTGAAATCTACTTGGCATTCATTTATCTGTGTTGTTATGGTTCAGTGTAGATCGTTGCCAGATGGTTTTGCCTCAAGTAGCGAACAGACAAGAGAACTTTCTCAGGTCAGATAAGTCAGTTGGGTTCGTGATGATCCAGACATGCAAATTTTACATTCTCTTTTTGTTATTCCTTCTTGTTTTTTAACGTCCACTTCACTGCATGCTTGAAAATGAGATAAAAGAAGAAGAGGATTGAGTGATAAAGTGTTTTTTAATAGGAATTTTGTATGTCCACAGTTGATTTTAAGACATATAGAAAGGGAGGATAAGCACACTCAGTCTCAAGGTTCTCAGACACAATGCAGTCACGTCAATGCGGCGACATAGCATAACATTCAGCTTTGATACATGTGGTAATAAGTCATCAAAGCTGTGAGAGCTGAAGGACCGAGGAAAGTTTATTATCCCTGTCTTCACAGCCAGAAGCTTCACTGAACCTCAAGATTTACCGGATCACACAGATGTCCTGAAAGTTCCTGTAGTGCCTGTGCAGATCATCAGTATCCAGGGGCCGTGCTCTTCAGACTGTTTTTGGCCCAAATACAAGACAGTAGATTAGATTTGAAAGGTTGAGCAACGGTGTAGTCGAAGAAAAAGCAATCGGCGCGTGTTCGTGCTTCATGCAGGAACTGCTCAATAGTGGGTTGTCGGACTTAATGTTAGTTCCTCATTTTCATTCGTCTTTCATCTCATGTGCATCTGACATTAACAGCTTTCTGTGTCGAACCATACAGCCGTGTCTTCTGCCTGCATAACTGCTAAGATGCTAAGTGCATGCAGCTGTTATAACATGCTACTTACACTTACCATTACGAGTCTATAAAACATATAGCTACAAGAAGTGCTCTGTTTGTACGAACATGGTTTCTAAGAAGAATAATCAGCTACTTGCTAACCGTAAGAGGTCAAAGTAGCAATTCGCAATTGCTAAACTGCTTAAGCAGTTTTTAGCTAGCAGGAAAATAGTATATTGGTGGTAAAAATAAAAATGCTAACGGGGCATAGCCAGTGTTGCCAACTCAGCGACTTTGTTGCTATATTTAGCGCATTTTCAGACCCCCTTAGTGACTTTTTTTCTAAAAAAAAGTGACTAGTGATAAATCTGGTGACTTTTGCTGGTGTTATTAGGGAGACTTCTGACCACTTTTTGACGTGAAAGAACGTATCGCTCTTACGGGCACCTCGCCCGTGCCAAAGCGCTCACAGGCGGCGGATCGTCCTCATGCAGCAGTCGCCCCAAGCTTTTTTTTTTTTTTTTTTTTAAACCTGTCCCGTTTGGTTCTTTTGCCATCAGAATTATTGTCTAAAGGCGAAGAAAGATGCCCAACGGATTTACTTTACCAAATGGACCATCCCAGCCTTGCCGTAATGGTCCATTTGATTTACCTTTTATTGTTTATTTTATTTTATTATTTTTTTTTACTTGCTAGATACGGGACAGGGGAAAAGAAAAGGGAGAAAGAACGAGGGGGGAAAAAACAAAACAAACAAAAAAAAAAAACAGCGGAGAAGAGGGACGGGGATAAAGGGCAAAAAACAAAAACCAACAAAATAAGCAGACAAAAAATACATATATCGATCACCTGGATCACCTGTTGAGAAAGAAAAAAAGAAAACAAGCAGAAGAAAACGAGAGTAATAGAATAAACAACATCACAATGATATATGGGAATATAACACTACATACTTAATATTAAACATTATTGTGCAGCACGTAAGATCGACAGCGCACAGTGTGCTTTGAGGTAGGAGCCAAAAAGGGTGTAGTTTGTGTGTGTGATCACCTGTGTGTACACCTGTGAGCATGAGCGCGCTTGTATTTAAAAGGTTCCTTAATGTAATGATCTGCTAGAGGGTGTGGGGGGCCCCAGTCCCATCCTCCAGGGCATGAAGCAGGTATGGAGGAGATCAAAACTCCAGACATCCAGAGGCCCCCAGAACACAAGAGACCAAGGAAGACCAACAGAGGGGCAGCCGCGCCACTGTCCCAGAAAGAGCTGAGGAGAGTCCCAGATGAGGGATCACTCAGCAGCCGCGGAGCAGAAGCCAGGGGGGGTTGCAGTGACGTGCCCGTGAGCTCCGCCGGCAGCCAGCTGTGCCTGAGTGACCGAGCCCCAGGCCGAGAGGCCGAGGGCACCCCACCCCCGAAGTGGCCCGAGCGAGCCCCAGGTTCCAGACCCCGATAAGCAGCCACCAAGGAGTGAGCCGGTGTGTACCCGGACGCCCACCCCCGGACACAAAGAACCACCAACGCATCGATGTCTGAGGGCATCTGCCACCGGCAGGGGAAGTGGTGGGGGGAGATAGGCCTCCAAACCTTGGAGGGCCTGAGATGTCCCCAGAGAGGTGGCGTCTGATACCCAACCTGACATATAGACACAGACATACAGGCACACTAAAATACAAACATCCATTCCCACCCTCATGCTCTCATAGGCAATTACTCCACACTCAACCAACGTGGAGACAGACATAAAGAGACGCTGTACACACAATCACACTCCCCAAGCGTACTCTAAGAACCGGGTCTGGTGGGCAACGACGCCAGGGGTGAGGTGTACACCCTGATGGTAATTTGGAGTCCGTGTTGTGAGCCCACCCCCAAGATCCTATATGTATGTGTAATGTGAATGTCTAAGTTGTGAGATAAAATTGAGGCAGAGGCAGCCAGAAGGGGACAGAGGGGGGGGATGCCTCCTCTGCACCCTGGTGACACACCCCTACCCCAAGGCCCTGCATGTGTGGGTGATTGTGGTGGAGCGGGAAGAGGGAGGCAGCTGGAGATGGGGAGGGAAGAAAGGGAGGGGCAAGTGACCCCTCCCTGGGGCCAGCTCCCCCGCTGACCCCAGTAGGCACCTCCATGCTCTGCAACCCGCCAGGGAAAGGGGGCCCAGGCCCATCCGGACCAGGGCCCAGTGCAGCAGCGCCGCCCGGCCCCACAGAGCCCGGGACAGCCCACCCGACCCCACTACAGAGAAAACTGCACCCACCCCATCATCCACTCATCTTCCAGACTACACAAGACAATAGACGCCCAGGCTGAGATCTTCCTCCACCTCTCCTATATCTCCCCCTCCTGCAGAGAGAATTCCTGAGGAGAGGAAAGCTCCTGCAAGATGTGACAACCTCCCCCACCAGTTGAAGAGTCCCCCAGGTGGCTCGATGCACTGGCGGCGCCCTGCGCCAGGACTGGGCCCCCATATACCCACCCGCCCACAACCCCAGCAACACACCAACCAGGACCCGAGCCCCCGAGGCCCGGCCAGGGCCCCAGCCCAGAGACGGAGCGCCCCCAGAACCTCACGCCCGTCCCGGACCCACCCAGGGGCAGCCAGGCTACCAGGTCAGTAACCCACGTCCGTCAGCACAGACCCTCCCCTAGCCCCGCTGCACGCAGCCACGAGGAAACCGTCACCTAAGAGCCAACAGAGCCCTTAATTGGCCATGACCGCTACCCCGGGTTGAGCCCCCCAAGGAAGATGCTCCTGGGGAACCCCCCGACGCCCTAAGCCTGTCCCTACCCCCACACCAATCACAACAGTAAAGGTGGGACCAAACTATGACCCCCCCACCCCCACTAGGTGATGGAGCTGATCAAAGGAGCCCAGAGCAATTGATCTGATGTGGTGGCAGAGGCTGTATCAAGACTAATGTAATCTAATAGATAATTTCTATACTGGTTAGAATTAAGATTATTTTTATTTTTCCAGTTCATGAGGACTGTTTTCTTGGCTATGCATAGGGCAGTGAAAACCATGTGGGCTATATTCTTTTCTGAAGTGACATTATCTAAGCTGCCCAACAAACACACTAAAGGAGAAGTTGGAATGTTACATTTCAGACACTTCGATAAGTCTTCACATATCTCACGCCAAAACTTCTGAACTGGTGGACAGAACCAAAGAGCGTGGATATAATTGTCCAGTGAATTGGTTTGGCAGTGTGAGCAGTTGTTGGTAGACGTAAAGCCCATCTTGAACATCCGATGACCTGTATAGTGCACTCTATGTAGTATTTTGTATTGAATTAATTGAAGACTGGGATTTCTAATTAGATGAAAGGTTTTTAGGCAAATCTGAGACCAGAAGTTTTGGTCTAAGTTAACTGATAAATCCGCTTCCCATTTTGCAATAGGAAGTGATATTGATTCATCTATTTTAGAAAGCATTCTGTATATTTTGGATAGTAATTTGGGGGGTTTTAAGAGTAAGAAATTGAACCACACTTGGTGGTGTTTGTAGTTCAACTTGACCCGGTTTAAATTTCTTTTTTACTATGGATTTAATTTGTTGATATTCTAAAAATCTTTTCTTGTTGAGCCCATATTGTGTAACTAGTCTGTCAAATGAAATAAATTCTGTTCCTTCTAGTATATGTTCTAAATATTTGATTCCTTTACCACTCCAATCTGAAAAGTTTATCATATTATTGTTTTGTAATATGTCAGGGTTGTTCCAGATAGGTGTACGTTTGCATGGGATTAATGAAGACTCTGTCAACTTCAGAAACTCCCACCATGCTGTCAGAGAGGAGCTAATGTTGACGCTTTTGAAGCATTCATGTCGTTGAATGTTTGAGCTGATAAATGATAGATCTGAAATCTCTAGATTATTGCAAAGTGCTTGTTCTACATCTAGCCAAGGTTCATCTAAGAGGGTATGTTTTAGCCATCCTGAGATAAATTGGAGCCTGTTGGCTAAGAAGTAGTGCTGAAAGTTAGGTAGTTCTAATCCTCCTTTATCCTTGGTCTTTTGTAGTGTTTTTAAGCTTATACGTGGGGGCTTATTTTTCCAAAGGAATTTGGACATATATGAATCTAGAGATCTGAACCAATCTTGTGGCGGTTTAGTTGGGATCATTGAGAATAAATAATTTATTTTTGGTAAGACCATCATTTTTATAGCGGCAACCCTTCCCATGAGTGATATGGGTAGACATATCCACCTAGCCAGATCGCCTTCTACTTTCTTTAAAAGTGGGATATAGTTTAATTTAGTTAGATCTGCAAGCTTGGGAGAAACATTAATACCTAAATATTTTATATTTCCCGATTGCAGTGGAGTAGAAGAGGAATTATGGAAGGAGCAATTAATCGGAAGGACTGTAGATTTTGACCAGTTAATTGAGTAATCTGATATTCTTGCAAAAGAGTTTATCAATTCAATCACCCCAGAGATATTGGTTTGTGAATTTTGGAGAAAGAGTAGCACATCATCCGCATAAAGGCTGATTTTATGTTCCACGTTCTTGCATTTTATGCCCTTAATTTCTGAATTCTGTCTAATTGCTGCTGCTAGTGGTTCAATAAAAATTGCAAACAGTGAAGGGGAGAGTGGGCATCCCTGCCTGGTGCCCCTCAGGAGACAGAAGCTGGAGGATGTCTGGTCATTTGTTCTGACACAAGCTGTTGGGGAGTTATATAATATTTTTAACCAGTTAATGAAAGAAGATCCAAAACCAAATTTGTGTAAAGTTGCAAATAGAAATTTCCAGTTAACTCTGTCAAACGCTTTTTCTGCATCTAAAGAAAATATTGTAGTTTCAAGGTTTTTACTATATGAGTAGTCTATCAAATTAAGTAATCTACGTGTATTTGTTGATGAGTGCCTACCTTTTATGAAACCAGTTTGGTCAGGATGAATTAAGAGGGGGGTTATTTTCTCTAGTCTCTTCGAGAGAGCTTTGCAGATTATTTTAAGGTCTACATTTATAAGGGATATTGGACGATAGCTTGAGGGATATACAGGGTCTTTGCCTGGTTTTAGCAGGAGATTAATGTTTGCAGAATTCATATTTGATGGGAGTCTGCCATTTTCTTTGATTTCCAACAGTGTTCTGTAAAAAATTGGGGCTAAAATCGTCCAGAATTTTTTGTAGAATTCTGCAGGAAAGCCGTCTGGACCTGGAGCCTTATTATTGGGCATACTTATCAGGGCTTCCTGGAGTTCACCTGGTGTCAGTGGCGAATCCAATGCCATTGCTTGAGAGTCTAATAATTTTGGGAGAGTTATGTTGTCTAAAAACTGATCAATTTCCTTTTTAGATGGGTTTATTTGTGGTGAATACAACGTTTTATAGAAATCCCTGAAGATGTTGTTTATTTGTTTCGGGTCATATACTGTATTCCCAGATGAGTCTTGAACAGCACATAGTTGTTTTTTCTTTATTTATTTTTAGCTGGTTTGCTAGAAATTGACCGGATTTATTACCATGTTCATAATTTTGTAAGCGTAGTCTTTGTACTAAGAATTTTGTTTTTTTATCAATTATCTCATTTAATTCTAGTTTTGTTTTGCGTATTTTGTTCAATGTTTCCTGATCTTGGTCGGACGCATAGGCTTCTTCTAGTGATTTGATGGTTTTTTCTAATTCCTGGATATTTTTGTTTTCTTTTTTCTTTTTATGTGATGAGAAAGAAATTATTTTACCTCTCATCACAGCTTTCCCTGCTTCCCATAGAACAGAAGCTGATGTTCCGGGAGTGTCATTAAAGTCTAAATATGAAGTCCACTCTTTTTTAAAATATTTAATAAAGTCTTCATCTTTAAGCAGTGATGTATTAAATCTCCAGTTTTTACTAGGCGTAGTATTATTCTTGTGCGTTAGTGTTAAAGATACAGGAGCATGATCGCTGACAGCTATAGGGTGAATCTCAGTGTCTGAAATGTCCCTCAGCAGTGAGCTGCTGACCAAAAAATAATCCAGACGAGAGTAGGAGTGATGGACATGTGAGAAAAAAGTATATTCCTTACTGGTGGGGTGAAGGGAGCGCCATGCATCGCAAAGACCAAAGTCGCTCATATACTGTTTGATTATATTTATGGACTGCCAATTACGCTGAGTTCCTGCTGTATTGAGCCTATCCATTTCTTCATTTAGTCCAAGGTTGAGGTCGCCTCCAAGAACAAGTGTGCCATCTAAGTGTTCGGAGAGTGCACTGAAAAAACCGTGAAAGAATGAGGGATCATCAACATTTGGACCATATACACTTACAATACATAGCTTTTTATCAAGTATAGATAGTTTAATGATTAAGAATCTGCCCTCTGGATCTATAACTGTATCGAGTACTGTGAAATTAATTTTTTTATGGATTAAAATTGCTACTCCTCTTTGTCTAGAATTATAACAAGCTGAGAACACATTAGGAAACTCAGGTGTTTTAAGTTCATTCGAACCTCTAAGAGGTCTGTGGGTCTCTTGTAAAAGGACAACATCTGCCTGTAGTTTTTTGAGTTGGTTAAATATTTTTAACCTCTTTTCTCTGGAGCCAGCTCCATTTACATTCCATGTAACGAATCTTAGTGCACCCATAGATGTCTGTGTATAACTAGGGGTGTGCGCTGTGTGTGTCGCTTAGACAGGTGGAGAGAATACATCACTTGTTCGTAAATAAAAAGAGGGGGAGAGAGAAAAAATGTGTGGTGAGATGCTCCCTGAGTCTGACTATGTGTGTGCATATTTACTAATATGAGTACGCTTGGTTTAAGTGTGTGTATCCTATACGACTGTGTGCGCTGTCTGATGTAAATGTGCTGCCGTTGAGCGCATGGCTGTGCGTGATCGTGCTGTGCGTATGTGTCCAAATAAAGGATGTTGTTTGTGGATGAGTGTGGAAGCAGGTGATCGAAGCAGTGAAAGAAAGAAAAAAGAAAGAAACCAAGGACAAGGGTGAGCAGCATAAAAACAAGAGGGGGAAAAAAGAGAACAAAAAACGAGAAGAAAAAAAAAAAAATCCGGAAACATTCCGATCAAACCATTGACGGAGAGTGACGGTGTTAATTCTGCTATGAAATCACACCTAAGATGTGATTTGATACTAGTAAGTTAAACAGATGTTAATGCAAGTTAGTGTGAGTGGGTGGGGAAAGGGTGTAGCGGATTCTTATCTGGTGTGAAGTTAATACAGCCACGGAGTGATGTCGGGGTCGCGGTGGAGCTGTCCGTCCACGTACAGCCGGTCCACAGCGATGACAGCGCGGGAGCCCTTCTGGATAAAGCTGCGTCGGATTGGGAAGAGGACCCTGCGTCGTTCCAGGATCTCTTTGGGGAACTGGTCGTTCACGCTGAAGTCCGTTCCTTTTAATTCCCTGCCGCGGCTTTTCACCTGTTCCTTTTGTTTGTAGTGGCCGAATTTGGCCACGATAGGACGTGGTCTCCCGGCCGCAGCCCGAATGGGGCCGAGGCGATGCACCCTATCAAAGACGATGTTCTTCACCGTGTCCTCGGGCAGCTTCAGGTGGGTTTTGATGAAGCTTTTTACCGTGGTCTCCGCGTCCTCTCCAGCGGCTTCTGGAATACCAGAAAATACCAGATTATCACGCATGCTACGAGCTTGTAGATCAATAACTGTTTCTTTTATTTTTTTATTTTCTCTATTTAGCTGAGTAACATTGTCTGTGAGACATTTCACCGACTCCCTTAGCGTGGCATTTTCAGCAGCGAGCGTTTCCACCTGCTGCTGGCTGAACTCCAGGGACTCTCGCAAGGATTTAAATTCCCGGTGAAGAATCTCCACCAAGGACAGCCTTGCATCGAAACTGGACAGTCGTTGGTCGATTGACTCCAGTATGTCGACAATATCTTTGCCGGCTGGCGATGTTGTGCCGGGGGAATCTGCCGGGCGAAGTCTTTTCGACGACGGCGTGTCAGGTTTGGCCGGGGAAGCTGCACTCTGAGCCTTCTTCATCTTGAGATCCTGGAAGTACTGATCAATGTAATCTTGGAGAGCCTCTAAACTCTCCCCGTTGTTCTCCAGGGTGTTGGAGATGATTTAGACAAATGTTGTTAGTTATAAGACAATTGATAAGTGTATTTGGTTATACTGAAGCTTAAAGGAATTTATTCAAATCTAAACTACCATTCGCTTTAATTTTCCGCCAAAATCTCCGGCGTCTGACGTCAGTTACAACATGAGTCGCTTACCTTGTCCGTCACTTCCGTCACTTACCTCTCCACTTCTCCAGTCGCCCCAAGCTGCTGTCAGAGCAGGAGATGCTGACCCCTACGCATTCAAACTGCAAATGAATCGCGCATGAGCGAAGCCGCTGCTCCCGCCCTGACTGTAATGCAGTCAGTTCTTCTTTTACTCTTGCTTTTTGTTGACCACAAGGTTTAAAACTACTTCCCACAACAATATGTAAACACGCACGCACGCGCACACACACGCACAAAGTAACTCCGACAGAGTGCCTATTTCGGGTCACTTTTGCCGGTACCAAGCCTGGATAAAGGAAGTGGGTTGAAATTGTGACATTAAAAAAAAACCATTGCTAAAAGAAATGTAATTTACAGCTCTAAATATACTCTAAATGCATTTAGGGTGTTTTTTACTCACTGTGTCTCTTCCAGGATGTTATTTCCCTCTCCTACAACTTAGGTTACAATTACATAAGCATGACCAATTATACAAATTAGGCGAAATTTAGCGACTTCTAGTGACTTTTAGGATAGCCAATAGCGATTTTCTTACTGAGGAGTTGGCAACACTGGACATAGCTAGCTAACAGAATTTTATGACGCAAAGTGGTACATGCATTTTGGTAACGTTTGAATTTTGGTGTTAAATTGTCCCCTTCAGTGTAGAAGAATTAAGAATCACAAAAACTGTGGAAGAGTACAACAAACCTATTTGAAATGCTGCAGTGTCTGTCTAAATCTAAGCACTGTACGACTAAGTATGTCAGCTACATGGAGTATTACATGGAAGAATACTGAAGAAAATATGTCAATTTAAAAACTGGGATTGTTTTTGACTTTCAAAACTGCACCTGAACGTCTAGTTTGAAGCTAAACACTCTCTGCTTTTCTACTAATGTACTTCACAGCAGGGAGAATGTCATACAGCATGAAATAAAACACTAATAAATGTCAGAAGAATTCAATTTTGACCAAATCTGAGAACCTGGTATATAAATATATTTTTTAAAAATTACCTTAATGTGGTGTGTATACATACAAGAGAAAAGGCCTAAATGATGAGGACTCATCAGAACCACATGATGGTGTTTCACTGAAAGCTTCCAAACAGAAGTGTAAATGCAGCCCATTTCCTGTCCTCAGAAATATAAAAGATGACACAAAAGAAAAAAGGCTTAAAAAATGATGCCATAAAGAACCGTAACATAATGCCAAAAGCTAAATTTACATAAAAAATATAAAGCATCATAAACCCCCCAAAGTACTGAACATAATGCTGGCATTTCTATCACATCTCATACTCATTAGCAGAGTGCGAGTGTGTTCACCCACTGTTCCTACAAGCTTTGTGCACTAATTAAGAAAACCTGGTGGCTGCCTGCTGGACTTGGAGGCTTTAAACTGTGTGTGTGTGTTTTATTTCCACTGTGGTGAATTTCTAAGCTGTAGCTCAACAGACTGAGGTCACTCTGGCTGATCATCATTTTGAGGTTTAGGTTTAGGTTTGTGCTACCCGGATCAAATGAAGGGTAAAAATAATGGCTGGTATGTTATGAGATGAGCAGGTTTGAGGCAAAAATTAAAAAAATATATATATATATAAATAAAAATCAGCTATATTAACTATTTTCCTTCTAATTTGTTCTGAGCGCAGTTTATATATACTTTTTTCTTTTTACTTTTTTTTTCACGGTGTGTGGTTTGGCAGAACCACAACATGCATGGCTCAAACTACCTACCCTGCTCTCTCACTAAAGATATGTTGGCACTTCAATTCTACCAAGTAGACTGATCAATTTAGTACTTTGATCTTAAAGAGCAACTGTTCTGCTGATTCTCAGCTCTATATTAATATTATTAGACTCTGCTGCAGCAGTTTTTAATGATTCAACACCGCAAATTATACATACCCACCTTTTACTGGTACTCAGCTCAATCTTTGTCTGAGACAGGCTGTTTTAGCTCATCCCCCACTCCTTTGGCTGCTCCTCATAACCAGTCTGACAGCAGCTGGGTGGGGCTTCTGTGCTCGGTGCTTTACAAAAAATATCCCCTCCACTGTACATCTATGCAACCTCTTGCCTTTAATTCTATTCTATATTTTACAGTGGCCAACCGTTTTTTGGAAAAACAAAATCAGGGTTGCAGTAGGTCCATGTGTCTATGTGTGCAGCAGCAGTATGGGCCAGATTCATTGCCGGGGGATTGCCTCTTGACTAATTAAGCAGGTAGGCAGCGCAGACTGTGGAAGTGTCTGCACAGGATGAGCTGATGGCCATTAACACGACATCTGCCTCCACTTTAATCTCTCTTAGCGGGAGAGAGACGGATTGCAAGAGACGGAGGCAGAGAAACAGAATTGGAAGATTGGATGGAAAGAACCAAACATTTAAATCAAGACAGCAGACATGAAACTGTGAGTGAGAGTAACAAT
Source organism: Pelmatolapia mariae (assembly GCF_036321145.2). NCBI lineage: Eukaryota > Metazoa > Chordata > Actinopteri > Cichliformes > Cichlidae > Pelmatolapia > Pelmatolapia mariae. The sequence continues at coordinate 4,131,055 of NC_086236.1, read as the reverse complement.
GATGGGAGTCTGTGCAAAGAGAAGACGAGCTGTATGAAAAGAGCAACAAAATTGGAATATGGAACAGCTGAAAATACGAACGTAGCTGGTGTCAGTGTGGGTGGGAATCTCTTTTTAGTCATTTTCAGACAGTTTCTGGTCAATCTTTCTTTAATTTCTTTTTCTCTTGTTGAAGCTACAGGTTTTTTTTCCTTTTATTCACATGTTTTTAACACATTTCAGCCACAGAGAAGAAAAAAACTGTGAAGCCAAAGTTCACATTTGAAAGGAAAAAAAAACAGTTGTTTTGCTCACTTATTTTTCTCTTTTCCTGTCTCTGATATCAGGTGTGCTTTCATGTGAGTTGTGCAGACACGATCACCTCCCTCTCCTGTTGAAAAGTAGTGGGCGCGTTGGTTCAGTACAGCTGGATTGGTTTACAGTTGCTCATTTCCTAACCAGGCACTCGCAGGATATTTGCCGTGCTGAGAGTTTCTGAGTTATTTGAAGCCCCGCGTGCTGTCAAACGCTGCTTTTGCAGACTGCCCAGGAAACTGAAAGCTTCTGTTTTCCCAATTTTTATTTTATTTTATTTTTTTTTGCAGTTTCTTTTCTGTTTCGTTAAACAATTGACTGTCGGTTGGAATCACATCCTACCCCTGCAAACAACGAGTCTCCAGATGGAAACATGTTCTCTTAGCGCCTTACATTTGTTTCTAGCGTTTCTCTGAGAAGTTTTGCATGTTTTTCCAGTTTTACCCTTAACTTGATTTGCAGCTAACAGCACATTATTACTCGTGTCTATAAGCAATGATAAACACCAGCTTCCTGTTTTTCAGTGATTACTTTCACTCACTCGTCTCTACGTTCTGCAGTATAAAGCCATGTTGTGTTAAGATGAGTTTTGTTTTTCTATTACTTTTTGGGGTTTTTTGCAGAACAACTCGGGTATTAAATCTTTGCCAAAATTCTCACCTGACCTTTGGACTTTTAGCAGTACATAGAATAATTTTAGCATTTGTTGTAAAACACAGAAACATTGAAATATGAACCTGGAGGCGAGTGGGAGTTTTTAAGGGAGATGTACTGCAAGTCACCGAGGTTATGGAGTAGGCGACTTTCATGGCTAACACTTGTTTGAATTAAGCTGAAAAACTGCAGCAGAACAAAAGCAGGAGGTAATAATAAATACAGAGGACAGGAATACACTATCTGTTAGAATATTGGATCCTGTTGGAAGTTTAAAGTAAAGAGGTCGGTGTGTATCCCATGAAAGTAAAATAGGAAAAAATAAATGCAATTTTAGGAAATGCTGATGTGGTAAAGTAAGGAAATCTGTCAGCATGAATGTGTAAAATAACTCATTCATTGCCCAGACTGTCCTGTAATCAAACAGAGAGCTGTTAATTCATAAAAATGCTTTTTTTAATTGTTTATTTTGTTTTGTTGTTTGACTGTGTAAAATATATATGTATATATAATGTATATGTATGTGTGTCCAAAAAAACAAAACAAAACTTGTGCCCTCCTTAACATTTTCCAAAGCTCTTCCGTGGGCCTGATTGGAGTCACTGCCAGGCTGATTCTGGCCCCCGGGCCTTATGTTTGAGACCCCTCTCTTAAATGTCTTATTAGATATGGTGTTTTACTTTGTTTTAGAGATTACAGCCAGAATGGTAAAATATTCCAGTTTAATAGCAACTAATAACTGATAGTATAAAGCTGTACTGGGTATTCTATTGAGGATATTGCTGTAATAATTTTATGATTAAAAAAACCTGGTAGGCAGGTGCAGTGGTTAGCACTGTTGCCTCACAGCATGAAGGCCGTGAGTTTGATTCCAGCACCTGGGCGGGGCCTTTGTATGTGGAGTATGCATGTTCTCCCCGTGTTTGAGTGGGTTCTCTCCGGCTTCCTGCCACAGTCCATAGACATGCACCTAGTGGGGTTAGGTTAATTGGTTATTTTAAACTGCCCATAGGTGTGAATGTGAGTGTGAATGGTTGTTTGTGTTTATGAGTTAAGATAAGATAAGATAAGATGACCTTTATTAGTCCCACACGTGGGAAATTTGTTTTGTCACAGCAGGAAGTGGACAGTGCAAAAGTTATGAAGCAAAAATTAGAATACAATAAGAATAAATACTGTACACAACTGTACAGAATAGAATAAAATAAAATACTATATACAGTAGAATAAAATAGAATAAAATATACAATAGGATAAAAATAGAATACAAATGCTGTATACAACTGAGTAAAAGTACAACGATGCCAGAAAGGAGTATTGCACTTAGTGTTATTGCACATGTAGAGGGCGTCTGAGTTATGAGTCCAGTCCAGTTTGTTGTTCAGATGAACACCAAGGTACCTGTAGCTGTCCACAGCCTCAATGTCCATACCTTGGCTATTCAGTGGTTGCAGTGGAGGATGTTTGTGCCTGCGGAAGTCTACCACCAGCTCCTTGGTTTTACTAGTGTTGATCTGGAGGTAGTTCAGCTGGCACCAGTCCACAAAGTCTTGGGTCAGTTCTCTGTACTCCTTGTCGTCCCCATCAGTGATGAGGCCGACTATAGCAGAGTCATCAGAGAACTTCTGCAGGAAGCACTGGGTGGAGTTGTGGGAGAAGTCACTGTTAGCCCTGTGACAGGCTGGCAGTGTAATTTCAGGGTATGAAATTTTCTCCAGGTGATGACAGTCAAAGGAGCTTGCAAAGAAAAGCGTCTGGACTTCTTAAAGTTGCTTGAAGACGTTTCACCTCTCATCCGAGAAGCTTCTTCAGTTCTAAGGTCAAATGGCCGAGAGTCCCAGATTTAAACCCAGTGGGAGTATCCCCCCAAAGAGGGACAAAGGACCCCCTGGTGATCCTCTAATCACATGAGCCAAGGTGTGAAAGCGGGTGTGGGACCTAATCAGCCAGGGTTTCGGGTGAGCTCATTGTGAAACCTGGCCCCACCTTGTCATGTGAATTCCTGAGGTCAGATGGCCCAGGATGTGAGTGGGCGTTAAGGCGTCTGGTGAGGGAACTCAAAACTGGATTATAGATGGCAGACAGTTGGTGTCGTAAACCACCGCCTCTGTTCAAAGATGGTCGCTCACAGTGGACATAGATGGCCTCTTTCACTCCTCTTTCAAACCATCTGTCCTCTCTGTCCAAAATGTGAACATTGGCATCCTCGAAAGAGTGACCTTTATCCTTAAGATGCAGATGGACTGCTGAGTCTTGTCCCGTGGAGGTGGCTCTTCTATGTTGTGCCATGCGCTTGTGAAGTGGCTGTTTGGTCTCTCCAATGTAGAGGTCTGGGCATTCCTCGCTGCACTGTACAGCATACACCACGTTGTTAAGTCTGTGTTTTGGAGTTTTGTCTTTCGGGTGAACCAGTTTCTGTCTGAGTGTGTTGCTGGATCTGAAGTACACTGGGATGTCGTGCTTGGAGAAAACTCTCCTGAGTTTCTCTGATACACCGGCTACATAGGGGATGACAACGTTGTTGCGTCTGTCTTTCTTATCCTCCCTCGCTGGTGTCTGGTTCACCCGAAAGACAAAACTCCAAAACACAGACTTAACAACGTGGTGTATGCTGTACAGTGCAGCGAGGAATGCCCAGACCTCTACATTGGAGAGACCAAACAGCCACTTCATAAATGCATGGCACAACATAGAAGAGCCACCTCCACAGGACAAGACTCAGCAGTCCATCTGCATCTTAAGGATAAAGGTCACTCTTTCGAGGATGCCAATGTTCACATTTTGGACAGAGAGGACAGATGGTTTGAAAGAGGAGTGAAAGAGGCCATCTATGTCCACTGTGAGTGACCATCTTTGAACAGAGGCGGTGGTTTACGACACCAACTGTCTGCCATCTATAATCCAGTTTTGAGTTCCCTCACCAGACGCCTTAACGCCCACTCACATCCTGGGCCATCTGACCTCAGGAATTCACATGACAAGGTGGGGCCAGGTTTCACAATGAGCTCACCCGAAACCCTGGCTGATTAGGTCCCACACCCGCTTTCACACCTTGGCTCATGTGATTAGAGGATCACCAGGGGGTGCTTTGCCCCTCTTTGGGGGGATTCTCCCACTGGGTTTAAATCTGGGACTCTCGGCCATTTGACCTTAGAACTGAAGAAGCTTCTCGGATGAGAGGTGAAACGTCTTCAAGCAACTTAAAGAAGTCCAGACGCTTTTCTTTGCAAACTCCTTTGACTACGATGACCTGGATGACTGAGAGCCTTCACAGACCAGGTGATGACAGTTTTGCCGCTAAAGTGATACAGAACATTAATTTTCTTGTAAAATCCAAATAAATCTGAACTAAGCACAGCTATTTGTAATTATTCTGATCATTCAGCCTCATTCCTCTTCCGGCTTTAACTTTATTTTTGTTTGCATAACGTCTGACACCGCCGTCACAGCAGCAGCTCAGCATTGCTTTGTAATTTAAAGCGCGATAGCACAAACATGATAATAGCAAGTCAGAGGGAGAAGCTGGCTGAATAAAACTTTATTCAGACAAAGGATACAGTTTTTAATTTGAGTCCTCAGCAGATCAGCGCCACCCTTCATTAACCTGCCCCGACCTGTTCATTAATTCACATTTCTGCTCTAATTGGGTGGCGGTGTGTGTAATGGGTGCTGTATTCTTGTGCTCTCCGTGTAGAAGAGAAAAGGAGTGATTAACAAAAGTCACATTGGTAAGAGTGTCATGCATTCGCAGCTCAGTCTCTGTCAGCAGGGTGGCCCTGAGCCACATGTGGGGAATGAATAGTGTTTTCTCAAAAGATGAAAATCTAATTAAATTAAGGAGGAGGGTGTAGCCCTCGCACTGCATTACCAGAATGACAAGTAAGTGGCTACAGAAACTTGGAGTCTCTCGCCTTCTTTGACTGAGAGGCCAAATGTGGCTGATCGTGTTATAGTCTTTACTGAAGTGTCTGTCGTTCCTGGAAAAGTAAAGTTGCCATTAAAGATGTATTTTTTTTATGACAGTGGGAAGAAACTTTCCATCTTTAAAACTACAGTATAGTTATTGGCACCATAGCTTTTGTGACAATGGCACAATGGATGTAATCAATGTTCCCTCTAAGCTGCGATTGTGCGCAATTGCACACTGCTGGCACGGTCTCTGCACACAGAAAATCTGCGTTGCGCACAAAAAAAAAATCGTCGTGGCTGATGTGGAGTGAAGCCACGTTAATGACAACGTGTACAACCATTGGAGATGTGAGCAGGACAGACGGAACAACTGACGGGAAAAGTGTGGACTTTATAGCAGTTTTTAAATTGTGTTGATAGGCCACGTAAAACCAGAGTTATGATAAAAATATCTGCAATGTTTGGTTTTCTTCCTGAATACTATCGTTGTTTATATTTACTGCGGGAAGAAACGGTAAAAACTGCGTTTTATAAGGAAAACGCTCGAAAGCACTCTCCGCCTGTGAGCAAAAACAACCCCCTCCCCCCCTCCCCCAGCCTTTCCTATTGGTCGAAAGATGTACCATGTCGACCAATCAAAAAATGATATGGCAACATGGCATTTAGTTGTTTAGGGAGGGGGGAAGTTTTAGGAGTGACGACGGTGTTTTGAGATGTGAGAGATTTGCGACGTTTAGCGCAAATCTTGTGTAGTTAGTGTGTAGTGTAGTCATGGTTTTGTTGTGTGTGTCAGAACAATGAGGCGACTGCTGAATGTTACAGGTGTTACAGGAGTGATACATCTCCTGTTGTCAGGCCTGCAGGTGTCAGGCTGTTGATGTTCTTCTTTATCTCATAGTGGACAGAAATTATTTTTTGGAGTGGCACAAATAATTTGTGTGGCATCAAATTTTATGCAGAACAGCTGATTGTTCTGTAAATAGTTTGAAATGTTTATTTAAAAAAACACCTGGGGTCCGTTCTTCGTACCTCGCTTACTACATCCAAGATCAAATCATCGCGCTAACCTTGAGCTCGCTAATCCGGTTCTCCGAACACACCTGTTGTTGACGATTAGTATAGCTGGATGAAGTAATGTGAGATCACTGGGTGGCTTAAAAGGGGCTACGCATCGATAGTAGAAACATTGATCGGCAACCCTGTGATTGGTCGGCGAAGATGTCGAAGGAGCGCGCTCAGTATTTTACAGCAGCAGAGCAAGAACTCTTGATTGAGGGATTTCAGGAGTTTCGGAGTTTAATAAAATCCAAGGGAACACTGCAAAGGCTGCAAAAGCAAGGAGAGAGGGCTGGCAGAAAGTTGCTGACAAATTAAACTCGTAAGTAATTTATTATATTATATTACATTATATCATATTATATTATATTACATTATATCCTCTTTCACATTAGAGCCACAACAGGACCCACTAGAACATGGGAACAAGTAAAAGTGAAATATAAGAATATTCTACAGAATGGTAATATTTATCACTTATATTGCTTTTAGTCTCTTGAAAAGAGACCCTGAAATAATCTGTTTGTTTGTAAATAATACCCTCACGGGAAAATTGATATCTCTCTATGAGCACACTGTCGCGCTGAGCTAAAGGATCCTGTCTATCCCGCAATATACGCTGAATTCTGAAAACCCTTCTTATCAATCTTGCACCTTCCGTAATGGGTTGCTCGCGTCCAAACGGACAGGACATGGCTGCGACAGACTTCCCAAATCCACCTTCGCTTTTATAGCCGTGATCTCTCATCTTGATTACACGAAGTAATTTACTATTACTACCCTAACATATGAATTACATCTGAAATAATCAAATACATGAAATAGAATGATTAATAGTACATTTCCCTTTTTTTTAGGAAATGACCTGTATGTATCTGTATGACATCAATAAAAGAATCAAATACTGCATTATCTTTAGTTACATTGATAATATTTATTTATGGAGAAACAGGAGATAAATATCGCTGTTGCTTTCGTATAACTGAAGCGGACATACCTGAGTGGCTGCGAGCTAATCCTGTTTACATAAAGTAAGCCTGCTCCCAAGCAGGTTTACGCTTACGGATCTGTTGCTATGACAGCAAGTCCCGGATGAGCTTCGGAGAACCGAACGATCCAAGATCACGCGAAATCGTCAACAATCAAATCCAGCTAACTTACTTAGCGAGGTACGAAGAACGGACCTCTTGGCTGCATTTTTAGGTAAACAGCTGCAAAAAACTTTGTTGTTTGCATAACTCGGTTACTTTTTGGAAGAAGTAACTATATAATTCATTGCCCAACATTGGTCATTATATACTGTATTTTGCAGACAGAGAGTTACAGGACTCTCTCCCAGACCACAGACTCATAATACAAGTCAGAGCTGTATTAAAAAAATAAATAAATAAATAAAGTTGTGTTTTCAAAATTGGAGTTCAAGTTATTTTTACTTCCAATAGTGTTAACATACTACACAGGTCATGAATAAGATTTTTTTTTTTCATTTTCATTGTAAGTGGGCTAAAGCAGTTAATTAAAAGTAGTCTAACATAAATGTAAATGCTGTAATTTGAATAAACCATGTAACTTGGATGGATTCGATGCTGGCGTGACCACAGTGCACACGTCTGCTGTTGCTCACAGTGGTCCAAAGGACCGCTCAGGGAGTTTGTGTGTTCACTCAGACACATGAAAAATTAGAGGGAACATTGGATGTAATCATAGTTCAATCCACTACCACAGTGGATTTTAAAATGAAACTATCAAGATTAGACTCCCAGCGTTAATTCAAGAAGTTTAACAAAGTATCACATTTTTATATTTAGTCTGCCTTCATTTGTTGTTTGTTTGTGAGTCTCTCAGTTTTGTCTTCAGGGATTGAAGAATAGTCTCTGTTGGGTTGAGATCAGGTGACTGATTTGGCCATTGAAGAATATCCCATTATTTGCCCATTATCTACCTGTGTCCTCCCCCAGTGCTCTGTTCATGTCCCTGAGTTTGTGTTTGTGAATTTCCTGTTTTACTTTGAAGGTCTGTGTCTCTTGTGTCTAATTACGTTCAGCTGTGTTCCCCTCTGGTGTGTCATTCGCTCGTTACCTTGTGTGTATTTATAGTGTGTGTCTGCCTGTGTTGCTTGTCACTTCATCTGTGTAACCTGGTGTAATCTCTGCATCTCTCTGCCCAACATTCTCTGTGCCATTTCTGCTCTTCATCCCATGTTGGTATGGCTTCAGGTTTGTTCTTTAGTTTTTCCCAGTTTAGGTTATGTTTTAGTTCTGCTCTCACTTTTATTGTGTTCACCTTCTGCAATAAAGCTCACTCGCATCACATCCAGTGCCAGCATTTTGGGTCATTCCTCACAACACCAGACGACTGCTGCCGCAGGCTTGACAGTATCAGATTGTTGATTTGTCTGCTTCTAAAGTCTTGGTATCTAGATGTATTTTAATTTACTGCCTAATAATGAACTCCTTCACTTGCATCAACATCTCTTAGATGGACACGATGCAATACTTTTGCTAAATGCATTAAATGAACCAAACATGGCAGAAGTTGTTCTCTACTTTAATGCCTGCTTACCTGACACAAAGGGTTAAATCAATGTTTTGTTCCTTACTGGCTCTTGATATTAATAGTGTGGTGAGCTCCCACACATTGTCTACTTTTAGTAGTATGTTTTTTCCTTTAATTTGGCAAGGTTTTCTCAAAGCCCCAAGGAGAGCTTTGTAAAGGCCAAAGTGCTGTGAATATTCATGACCACACAGTTGCATTGGCTATCTTGAAATCTGAAGTTACTACAGAGTAGTAGGTAGGTGAGTTTTGAGCCTAGAAAAGGTTACTCTCTATTCTTAGAGTCTTAGTGCATGCTGTTCATGATAGCAGAGTGAGAAACTGACTCCAATAATTAGGTTCAAATGTAACACAAAAGCCCATCTGGAAGGCTATGCAACCTGCACCCTTGTATATACCTTCACTAAGCATAACTAGCAAAATCCTGTGCACATACATGTGAGGAATTACGCAGCAGCAGAGTGTGGTGTAAGTGCTGGTGGGCTCCTTTATTCCTTTAAAAACTGAGCCAGCTGAGCTTATGCGCTTTATGTGTGTCACTTTACGTTCTGTCACATATGCAAATATCCACACCGAGACTGTTGCAAACCATGTTCACACTCAATAAGTCTTAGTTTGAAAGCACTTTCATGACTTGCTGTTAAGTAAAAGCTGCTGATTCGTCCACATTTTTAAACCTCCATATGCTGCACATCTCCACTCCGCTGAGCTGCTAATTCCTTAAACAGTATTTTTATTCCCCGGTCTAAAAGGGAGCCATTAAAGGATCCAGTTCAGGTGTGTCACCACAGACACTGGATTTCGTGGCTGGAGAATGTTTTTATAGCTTTTCAACCTCACTGCATCATCATCATCGTACGACAGAGTCCCAACACTTAGTGCTGCTGGTACACTTTAATGCATGACTCGCCTCTGACTGCTCGAAACTCCATTTCTTTTTGTTTTTATTAAAAATATGAGAGACAAAGGCGACTCTACAAGTGAATGTAGAACGCTGTGTAAATGTTTTTATGCACTACATGATTAGATTTGTTTCTTGATGCAACACCATCAAGCATGACTCGTGGACCAAAATTAATTCATCAAGCTCCCGCAGAGCGCTGATGTCGACGTCAAGGAGTCAGACTGGGATCATGTTAAGAGACAGGAGGTGTTCAGAAAAGTAAAGCAACTTCTCCTCAAAAAAAATAGCTTTTTCTTCCCCTTTTCTCATCATTCTTAGATTTCTTTTAGGGGATAAAAGTGCTGCAAAGTACAGCAGTTCTGCAGAGAGTGAGATTACCCATAATTCATATTTTGTTCATTTCATGCACTATTTTTATTTTATATGTTTACATTAGTTAATATACGATGGTGTTTATTTAATGTAATCTTTACATCGCATTGGGGACTGGCTTCAGTGAAGCTAAAGCACAGTTTTATAGTGCAGGAAACCAAACAACTGCTGTAGCTAAACAGACCCCAGTAGCTAATGCATGCTAACCTAGCAAGACCGCTGCTGGTCCAGGAGGTCTGTTCATGTCAGAAGCTAGCTCATAATCCACTGAAGCTAAGTGCTTCCTTATAGCAAATCACTGGGATTGTTCACTGGGGTTCATCTGCCTTTAAAATATAAAAAGCTTTGAGATGCCTGTTGTGAACTTGCACTGTTGAACGGGAAGCATCTTTCATGGCATGGAATATCATGTGAAACCATAAAATGAATATTAATTAAATGACTTTGTTTCTGTTATTCGTATGCTCTTTCATGAAAGCAGTTCTTTCTCACTTCTTAGTCCGGTTCTACATCGGAGCATGTCTGGTATTCTTCTGCTCATGTTTCGGTAAAAACATCTTCCCATGAGACAAAGTCAACGGTCATTTATGTAAGCTGCATATTCTGACCCATGACTGTGACCTTTACATTGTTGGTGCTCTCTAACTGTCTTTACAATTATGATGAAAGTAAAGGAGGAAGTGAAGCGACCTTTATTCAGCCACAAAGTCCGTGAGATCATGAGTGAGGTTGGGGTGGATAGATGGGATAAGAAAAGATCAGGGTTTTGTTTCCAGTTAAAACAAACCATATTTATCATTAGCATACTATTATTGTATTTTAATGCAATTCTTGATATTTTCATGAATCTTAAGAAGGCTAACCTTATATGGATGAAAGTATCTGCTTTGTTTTACTAATTCAGACAGACCTAATTACAGACTTCCTGTGTTTTGGAAGAAAAACAACAAAATGTAAATATGTGATTCATTTCCCTCCACCATTTATGAAACCTGATTTGTTTGAGGCAAGCAATTAGTGACTACTCAGTTTTTCAATCTAAGCATTGGTGTTAATTTTTCTCTCTAATATTAAAAGATATTTCTGATTGGGTGATGGTGAGAGTTTTAATCAGATTTTCTGTGTTGTGTTTGCTTGATGCCACAATATCAGATGTCAAAACACCGCAATCCATCATAAACACTGATTCAGCTTTTGAAGAAAATCAGTGACTTGTGACCCTTTTTTCTCTTATCAACCCCACTGCAGTGTGCAAAAAAAAAAAAACCCTTCCGGCTCTGTTATTTTCAGATACACGATAACCTGACAGACAGGTGCAATCTATTATAAGGTTATTGGGGAAAAGTTTTTTCTTGCTACAAAGGAAAGTTTAACTGCTGACACTTTTAAAAACAGAGGAACAGAAACAGAGCCGGCGAAGTACTTATTAAAAAAGAAGCAAGGTTAAATTTGTTTACTAATGTTTTCGTCTATACGGAAGCATCAAGAGAAGCCACAGCAGGTGATGAATCGCTATATCACTTTTTTAATATTCTGTCGCCACCTGCTACGTTGCTAAAAGACGAAACCGCGGGGATTTAACATGAAATCGCCAAAGTTCACTTAAGCTGAAACGAGGGCTCGGAGAGTTGCAACGACCTCCAGAGTTCTGTGAAGCTTCATTTGTGAAGGATTTCTGAGGAATTCTGCTGATCCGGTCCCTCGGTTCTTCCCGGCTGTGCTTCTTCTCTCTGTACTGAAAGCGATGACTGTGGGAGATCTGTGCACTGATCCCACATCAGCACTCCCTAATTGGAGAAACTTGGGAAATAATAATATAGGTCTGGGAGGAGATGATCAGCTTAGAGGCAGCCCATCCTTCACCTGCTGACCGTATCTTTCTACCTCCTCATCCCAGGTGATTAGAGAAATCCCCCGGACCCTGTCAGAAACTCAGAATCAGCACACTTATACACTGAGGTAAGTGCGTGTTTCAATTTCTGTATGTGTGTTGTTTTATGTGTGTGTTTGTTCTTATCCTGCATGCTTGTGTGAGCGTATCTGTACGATGTCACAGCGGTGCTAGAAGAGAGACTTCTCTGCTAAACATGAAGTAGAATTTCCTTACATGCCAAAGCACTGCCAGCACTCTTATGTCTGGATCTTTCTTCTGAAATGGATGATGTGTATTTGGTGCTTGAACAGTGCTGAGTCCCGGGGGTTGTGTATGTGACAACAGTTGGTGTGTTCATGATAGCGATACTTGACTATGTCTGTAGTTCTAGTGATGGATACCACAGAGACTGTATATAAAGGATGGACATGCAGATGGTGACAAGCTGAGTATTTGAGTGCTTGATGTTTTAAAACTGGGAGTGATGATTGATGAGAGAGGGATGGATCCAATAGGATACCTGACTTTCTTATCTGTTTTATACTAAATGAGAACAAAATCTACAAAATGACGTCACACCATAAAGGAAAAGCTGGTTAGAAAAGTGATCCCTCGTCACCTCTACTTTCCAACGGCATGCTGCGTGGACGTCTGTTCCTGCACTTCCCGTTTTGTTTTTTTATTTAAATGTATTAAATGTGCATTTTACAGACTGTTGCCTTATATTTACATTTGCTTCTTTCTTTTTTTTCTTTTTTTTTGCAAAGATATTTTGTTTGTCAAGTCTTGTAAAGTCAAATTTATTATGTGGAATGTGGTCGAGCTGTAAGATAATTAGGACTGGAGGAAACACCCTGAGTGTAGTTTGATGTGCTTCAGTGAAAGTTGCACAGAGATGCTAACACACTCACACTTCCCACAGTGGGACCACACTTGGTTTCAGAACCTTTCAGAAAGATGGAACTTTAATCTGAGCAGTTAGAAGAAAAGTAAACGGATTGCATTTGCAGTGATTGAAAACTGGTGTCATTCTGGAAATTTAAAGGCTGTTACACACCCAACATGTTGCAAAAAAAACAACACAAAATTATCCAGAATTTACCAGATCTGAACTTGCTGTGTAATGTAAACACACACAGAGTGTGTTGCGTTTTTGTGAAAAAAATGAAGTCGACATGAAGCGACGATGAGCTGATCCTGATGTTCCTGAACAAGAAAAGGAAGAAACGGGAATCCTGAGTTTATCCAGTTCTCACGACAAAGTGCCAGCAGCATAGCTCGATCCTGGAGTTCAGTGCAGGTCAGTCATGACTACTTTTGTACATATTTGAGGATGTCAGAGTTTGAGCTCATGTGAGTGCAGTTGGGACCACGTCTGAGGAGGCAGACAAATACTTTCAGAGAGCCGTCTAGTTGGGTGTCTGAGCTCAAATAGGATTATTTCAGTATTTCTATCTCATTGAGAATTCAGTGCTGGTGCACAATTTGAGTTACGAGCACATGTGCTGCTAAATGCAGCGATCTGATTGGTCACATCTGTTTATTAGGATTTAAAAATCAAGCTTGGTTTGAAAAACTAAATGCTGCAAATTTGTCCAGTCAAATGGGTGTGAGTGGCTGCATTAAGAACCGTTGAGTCAGAAAAATGTTTTAATGCACAAAATATTTGGACATATTTTAAGTGTCTGGCGGAAGTCCATCATTGCTTTTGCTGTTTGAATCAATACACTGATCTCATCTTATTACCAAGATTGGGTAAGAAGTTGGGTTATTTTCTCAGACTCCTGCTGGTCATCATGAGGAATGCAGGTTAAAGACGCACGTTTTCTCCACAGACACTTTCAGTGTCACTTTAGTGTTTATTCCTGCTGTTTTAGTTTGACTCTGTAACTGAAATCATCTCAAATGTTTTCAGTCTGATGAAAAAGAAGTTTGTTAAAAATATTCGGTGAGTGAGTTTGATCAAAGCTGAATGCCTTGATAGTGACTGCACTCTGTAAATGTACTCCCCAGGTGGAGTTTATTTATTATGGCAGTCAGTGAAAAGTGCCTTATGTGCATCTAATAGCTCAACACAGATATCTTCCATATTTGCTGTTGCCGCTCTATAATCAGAGCTTTGCATGGCCATTATGAGTTATCTCTCCCAGAGATATCACCAGTCTGTGGCCTCTCACAGCTGCTAACAGGTTCAGTGCGCTGGTATAACATCATTTAGTGTCCACAGATCTTCCAGCTTTTCTTAAAGAGCATTGTTAGTAGTCCCGATGACCTCCCTAACATGAGCACATGACTTCTACAGGTCTGCCAGATCATTTGAGTTTCTTTCTGTTTGTCACTGATTAGAACGACGATAGCTGCTCACTGAACCTACTAGAATGTACAACAAGGTGTTATCAGGAGTCATAACAACTGATAAGGGCCATTCAGAGTGAATGAGTGTGAATACCCAGGATTAGATTATTAGAGATAAGTTTCCAAAATGTAGTATTGCAGTGTGCAGTAATGAAGTACAATACTAAAGCAAAGCACTCAATTTCTTTCCAGCACTGATGATTCAGTGTTTTTTAGCTAAGTGGAGCGGAAAAGCACAGGTGCCTCTCCTGAATTCTGGCCTACGCAGCATCTGCTTTGGGCTGCGATGAGCGCCAGACGCTGCTTACTGTTGATTCTGTTGTGCTGGTGTAAATGAATAGAAAAGCCAGAAGCAGTCGGCTATACTCTGGCACATATTGTCATATTGCCAGAACCGTTTGACTGATTTCACACGTGTTTCCTAAAGCGAGAAAACACAAAATGGTTTTATGAAATCAGACAGAAGCAAACAGAGAGGCTACCCGGGAACGACAACAAACTGACAGGCATGTCAACTGCACTGTGTGAGCTCTGAGGATTTAGAGCAGCATCTAAGTGTGATTCTGAGGGCACAGGTCAGGTTTGGGATCAGCACCGGGTTCCTGGTTCATCTGACGAATAGGTCTTATTTGTTTTCTGATATGAGGGGACACTGGAGAGCCAAAAGGTTCACTGTAATGTGGCTCAGATGGCAACTTGGCACCAAACATGAATGTTAAGCTGAGATTTATTGAATCAAGCAGCACGATTTTATGTCAAGATAAATCCAACAAAGCATCTGGGAGAAGAAGTTGACGTGAACGAAGAGGGGAAGAGGAGCCGTTACCACTGTCAAGAGCAATAAATGAACAGGCTCACTTTTATATTTTTATATAAATTAAATGTAGTATTATGGCTTAAATAATGAGATCCACAAAAACTACAGGAGGGTGTTTCGTTTTGTTTTTTACTTGACTATATATCTACACATTTTCCTTTATTTAGGGGTCTTGTCTAAACTTGTCTAACATGTAGGTACCAACCACAGTTACACTGAGTCAGTGAATTGGACCTCTTGGCCGTCTTTGTAGAGTCGGCACTTTTTTTAATACAGAGGACAGATGATACAGCCTGCTTTCCATGTAACTTTACATCAACCGTTCCAGAAAACTGTGTTATAGTTTTAGTCTTTAAATTCCAGTATTTTCTTTATATGTCACTTAACTGATAGCTGTGTCTATGCATTGCAGCAAGTCAACCGAGTGTGATAATGTTAGCTGATCATGGTCATGTTTGGATTTTTAAAGAAGAACACAACCAAATAAAAAAAAAATCTATAAATCTTAAAAAAAAAACCATAAACTAATAGGTGATGTCCTGTGGTTATGTCTATCTCTTATATACAGTCTGTGATATATAGCACATGCACACCTGGGTAAAACAGCTGTGGCTCAATATTTCTGCCGCCTCAATCGCTTCAGTGCCAAACAGGGAACAACAGTGTTGACCCTAGCTGTGTCCCAAAACCTAGGCCGCATTTGAAGGTCGATTACGTCACAGCCAGGCGGCCAAGGCTGTCCCAATTCGAGGACTGCTCCAAATGCGGCGGACAAATGCGTCCTTCGTTTCCCCAAATTTGAAGGGTGGGTCCGGTGTATCCTTCGTGGCCCACCATATCCCAGAATTCATAGTGCGGCGCAGCCAATTCTAGTTTCCAACAATGGCGGCAGCTACTAAGTTTTATTTTACTCTTATTACTCTTTCTGGGTCACAAAATAAACTTTTAAGATATTTTCAGGTGAGAAAGTAGCTGTGTAAACTTCAAATACAGTCTCGGTCGTTGTGTCCTTCACCTACCGCCTACTGGTGATGGCCAGAGGGGCCGATGGCGTGATATGGCAGCCTCGCTTCTGTCACTGTGGGCAGCTGTGGCTACAACTGTAGCTTGCCTCCACCAGTGTGTGTGAATGTGAGAGTGAATGAATAGTGGAATTGTAAAGCGCACTGAGGGTCTCGAAAAGCGCTATATAAATGCAATCCATCATTATTATTATTATTATTATTATTATTATTATTATTATTATTATTATTAAATATCTGCTCGGTTTATCAAAACATCGCATATTTGCAAAAGTGCTCCAATGTTTTCGAAGACGTCTGTAACCCACCAGCTCGATAGCTTACCAGGGGTTAGCTCACTAGAGCCGGCAAGAACAGTGAACTCCCGGCCATCGTTTTCTGCCCCCCCGCGGTCTTTCGCTACTCAGGTTAAACATGATATGTTTTTTGAGTGTTTTATTTGTTCCTGAGTAAATCGGTTTGGCTGAGATTAAAGTTATAGTTTTCACACAGTTGAATAAACGTCAAACAGAAAACTGATTAAACAGAAGTGTGAGATGGTCGAGAGTTTACACCAGTGTCCTGTTATATTTTAGATAGCAAGGAGCAGATAGCTGAGTTTATTAAACTCCACCGAGACAGCTGGTGATGGAAATCTGAAGGCTAGACTGTCCATTTCACAAGCCTCACACTTCCGGCCTTCTCGGTCTTCGAAGGACCCAGCCCACGTGGACCACGAAGGCTGTGTCCTCTGAAGGATATGGCCTAGGTTTTGGGACACAGCTACTGTCACAGTAAAGTTTCATTTCCTGTTTCCTGCTTCTTTATTCAAACTTTGATGTCAAAAGAATCTATTGGTAGTTAAAATAGATAGTTCACGAATACTCTTGGTGTCTATGACGACGCCATGGAAGCCATGTGTTACCGTTTATATTTGCTCCATGTGTGAGATGCACTGCGGATATGCAGGACACAGCAGCGACTGCCGTCCTTCGGTTTATTTTTCACAAAACTCGGAAATGCAAGTCTCCCCAAAGATGTAAATATTGACAAGACGTTAAGATTTAATATTCAGCCTGCATGTCTGTGCCTTTATGTTTGTGCGCGAGTGTGCACATGCCCTGGAGCACACATGTTTTTGTCTCAGTTTTGCTTTGTGACTGAGCACTTTTAATGTTTCCAGCAAGGATCTGCTCCATATTTCATCAGTTTACATGCACTGCAGAAGCATCCTGACAGTGAATATGCATTTTTTTCTAACACATTGGGATTACATGCCTGACTTTAAGTGGCTCTAATAATAAAAAAAAAGCCCACAAAGGGATGCAAAACTATTGCCTGTGGTAGTGTTTGGTGTTGGTGAAAGCATGCTAATGATTCAGCAGTGGGATGACGTAAAAAAGGGCTGGATGATGATCTGTGCAAAGAAAACTCCACAAAGTAAGACAACAGATCTGTCTGGGGAAGGTGAAGGAAACAGGAGAGCAGAGAGAACGGTTTGATGTGAAAAAGAAAAGAGGAAAAACAACATTTTTAGACGAGCCACTGGCTGACAGATTGCTTGTCTCTCTGAGGTCACTGATTACCAGATCTTGCATTAGGAAACACACTTTGAAGCACCAGTTGCAGCACCAAAGTGAAGCTGCCAACAATCTTCTGCATGAGTTACAGCCTGATGCCTCAAATGGATGATTTTTATCCCCTCACTACCCGAAGTAAACAAGCTTGGTGGATTGTTTTTTTTTTCTTTTGTGACAATCCTTCAGTTTCCAAAAGCTCTTGAAAGACCAGAATATGTTGCAGGGAGAGGTAAATCTTTAGGTCTGTGGCTTCTGTCAGCAATTTTCCATCATCATCAAATTGAAACAAGCACAGATATATTTTTTAATTTAAGATAAGATTTGTAACCGTTATCAGAAATCTCAGCCTGTCTGTGGTAGTATACGCTACAGGTAAAAATCAAAAGCTTTAACTGGTGTGAATTTGATCGATTAGGTAGTCGGTGCTGCTGTAATTTATTTATTTTTTTAAATCACCTGAACATCCTTTTCATCCCCTCGTACTAGAGCTGGATCTCCTTCATCAGGATTTTTATAAAGTTGTAGGTGTGTGGACAGTCAATGAAGCCACTAGAAGACTCTCCCACAGGCACCACAGTTCAGTTCATTTCATCTAAATGTTCTCTTCAGTCACCTCCATACACTACAGACCCAATGTGAAGCACAACGAGATGAATGTTGAGGGGGAAAATGATAAGCGTGCTCCCAGTTTTGCTCCTCGCCTGACATCACTGAGGTTGGAAACTGTATTTCAGTAGGAATTCAGAAAGTATGTTGCAGCCAGGCGCTGCTATTTAAACCCACCTGAATAAGTGATCATCAAGTGTGAGCACCTCTGTGAAAGAAGGAGTTTTTTGCATTTTGCTGGTCTGGAACATTCAGGTGTGTGGTTTAATACACTGCCACAAAGAGTAGACATCACTGCAAATTCACCCCAAGGTCAGGAGGAACTGCAAAAAAACCCAAGAGATGCATCTCAGTTAGCGTGTCGAAGGTTAAAGTTCGTGACAGTACAGTTACAGGGGAGGATGATTTGGGTTGGTTTTGCAGAGGCGGGGCCTGGGCATTGTGCAGTCATCGACTTGACCAAAGTATAATCGAGTCCTATGAAGCAGTTTTTATTCATATAAAGAGGCAATAATCTGAAGCACAGCAGCAAATCTTGAACAGGAAGAGAACCTGAAGAGATAACGATTAAAGTGCACAAATTCCTTTGACTTTGCTTTTTACATGATTCTATTAAAGTGCTTTTCATTGAATTGTTTCCTGTTGATCTGAAGTAAAAATCAAACTGTTATACAGCGTGAACGGTATCTTTGTGCGAACACTAATTCTGCTAAATCCAAAAACTTCTGCCAGCAAACACCTTCTCTGCCTCAGGTAAGAGCTTCAGGACATTTACATGTAGCCAAGAATCTCATTTAAGCAACTCATTTAAGTTGAGATGAGACGTGAGTCCTGCAGCTTTTTCATAAAGTGCACGTAATGCTGGGGGAAAGTGGCTGAATGCTCGGAGTTAAGAAGCAGCAAAACGGCTTCTATATATTTTTATCAAATACTTTTAATAAGTTTACTTTGCAGAGAGTCATTTTAAAGGTTGTGGTTTCAAAGCTCATGATGTTTCTTCGATAATATAATTGGAGTAATCTTCTCTGCCTCGACAATGTTCTCTCAGTGCAACAAAAGACATACGACTGTTTGGAGCTCGTCGTCACTTGTAAATTATGAGTTAATTGAACGCCCCTTTCATCAAACAGGTATTGTTGTTTCTTTGATGAAACAAGCTCATAGTGAAATCACAGCTGAATGACAAACACGTATCCGAGCTTCAGGAGTAAGCGCTGCATTTTCTGAGAACAATGAAACGGTGAATCTGAGGCGTTGGTTCAATCGTGTTCTCTTTAAATGAGGGTCACAGTCCAAACAGAAAGGATCCATTTTGTTCCATTTATTCTTCTTCTGTTTAGAAATATTTAATTTTAACTGAAATCTTGTCCTAACACTCTCCAGTTCCCTTCAAAGTAGCAAACGGTGAAGAGAATAGACAAAAAACATGAATCCAACCAACAGAACAAATAGATAAATATCAGCAACATCTAAAAAAAGAAAAACTGACACAGACTCTGGCACTGCAAATATATTATTATCATCATCCTAATAGTTACAGCAGTTATCTGCAAACTGTAATAATAAATAAGGAGTTCAATTGGACAATTATGAATGAATGAAGTGCCATTTATTATATGTAAAGATTCTGAGACCTTGCTCATACAGGCCTAAAAGATGAAGGTAGTAGCTGGACGATGCTGAGTGAAATCGACAGCAAAGTCGAACGGCACCGAAAACCTTGTGATTGCTTTGGTTGCTGCGGTCGTCTGCAGACATTCACTAACTAGCCACTGAGAGGGAGTGAAACTTGAAAATACACAAACCATAACCAGAAACTGTTCCCCTTCAAAGTAAAAGCTCAGCCTGGGCCTGAAACCAGCCTCAGGCTCTGTTTCCAGTTTGGGCCGCGTTTTTCTTTATTCACGGTTTCGCTTCTGCTTAGTGAGCAGTTTGTGAGGCAAGTTGGCATCTGCCATGAAAACAAAGGGTGACCGGCGCAATCTGTAAGCACCCGAAAACAAGCAAAAGGTTTTACTTTTTTGTAACCAGTTTCACAGGGTGACTGCCACTCACCAACCAGTGGTTACTGGTCACTGACCGGTCTACAGCCCTGTGTGACCGGGGCTGGCTGTGAGCACAGACACCACAGAAACCCTGCCCACCTGCTCTTCAAATCAGAATCAAGTTGCTTTAAAGGCAGGTACTCTTAAAAGGAGAGGAGCTTAAATGACTTCTTTATAATAAGGGTTATTTTGACTTTGAATCATGCAAAAGTACTTGAGTACAGCAGTGGCTCTGAATAAGCAAAGCAATACAACATATAAAGTATACAAAATATTTTCTACTGTGACATAGCATGAGGTAAAAACAGTCTTCTGGACAGAAACATTCAGTCTTCCCAAAGGAGCCAAAGAGGAGAACCAAACCTTGTGCTTAACTACATAACAGAATAAAGAGATATGCTTTGGACATAAAAGTGCTCACGTAGACTGCCAGGCCACCTGTTGCATAGAAACACAATCATCAGATTTTGTAAATTGAAGAGAAACTCATGGAGAACTGTGATAGTTTAGCTTCATGAAATCCCAATTTAGTTTTTGACAGAACCATGTGCCACACAGATTGGATTATGATTTTATTGCAGATTCTACAAGAAGCAACGAGGATGAGAGTCAGAGGAGGGAGGAAGGTGAAAAACAGGATGCAGAAGAGGGAGGAGAGCAGATAAAACACTATCTGAGAGAGGAAGAGGAGGATGGATAGATGGATGGATGCATACAGGAAAATGATAGATTAAAATTTGTAGAGGAGGAGAAACAGAGACGGGCAGCCGTAGGAGGATAAAGTGGAGAGGGGCATATGATGGCCTGGCAGGTCTCCAAAGGCTCCCGGCAGCAATCCAGCTGCTTCTGAAGGCCACTTCGAAAAGCCCGTTAGCAGTGCCAGAAGTACAGAGAGGAAAACAGAGAGCCTGAGAACCAGAGGGAGAACAGGGGAGAGGGGAAAATGAAATATTATGGGTGAGGCAGGGAGGAAAAAAATGGATGCTGAGCCGGGATGCAGGGAAGTTCTGTTTCAGAGACAAAAGCAGGGATGGAGAAATTCTCACTGCTGCCAGTACTGCCACAAACAGAAACTAACGACTGGTTAAAAACAGTGAAACCAAAATGCTGATCCCGGCGGAGACGTGCACAGCTTGTGTGGCCTGACACGCTAAAACATTTGAGCTCGATAAGAAGGGACTGCAATGGTTTGCAGCTGATCATCACTTCCTAAGTGACGCATGACGAAAGCAAATCTAACAAAGTTTTAGAGAAGAAACTCATCTTCAGCAGAAGTAACCTGTGCTGGAGCTTTGGCTTCAAGGTGGCAAATTCCCCAGGGAGTGAATCCCACAATAAATATTAAGTAATAATATTTCAGCAGTATTCTGAGGATTTAGTGTTGTCAGAGTTTTATTTTAGGCTTTTTAAGAGCGCGTTCATGCTGAGGGTCGCTGTCCATGGTCCTGGAAAAGCAGAGCCGAGACCTCGTACACAAGGACATTTTTGTGTTCACCATAATCTATGAATATTAACAAAATATTAAGAAAATATTAAGAAAACATAAATGTCTGGACAAAGCTGAGGCAGATTTTATAGTTTAGTTGGCGGCTGCAGCGACTATGCATTTAAAAGAGCCGTCACATCTGGATGCATGATGGTCGATAAAGTTAAACATATTTTTTTTAAAATCAGCCGTCTGAAGATTGTAAAATATTAAAACAGATTTCCCACAAAATAAGCAGATTATCAGATTATCAGAGTCTCACCACAAGAAAAAGAAAAACATGTTTGAGCTTTGCTTTTCCAGCAACTGAATTCTCCAGTAATAATGAATGTTTTGGGATTGTTTGTTGTTGGGATGTTTTGTTTCCAGTCTGTGGACTGTTTTCTGAATTTTACTTCAGATGCATTTTTCCATCTTCCCTAATCGTCCAAAAGCTCAGATATCTGTTCAGAGACTGTCGCTGTCCATGGTGCTGAAACCCAAGTCTCCAAAACAGGGTTTTTAAAGTTACATTTTACTGTGTTCTGCATATTCAATAATAAAGGAGAACACACAGCCAAAACAATAAATAAAACAAGGCATAAAACCTGAAAAAAGGTGTTAATATTATGAAATTACTATTATTATTATTAGAATTATTAAGTATAGCTCAATAACAAATGCTACAGGAAGCATTCACACAAGCCTTTGTGTAAAAGTTTTGAGGAGTGATTAACAAGTAGATACTGAGAACTTCTCCGTAATGAGTTCCTCTGCTGCAGCTTCACAGAAAACGTCTCTTTGTAATGAGGTGGGCCGTGGGAGGGTCTGACCCAACGAACGCAGGCGACTCCATACGGTGTGAGTAAATCTATAAAGTAGGCATAAAGCCACGGGAGCTTAAAAAGTGATTAGTAAAAGTTTAAAAATCAATTTGAATTCAGCGAGGCTGGGAGTGATGCAGACCTTTCTACCATTTACAGAAGAAGGTATTTGGTGTGTTTGCTTACTTTAGTTCAGCTTTGTTGTCTGAAAGCAAAAGATCCATTAAAAAAAGGCATTTCAGCCAGGTGAGACTTGGGACAGTGGATCAATTAGAGATAAAATGAAGAATCAGAGTCAGAAAAACAGAGATGGCCGGGTGGAAAGCGCCTTTGACTGATTTTACCACCATCAGTGTAGTTTCCTGTGATTCTGATGTTGCTAATCTGTGTGTGTGACCTTTGTGCTCAAAGTCTGGGATTCATAAATATTTTCTTTCCTGAACTATTTCGTTCTCTGCAAACAAATTTGGAACCAAGGTTTCATGCTGAAAGATGTACGAGAAGAGTGGAGTGCACACCTAGGTTAACAGTGAGTTTCTGCCTCAAGTTCTCGCAGGGTCTTGGAACATGACGCAGGAGAGAGCTGCCATGAAAGGAAGATTCCCACCTGCACCTTTAGCCACATGCCGTGGGTGGAGACCAAAATAATAAGATTCCTGATGCAAGCAGTGGAAATGAGCTGATCGTTGATGAGGAGCTTAGCTGCGCTCAGCTAAGCTCTTTCTGCATTGAAAGCAACCATCTCAGTCATCTGACTCAGATGCCTCCTAGGTGAGATGTGACTGCTGTCAGACCCAAACATGTCTGAAATACAATGTCTCTCGATGGGCTTAGCAACACCTCAGTTTCCCCCAATCAGAGCTGGGAGACATGATCCAGGGTGAGGGAGACTGCTGCCCCCGGCAACCTGAAAAATTGATGGATGAAAATTGCATTATTATTTTAAAAAGCGGCTTTAAGAGAACAGAAAATAATTAAAATAGCTCATTTGCTAATTTACTAGCTAACTGGTGTCGGCTGATTTCCTTTGATCCTTGCTGAAAGTCATCACTTTCACCCTGTTTTATTGTAATATCTCAGTGATCTGTCTTCACCTTGTAGTGACAGATCAGGTGATCCTTATACTTATACTGCCTCCTCGTTATAACTTTGGTTAATTGTCTTAATACCCTCTTAATGGTTCAACGTGTGCTGCACAAACAAACCCCGCATATCCATGAAGCGGGAATGTTGTTAAAAATAGCCAGCAGTCTTTGCCTGCTCGTGTCTGTCCTGACTACAGGACCAACAAAGCAGTGGAAGTAAAAGCCTGTTGGCATTTTAAAACATTCCCTGTCACTTCCCACAGAATAATGGCTGCAGGAAGTATCCTCCCATGAGGCCTTATGATAATAGGCCCATATGTGCCAGCCACGGTGACGGTAATTAATTGCTACACAAAACTTGCGAGGTCGCTCTGTGGAGTACAGTGACCTCCAGACATGAGTGCAATGACACAGTGGGCTTTTTACAGAGTGCTGTGGGAAGACTGGGAGGGGCTGAGGAGTGGGACGAGTGGGGGTGGTAGGGGAGGGCAGATTAGTTAGCAATTTGACCTTTCCCACGAGGCACCGGCTCATCGCCTCCTTCCTTTTGTTACAAGATTAGAGAATGTAAATGCAGTGGGAGCCCAGCTCGGGAATTCACTGTACTCTGTCACAATCTCTCTCTGGGTGTGTCTGAGAGTGAGGGTGAAGGGCAAAGGCGCAAAGCAAATCAGTTTTGAATGGGAGGGAAAGCAAGAGAAAGTGGGAGTGAAGTGACGGTGAAAAGATGGCAAAGAGATCAGAGAAAGCAAGCAGGAAGGATGTCATGTAAAGAGGATGTAAAGCGGGGAGTGACTAGAGAAGGATTATTGATGGATGGATGAAAAAGAGGAAAAAGTGAGCGTCAGGCAGCGAGCGGCAAGATACAGGAGAAATGGTGGCACGATGGAGTGATGAGAAAAAGAGGTAACAAGCGCACAAATAGAAGCCGGTGGGGATGTTGTGACTCAACAAAAAAGACACTAATGAACCGGCTTCAGGCTGAAAAGATAAATGAAGAAATAATTGACCACGTTGCGTTAGGGAGTCGTTTTATCTCCACGTTTCCAGTTTCGGGGCACTCGATGATCCTGAAGCATCATCAAATAAACTGCTCGCTCACCAAAAAAAAAAAAAATTGAGCCAGCGTCTGCATCATTATTTCAATCCTGCTTGGCTGCATTTTTAAAATGAAAGAAGACGACGTGTCTAAACCATTTTGAAATCAGGAACACGAGAGAGCCCTGAAACCAGCATCTGTTTGTTGGAGTCTTTCCATGAAGTTGGTTAAAGACCTGCAGCTTCTCAGACGCATCTAAAGTAGCAGAATCCATGCGTGTGGTCCTGATGTTGCAGGCCTTTAATGATGTGGCACAAAAAATGTACAATAATCAATCATAATTATTGATCATCCCTGACTCTGAGTCAGAACTTAAAGGTATAATGATTATGATCTATCAAAACCAATGGCTGGTGAGCCGTCTCACACAAGCTCAGTTTCATAGTTAAATCGTTTACTTCCCAGCAGCCATCCTCAAATGAAGTCATAGCATCCATCACAGCTGTCAGGACATCTTGATTCTAGTCTGAAGTCTAAAGCTCTGCAAATACAATAAAAAAGTTTGTTTATTTTCAGACACAAACTCAGTCAGACGTGAATCTGTAATTCATGCAGCAGCTGTTGAAAAGTCCTGACAAACTGGCTTTTGACTGTATCCAACAAATAGTATGTAGCTTGTATATTAGAGACCCCCAATCAAACTAAATCTGGTGGATTTAGTTTGATTGGGGTGGAGCTGTGTCCATGTTGATCACGTATACATGACAGCAGTAATGTTCTCCACTTCTAAATGGACAAGAAAACAATAAATATAAAAGCATTCAGACGGATGGAGTCCTGCTGTCAGTATGTGGATTTGTGTGCACTAAAGGACAGCTTAGCAAAGTGTGCTGAGTGTTGAAATGATGACATAACTGCAAATCAAAACCTTAACAGAGGACTGTAATTTACTCTAACTGGGATTCTGGTGTGAGCAGGAATAACGTGATAGTTACAAAGTAATAATTGAGAACTCGACGGCACTGAAAGGAAACTCTAATGGCACATGAAACGTAAGCAGACATGTGAAATCAATGCCATTAACAGCTATTTGGAATAAATTTAAGACTTGAGATTTGAGGCACTGACAAAGTGCCTTCAGGTCTTTCTACTGGCCAGCAGGGGGCGACTCCTGTGCTTCCAACAATAAGTCAGATCTTAAGATAAGATAAGATAAGATAACCTTCATTAGTCCCACACGTGGGAAATTTGTTTTGTCACAGCAGGAAGTGGACAGTGCAAAAGTTATCTTAAATGAGTCTGTGAGAAAGTTATTCTTTCCACTTCAGCTGTCAGTAAAAATTCTCTTGAGTTTTTTTTTCTCAATAATTAGTTTCAGCTCTGAACACAACATGATGTTAATTTTGTAAATCATCTTTCATTATAAAGTGAAATTGACAGTAAAGCAGGGTATGATTAAAGGTGCTTTTCTCTAACACATAAACACATAAAGATAGATAAAAACACAGACTTACAGATGTGCATATACTTACTTAGATATTTTAATACTCAGAGTTGAAGGTTTAACAATGTCTTTGAACTTTACAAAGCCAAGGTGCATTAATTTCTTGTTAGTGATAATGACTGACTACAACTTGTAGATCCTCTTTGACAACATAAAGAAATTTATGTTTGACAGTTCTCATTGGATTGACCAGTGAACAATGGGGAAAGTACAAGAAAGTCAGTGAAGATCTAAGAAGGGCAATTGCAGATTTACACATGAGGGGAAGGTCACTTGGAGCCGTTTCTAAGTAACTACAGATTCCTGCATCATCGGCTCAAACCACTGAAAATAAGTACAAAGTTATTCAGATGTGTAGCCAGTTTGCCGAGGCCTGAAAGAGGACATTGTCAGCTTTAGGAGAGAGGAACCACCACAACTTTAAGCCTGCCATGAACAGGAAGCTGCTGGAACACCGGCTTCGCTGCCCATAGTGTCGTAGGTTTTACATTGCCATGACTGAGAAGGTGCCAAGCAAGAAAGAAGCCCCTCCTCCAAAATAGAAATCTTCAGGCTCAATTGAAATTTGCAGCTGCCCACATGGACAAGCCAATCGCTTTCTAAAGAAACGTTTTATGGTCAGACAAGACAAAGACTGAGCTGTCTGGCTACAATGACAAGAAGTATTTGAGTCTTTCAAAGCTACATCACTGTGCTAACTGTCAAGCATGGCTGTGGTAGCATCATATCCTGGCCTTGTGCCAGTGCTGCTGGTACACTGCACAAAGTTGACGAAATAATAAAGGAGGACTACCTCTTCTGAAATGGACTTCCCAAAGTCCTCACCTAAATAACATTTAGAATTTGTGGACTACGCTTAAAACCCGGGTCTGTGCTCAGAAAACAATGAATTTAAATGAGCCCTACCAATTCTGCCAAGAAGATTGGTTAGATAATCAGCCAGAATTATGCCAGAAGCTTGCTGATGGCTACCAAAGGAAATCTGGTCAATGTGCAACTTACTAATGAAAATTTAGCTAAATATTATTTGGAGTGTATCTATCCATCTATCTCCATCTCACCCAAGAAATCATTAAAAGTCCCAGATTATCATGACAGTCATGCCCATGATGAGTGTGTGTAAACTTCCATCTACACCTGTACAGTCTATGGTTACAGAAGTCAGGTGTAAGATGCTTTGTTGTGCACTTTATTGTTTGTAAAAACACCTTCAGCCTTTCTGACTGCTGTCACACCAAAGCAGAAGTTTTTTCTGTTTTGTAAGGCTTAAAATAATTGACTTCACCTTGAAAAGTAATTACAGAAGAAGAGAGAAATTTACCATTTGCTTAGACAGAAAACTACAAAGAAAATAAACAATTCCCTTCTGCTCTTTAATAACCACTGTAGAGCTCATTAATATAGTGCTTTATCTGCTAATTGCTCCAAACCAGCAGGTTGAACTTGGAAGCTTAGATGTGCAAATTCCTCTCAGAGTGTAAGTGGGATACTGTAAAACAGAAAGGTGCTCAGTCAGAGGAGACAGCGCTGTGGTAGTGCTGCTGGGTGCCACACTGTTGGCATGGCAACCTGATTGTCTTCGACCGTGTCTTCATCCCTCGAGACAGAACAAAGAGTGGAGATCTCGGAGGACTTTGATGCAGAGCAAGTCAAAGGCTGCCCAAAAATTTGAATAAGCTTGGCCTCTGGTCCCATTGAATCCCTTTCATGTGGAGTCTGTCAAAGCTAAAGACCTTCAGTGCTTTATCATTATCAGTAAATTACAAAAAAACCCAACAATTATCTGGTATTTAAAGGGGCATTACAGCAGTTTTTATAAATAAAAGATCAGTTTGCTTTCCACAGTATGAAAAGAAGGTCTCTGTTATATTCTGAGGTGATTCAGTCTGATGTAATCTGCAACCCAGATTACGCAGAATCAGAAACGCAGAAACATTTGGGACTACTACGAGTGACAGATCTGTGCCCCAGCGTGGTGTTAGCACTTGACCATGTTGGTAGTTTCCAAGCTTTTTGGAGAATTTTATGGCATTTTTCTGACAAAAACATGACCTGCTGCACTGTTAATTGTACTAATAGCCTGCTTCAGCTTTTGTTATTGATAAAATTCTAGTGTTTCATTACCCTGTTGCTTAGCACAATTAGTAGGTATCCTTTCATGTGCAAGGGACTCATAAAAACTCATATTATAATAAAAATAAATGAATCTTTGTTTAAGCAGACCCTCGAGATTAAAAATCTGTTTGGGAAGAATATTATGTCAAAGACAGACAACAGTCTGATCAACAGGAGTTGCACAAAGTAGTAACAGACACACAAAAACAAATACACACGGCAAATATACGCAACACAATATATCAAAGGTTCAAGCAACACAGATTACAATAGAAAACCAACCAAAATGTATGAATTTCAGCACCAGTAAAGCCAAAAATATCAGTAAAAATAATTGCATGAGGCCAAAAAACAGGGATAGTGATAATGTGGCAAGCATTTCCCACCTGAAACAAATGACACATCACCCAGCAGCGTCTTAAATTCTGTCTATGAGACCAGGGGTTTAAGATTTTGTAAGTTTTACAGCTGATGCCACGAGGAGGGAGCTGCAAGTCCGAAAGCTTGTTTCCAAATTCAGAGAGAACTTTTGAAACACAGTGAGACAATGACTTTAAGGAAGGAAGACAATAACGGCCCGTATTTTTTTAAATGAATGGCTAGAGCAGGGCAAGAAAAAAATAGTCATAAGAGTAAGAATGTAGTGGCTGTCTTTTAGCAGTCTAGTGTATCGTTTTCAAATTTTGTGTGATGGCCGATACAGATAAAAGCTCGAGCTGATTTAATTTGGGTGGGTATTCCGTAAAAGTCACAGCAAATGTAAAAATTTCGTATTTCCCACAGTAATATACACAATAACATACTAGGCTTTGGGGGACGTGAGTATATAGATTAGCTAAGCATCTTAATTGTTAGCACTTAAGGTCAAAGTTGACCTTGAAAAGAATTTTAAGAAACCATATCGACCAATATATCATATTAAAGCGGATGGAGAGAGCTGTACAGCACACAGTTTAATTTTTCAATACAACTCTCTGTGACATCACAATGATACCATAACAGGCTGACGTCAGCATGGGAAGATCAGTTTTATTATACTTCTTGCCTGTCATGGGGAGTTGCGGTTTCTGAGTGCTCTTGACTGAAAGTGTGATTCATGATGTTGTGATATATTGACACTAAGCGTGTACATCAATGAGACAAGCTCAGTCTTAAGTGAGGGTGAGAAACGCGTCAGCCTCTGATGTTGATTCAGTTCAAGAGCTTTATTGTCAATACAGCAGTATATACAGTATACAGTGTACCGAAATTCTGTTTCACCCCAAGCCCCCCATGGTGCATTTATAAGTATATAAAAGATATATCTCCAAGAGATATAAAACTAGAAATTACAAATAAATAACATCCTAAATTTCAGTAAAATTAAAGGGATACAAAGATACTAATTACTAACTATACAATATTATACAATACAATAATGATAACTATACAATACTAACTGTACGATAAGCAAAGACAGGACAGAGACAATACAAATTGGATTGAGCAGTGTTATTGAATACCAGGATTAGTTATTGTCAGGATATTGTCAGAGGTCCTCGTTAGTATAGTGAACAGTATCTCCGCCTGTCACACGGAAGACCAGGGTTTGATTCCCCGACGGGGAGTGAGCAGTCTCTCTGCTCTGCCTTTGGGGCAGGGATAGCTAGTAGGTAGAGTGGTGGCCCATGATCGGAAGGTCGGGGGTTTGAATCCACTGAACGGCTACCCTGAGGTACCCCTGAGCAAGGTACCGTCCATACACATTGCTCCCCGGGTGCCCAGTGGCTGCCCACTGCTTCACTGAGTGAATGGGTTAAATGCAGAGAGGAATTTCCCCACTGGGATCAATAAAGTATACATTATTGATATTATAGAGACAAAGACATGTGCAAATGTAGTATAGCTTAGCACACTCAGTGGATTTGTGTAAGTTTTTGTTGTTTTTGAGTCTTTTGATGAGTATTGTAAGGTGTTTGTAAAGGTGTATGTGGATATCAGTTCTTTGGTGGTATTGAGTTGAGGTCTCTGAGTTAGTAAAAAGGATGTTGCTTCAATAAATTCCAACAAAGCACAATGCAAGAAAACTATTCCCAAGAAAACTTGTTTCATTTCTCAAAAACACACCGTCGAGTACAACCAGGGTATGCTAGCAGCTGGCAATCCAAATGTAAACTCGACTGAGCATCACTGGAGCGCCCGCTAACTGCACTCAACAAGACAGGATGAGCAAACGATGGGTGGAGACCACTTAAGTGTTGTAATAGCTCTTGTTGTATGATTGTGCATTTATTATATTTCTATTAGTTAACCGAGTAAAACTTGATAAACCTTGAGTTCCTCTGCATGCAACAGACTCTTTAAAGGACACGACAAATCTTTAAAACAGAGTGACGTGTGTGCAAAGAGGAAAATGAGACTTTTCAAGTACTTCAGTGAGCAGTAGCTCAATATAAAACAGGCAGCCCTGTATCACATTAATTAACTCTTGACCATGCAAAAGACAGTCTGCATAGAGTCTGCCACAAGAGTCTTAATTAACTGTTGTCAGTAGAGCTTTTCCACCTCCAACTTCCAGTGGCTTTGCTTTGAATTTTGGGAGAAAGCACCACATGAATCTACTCATGTGTAATAAACTGTAAAAAGGAGAGTAATGAAAGCATTGTGGGTTGGAAATATGTCTTAGATGCATCAATTGTAGAAGCCTTTTTTTTAAAGAGATGACATATTTTTGGAAACAAAGCCCCCACCCCCCCTGAAAAAATGAAACAACAAATTTTGCTTTGTATCTGAGAAGCTGTTAAAATGAGATGACCTCAATAGCCATTCTCTGTAATACAGTCGGAGGCTACGAGAGGCCATCAACATTACTTCACACGAGCTGCTGTACAGGGAAAGCTGCTCGCTGATTGTATGTTTTCTCTCTGCTTTGTGGAACCAGCAGGAAGAAGGGCTTGTGCTGCGGCTCTGTGGAGAATCATCTGCTCTGAAATCTACTGAGTACATGTTAGTGGTTAATTAATGGCTATTAAACACAGAGAAAGTGGCTGAAAGACAGACTGCAGGGAAAGAAACAGCTGTATGTTTGCAGAAAAAGAAGAGGAAAGACAATAATGGTTTTCTGCAGGGGTGAGGAATACAAAACGACAGAAAGAAGCCATGAATGTATTGAGGAGTTTGGATTGAATCCAGTGGGAGATTTTATATTTATATGCAAGCAGCACTTGGTTTCTTTCCTTTTTCTTGCCGCCTTATGTTTTTTTTTTTCTTCATCACTGGCTGTTCTGTCAGCGCTGGGGCTTGGTATAACACCCACATTTCAATCAAATTTCAGTGTGAAATCATTTAGTGCCAACACATTTTGAGTGAGTTTGCTTGCAGAGGAGAAATAAATCCACATGGATGTTTTGCCCGCAGTTCAGTCTGGTGAACTTTAACACACGAATTTGCACAGCTGACCGACTGCAAATAGTCTTTTTGTTTACCTTTGAGAAAAGTCCTGCCGAGAGAGATGAAAGTAAATGAAAGAAGCCATCAAATCAGTTCAGCTGGACAATCAAATTTCATCTTTTTAAATCTAAGTTTAGTTTTACCACCGTTGGTGTGCAGTAGAAAGTGCTCCTTGGAGAGGCATAGCTTCGTTATGGTTCCAGCCCCCAGGGCAAAGAACATTAAGCCAAAAGGAGAGCGTTAAAAACTGCAGTTCCTCAAATCCCCCATAGACACCCCAAGTTTACCTGTTTTTAGCCTGAGAGGGATTATATTTAAAAAAAAAAAAAACCGCTAAAACAGCTCATTTCCTCTTTAAAGGTCTGTACAAATGGTTTCTTCTTCTTCTTTTTTAAAATAATTCAGCCTAAATTAAAGCCCAAAGTTCAGGGTTTGACTGACAGGTGTGTTCATGCAGGCAGTTTTACTTCATAACTGTCACCTTCACTAATTGGAAAGACTTCTTGACCTCTCCCCTGTTTTTGTGCTGTTGGTGTCTTTAAAGCAATTACCCAACAAACAACATGGCTTACAGTTTCTGAGAGAAACTCACGTATTCTGTGCAGAATTCTGTTTCTGTGCCCTGAACCCGATAACTTCACCCTCACGTCATTAAATGTTCCTGCCAAAGAAACATGATGGCCAAAATGCTAACATTGACGAGTTTTGAAATTGAATTTATTGATATAAAAGGGACAGTGCATACAAATGAACATATCAATGTAAATATGCCATAATAAGCCAAAAGGCTACTTTTTATCTGTAGTCCCTCGCAGGTCACAAAAACAATAAATAAGAAAAGTAACACAGAGAATGTACAACAAAAAATAAAATGACAACATGATAAATCCACAGTACAATCAAGAAAACACAGAACAACAACTAAATATGAAAACATACAGCATTAAATGCGACACAGATTAGCGTAAAATGAATTATTACAGATCTGGTTCTTCTGGAACCATCCTCTGAGTTTTAAATGTGTAAATGTGTTGAAGGTTGTACATCTTCTTATTACAGATGGCACATTATTTCATATCTCTCTACCTTTAACTGATAACACCTGTTTAATAAATATTATGTCTTAAATGTTTTGCAGTCGCATCTAACAGAGGCTCTGATTACTCTTCCCCTAATATTCAATTTTAACATGACAAGCTCATCAAATGAAGGTGGAGCAAGTATCTTATAAGAGCACAAGCAAGCTTACGTTTTTTTTTTTAAATTGTAGACGTAAATGTAGCAATCAGTGTTTTCCCTGTGTCTTTGTTTTAAATGCAGTCTGTGATACAAACATGTCTATTCAAGTAAGTGTCAAATCACAACAGCAGTCACCTGAAGGTGCTGTATATTGTAGGTTTAAAAACCATACATTATTACAGAAAATACGACCCCCTATGAGCAAGCACTTGGTGACAGCAGGAAGGAAAAACTCCCTTTTAACAGGAAGAAACCTCCAGCAGAACCAGGCTCAGGGAGGGTCAGCCATGTGCCATGACCAGTTGGAGATACGTCATGGACAGTGTCCTCATTTCTGACTCTGCATCAAAGACTCAAGCTCCACTCCCACAGTCCTGCTGACACCACAGAACATGAACCTGAACCTCATCAGACAGATATTGAAGAGCATCAGTGACATCAGAAAATACAATTTGGTTCTAACCTCCTGTTAGGAGTATTTGTAATTCTGCACTGTCTCTACAGTAAAGTACACGCCAAGTAAGGCAAAAAGTGTCTCAGATTTGCTTGATGATATACAGTTGACATGGTGGCATCTGGCGGCAAACGCAAAGTTGATTAGTGTCATTTACATGTGTGCATTTCTGATCCATATACAAGGCATCACAATTTACTCTTACTACGATACACCTGCTGTGAACTGCTGAAGTAGCACTGTCCTACAAATACTGCCATTTTCTGTGGTGCAAAAGAAACACAACATTTTCTTTATGTGCATTTCATATAAAAGACAGAAAGAACTAACAGTCATGTTTTTGAGAGCAACACTATCCACATAAGGAGGCAGGAGGAATGGCTGCGGCGTCAGAATCTTCTTAGCGTGGGCCTGTTTCTTCTCTCTTTTTCCTCTCATTGACACTTACAGTTTGTTTAGCGTTAAGCACTAAAAACTGCTACACAGCTTCACAACAATATCCCCGCAAGCTGAAAAATGTCTTTACCCACTTCACTTAAATGTGACTGCAGTGGGTTCTTTATAAGCATCCATACATGTAGAGCTGACAGCCAGACCCATGCCACTAATAGTTCAGTCACACAAGGGTAAAAAATATGGTAAGCACCCTGCTAATAGGTACAAATGAGAGGCTGCATTGGGGTTTTTTTAATTTATTCTTTTGGAAACTGACTGGAAGTAGTTGCAGAAATCAGTTTCAATATCAATTAATAGATCAGCCTGTCTCCAAACAATGACTGAACTCCTGCCTCATATCTACGAGTGTCTGGCTGGACTCTGCATGTACATTTTCTCGATTTCTAACAAACAGATTGAATGTTATTGCCAAGCTGATTCAATTCAGTCAACTGACTCTGACTTATTGCTGTTTTATCACTGTCTTGACTCATCAAAGTCACTTTAAATGCCAAGTGGTCACAGACCTGGTCCAACAAGTTCATTTCACAAGGTCATAATAATTCTGGACCCCCTCTGGTCTCCAGCCACAGTTTTCCCTGCTGTGACCGTAGCATTACATTACATCTGTGCTGAGCCGGTGGATTTAACAAAACCGCAGTATATGAAACCCTGGGAATAAGAACAGGCTCAAATTATTTGGGTTATTGGAATATTATTTACCCGTTGACACAAATCTGAGGAACCATCTGGGGAAACGGGTAGACGTTAAAAGCTTAGTAATAACATTGCTGCATCTTTTTTCCTCTGTTCTGGGCGCTGTTCTCAAAAATAAAAATAAAAAAACATTGACGTGTTGCAGAAAGACCACATATACATATAACAACATTTAAAATGACTGCCAAGAAATGAGCTCTATTTAGGTTTCAGCAGGAAAAGCCTCTCTTTTCCAGTTGTAACTTTAAGTCAAGATGGCTGCTGTAAACAAAGATTCATAGCTTTAGAGAGAGCTGAGAGGTCTCAAATGATATGAGCCGTGCAAGAGACTCCGTGAAAGGGGTTCAATCGATGTTGCTGCATTTTCT
Source organism: Pelmatolapia mariae (assembly GCF_036321145.2). Classification (NCBI taxonomy): domain Eukaryota; kingdom Metazoa; phylum Chordata; class Actinopteri; order Cichliformes; family Cichlidae; genus Pelmatolapia; species Pelmatolapia mariae. The sequence goes on along the minus strand of NC_086236.1, from coordinate 4,096,362 downwards.
GTTGGTCCCTGACAGAGGTCGATAAACATTATGAATTATTCACGTTCCTCTAAACTTTGCAGAAAGAAACAAAATGCCGTACAACTTTAAATACATCCAGGCATTTATGATGCTTTAAATAAAAACACAAGCACAAGATGCAGAGAGCAAATTAACAGAGATGTTCTGATTTTTCACTAAACACACTGGCTGCTATACAGATGGTAAAACTAATTAATTGCTTTGGCAGACTCTAGTAGCTCTTTATCGTCGGGTTTCTTCTTTCTCTTTTCTCTTACTTAATCTTTTCCTCTGCCCTCCCTTCCTTTACCCCCCTCTTCTTCTCGTTGTCACATAATTTATAAGCAGCACATACAGAAAATAAATTGCTGAACATTTGGAGACAAATCACCCTGCAGAAGATGCTGTATTCATTCAAGGCCAACTGCCTACACCGTAAACATTTTTACATTTTTATAGACAATGCCCATTGCCCTACTTACTGCAGCTACAAAAATGTATGTTTACATTATTCCTGATCAGTTTCAAAGCTTTTTTCCTCATAAATGCATTTTAAGAGTATTAAAAATGTTTGTGTAGTCATCACAGGAAAGATTAGGTCTGCTTTGTGCTTTGGCTATGATATGTTGTTGTTGTTGTTTTTAATGTGATTTAACACGGTGAGAAAAAAAAACATTGTTTTGAATGCTTTCTGCTTTGCAGTATTTAAGTGCTGTGGGAGACTTTGACAGCAGACATCTGAATGAAATGAGCCATATTCCAAATTTATATGGTTTGGTTTTCTGTTGCTGCTCATCTGCTCTGACAGCATAGATTTATAGTTTCCTGATGTTTTTTTAAATGCTACACTTGCTTAATATTAATTCAGAGAAAAAATAAAATAATGAGAAGAAAAAAAGGATCTGAATATCTGTTGGAAGTGTAATATGGCAAGTGTTTACTGAAGAGTTATCTATAGCTACTTTAGCAGGTGATATTCTCTTCCTATAACTGTCTGAACGCACCGCTGGAAGGTAAAAATGCTAAATGAAACATACTAGGAATACCTATTTTGGCACAAGAGTCAAAAATGATTAGCTTGGCTATTTGCTGCTAAGATAGAGACCGACTAACAATTTTCAGCAAGCAGGAGTAAGCTAGGCTAGCTGATGGTGCTAGCTAGGTGGGTAGCTAGCACTGGTAATAAACACTGCTGCTAATGCTAAAGCTGGATAACTTCAGTTTCAGATAACACTGCCTTATGAAAGTGCTTTCCTCTTCTAACCCCCACTGACCAGCAATTTTAATTACTACAGCCTTATTCAGTTTTACTCACTTGGTGTTTAGAAACTAGCAGTTTCAATCTGCATAAAAGGAAAGACAGACCTCCTGGTTTGCTTTTATTCATGCGTGTTATCTGCTAGAGTGTCTCGTGATACTTTGCCAAACACTCTGTAAAAACATGGACTACTATGAAAATGTAAATTGCAAAACATACCCAGGTAACTTAAGTGGGAGAAAAAAAGCATAATCTAGGGAATTCCCGCCAGCAGTAGATTTTCTCGTGCGCCCTTCCTGATGTATTCATCCAGTTGCCCAGCGCAATTACTTGCACATGCAGGAGCTGTGTTCCCCACTCAGTATTAACACCATCCTCCAGACTTGCCTTTGGCAGCAGCAGTCTGAGAGAAGAGAGAAGCACCGCTGAATTATTGAACAAATCAAGGTCCCAGGCCATGTATTTATATGATATTGGTAATGAGGCCGCTGGAGATTTTGCCGTCAGTTGTAGAGGCAGAAATAAGATCTTCATAAGCCCCATAAGTGCATGAGTTGAGCACAGGTGATGGCTTAACTGACCTGCCTGTGCTCCACTTTCATTCCCCCAAGGACCTGCTGTTTGATCACTGCATGCTATTTAAGTAGAGCGCATCTAAAAGTTTAACTGTGTTTATGTGTTGTGCTGTTCTATAAGAACCTTTCCATTCTTCTCAAAAAATAAAGTGATGTATAAAATATACATATAGTCATAGCAAAAAGAAAGTACATCCACTGGGAGTTCTAAGGTTTCATATATCAGGATGTGATAATTATGAGGTCTTAAAATAAGGTAGATACAACCTACAACACATACCATATTACACCATGTCATTATATATTTAACAAAGGGTCAAAAAACTAAATATGCCTGATGATTCATTAAATTGGAGGCACTTTTAGCAGCACCAAGTTAAAGAAATTGCTTTCTGCCCAACACGAGTCTCGCTCATCATGTTGCTTCAGGTCACTGGGGTTTGTGACACTGGCTTATGCACAGCTCTGATACGGTCCCACCAGAGCATCTCAGTCATGTGGAGAATCTTTCCAAACAACCAAACAACGGAAAACTCTTGTTTGAAGAAACCAAAGAGTAGGAGGGTGAGCATCATCCAAGACGAATGTTGGTGCATCCGGTCAGAAGTGTTATAAGGAGTGTGTTCTCCACAGTCACGCGTTCAATGCTGAATTCTACTGTAACATCCTCAGCAATGCTTCAGCAGTGCATGAAATCATGCAGCAATGCAGGAGACTTTTGCCAACATCAACTCGATCTCTGCTTACGATTCGTCGTAATTATTGGATTTTACTCCTTTTCACTGATGTTGTCGCGGTAATCAAGTGGTCTACAATTGGACAAAGACAGGGTTCTTTTCCTTGTTATATGAACGTTATAGTCACACTTGTACATTATTTTGTTTAGCTAACGAAGCAGTCTTGCTTTCAGCAGCGACTGTAGCACTTTCAACTATAATACAGACAGAGTTCCCTCTTTGGGTTTTGAATTTCTTTCACTTTCCTCAGTCTTTCACAAAGTGTTGCTGAAGTGTTTTTGAACTTTGAATGGCCAGAGCGAGAAGTTCTTTCCTCCAAAATAGAGCCTATAGCTGCAAGCAAATAACTTAGTATTTCTCTATACTATAACTAATAACTTGCTATCGCTCTCCTCTCTCCATTATTCCCATTGATATAAAAACCAACCTGAATCAAATCTCTCCAGCTGCTGACAAAATGTGACAATAAGCCCGTCCTCCACCCCTGACTGCTGGTAGCATTAAGAGAATCCACACTCTGTGTTGGAATACTTTCTCTGATATATTTTATATCCTTGTCACACAGTGCAGATTTGCTTCGATTCAGCTGTTTGCGTAGGCTTTGTCATTTGAACTTCACATTTCTCTAAGATTATTCAGCTTTACCTCGCTGTTTCCAAGAATGAACATTTAACCATGTGTTTGTTGGTGGCATCTATTCTGCGAGCGAGCTTCAAAACCTGCCTATGTGGAAATCATCAAAAAAGAAGTTATGATTGATCCACAAGATGCATTTCTTTCAAACCTTACTGATCTTCGGGTCACTGCTTTTGTGATCAGTGTTCGAGGTGAGAAAAGTCTTAGGTTTGCACATAAACACAGAGGCCTCAGAAGAGATTAAAATTAGAGTTGAAAGAGCAGAAGGGAAAAAAAACACGTGTTCTTGGCAAATGAAGACCAGCAATCGATTCAAGAGTGACACTGAAGAACACCTGTGAAAATCAATGTCTGGTTTTAGCACACTGTCTTTACATATGTATGAAAAGACTGACGCACAGATCAGCTTTGATCCTGCTGCGACATTCACACATAAAATAAATGAACGAATCACCATTTCTATTTAACTAATCAATAATAATTCATCTAACTTCTTGCAATCAGTCCTTAAGAACTTTCTTTTTTCGGTCTCCAGTTCCATACTGTGCGCTCTAACCTCCATTTCATTTTAGTAGAAAATGGCTCTGTAAATATGGTTTTCCTAACTTTAGGAGTGCTACAGTTCAAACACTTATTACCTGTCTTGTCTGTCTCTTAAGCTCATATATCTGTCCTCCGCTAGTCTCTCTGTGATCTATTAAAGCTCCTGCTCTTGCTGCGGATCACAAACTCAAACGGCTGCCGAGTGACAGTGAGACGAGCCTCCGCGATGCTTTAAGTTCGACCTTTCTTTCGCTCTTCTACAAGAAAAAAAAAACAGAGTTAGAGAAACAGTAGCTATTTATAGTTATGCAATCAGCGTCTCTTCTCACTAAAGTTGAGTGGTTGAATGTGACACGACTTCCCCACTTTTGCCTTGTTGTCTGTTAAAGACAGTTTCATTTTTCACATAGCTTCATCTTTGGTTCACTGAGCACATCCTACCTCTCTAACCCATTCTCTCATTTACACTGTGGTTTAAATGTTAGATAACAGAGTCTGTATTTGGGCTCCACAGTGAGAGAACCACAGCGCCTGAAGTACTTAGCACTTAAGGAAACGTCCACATCTGCAGATTTCTTTCTCGGAGAGCAGGAGCGATGGCTTTGGTTCCATTTTAAGGCCTTTAGAGAGATTTTTTTTTATTTTTTTCAGAGCACACTTAAATTATAATCAAAAGATTATAATCCAGATTGTGGCAGTGGAACTGGAAATATGAATAGCCCCCACTGGCACCATTCTCATTTACTCAAATACTTTCCTAAAGTGCACTTTTAATGTACTTTAATGCTTATCTGTACTTATCTGTACTTATTTATACAGTATAAAGCTGCTCTCTTATACTCTATATATACTATCTATATTTCCTCTACGTATAAATCCAGTAATATTCAATAGAAATACAAATAGATAGAAGGAGCCAGCACTATATAGGTGGTTAAAATCATCTTCAGCTACAGATTAATTACTCAGTAATGATGGTGTAATATAATGTAATAATTCTGAGAAGTACATTGTGCATGAATACTTTAACTCTCAGTACTTAGTTCGATTGATTAATGAAACTAATTAATTAGTTTGACACTAAAACATGGACTATTGCTAAAGCATGTAATAAACTTGAATAATTTGTGGTTTATTACTTAAACAGGAATTATTAAAGAAAAAAAATCACTTTTTCCAAATCAGTCATTTAAAAAAAGCGCCGTGCCACTTTTCATATGAAACATCAGTATGACAACATTAGCTAAATATGTTACCCACTGTTTTCTAACCCTAATTATTTCCTAATCAGATGTTTTTTAAAAGTCTGTATAAGTACTGAATGTCTCCCTGACCTGAGCAATGCATCAGTAATGTGTGACCTCACATTCTGCTCATTAGAAAAAACAGAATCTAATAAGTGTTGGGGAAAAATAAAAGGGGGGAAATTGTTCAGACCTTCACTAAAAATAAATAATTGCAGTTCATTCCAACGGCAGGAAATGTATCATCATTAATAACCTGACCTGCCTCTGCAGTTGTATATTAGGAAGTTCACATTTGTCATTTCTTATTTTTCTTGTGTTTCTATAAGCACAAGCTAAACCGATTAAACAATATTAATAACAGAGAACAAACTCCAAAGTGTTGAGTCAATATGACACCCTCTGTCGTGTTCAGACTTTCTGCTCCGTAGGTTTTCTCATCACAGTCATTCGCCTTCAATCATTCCATGTGCTTCAGTCTCACTGATGGAAAGAAACTGCATCACTTTTAATGCTGGATTCTGCAATTTGGGGCCAAATTTGGGATTTATTCATCCTTTCAGCTTAAAGACCAACACATCCATATTTTGGTAATGCTTATATAATATTGTCATACTCTTAAGCATTAGTAATGTACTAGTGAGGGCTTAATTCATCATTTATAAAGTATTACTTCTCTGTAGTATGTAATTTATAAATACAGATATAAATGTTCATTCTTGATTAATAACCTCTTATATATAACGTGTCATTGGTATCATTTAGATGACTGACAAAACATATATAAAGACACAATATTAATAATAGTATTTTATAAATACTTTATATTTTAATTCATGATTAGTTCAGGCAGTTGAGACTTTTTTAGAGTGAAGCCTTTAACATCACTTTGTTTTTTATTTTTTTTATTTTAATGTATTCTTCTTTCACTTACTCACTTTGATTATATTTTTCATCATTACAGCATTTCTTGATAGAGAGCTGGTATATTTTTTTTTCCTTGAACGTGTCACATTTTCCTCAAAGTCCACAATCAGTAGTTTAGCAATTAACTCCTCAGCTCCTCTCCACCACCTACGGGTGAAGTAGTCTTGTCTTTGATATACATCGGATGCTTCCCCTCTAATTATATTCTCTCGTGATTGGCAGCTGTACTTGAGGAGGCTGTCATACTGTATATTTCTTAATTAGAGCAGATTCTGAGCTGAGTCTCTGTTATGGCTCCAAGCAGGGCTGCTAGGAGAGCTGTGAAATGGCTCCTGAGCTTTTTATGAGCATGAATAAAAAGGAGTTGCTGTATATAATAACACGCGCTCACTCCTCTTCGCTCTGACATAATGTTTAAAAATGATAGAAAATAAGCTCGTGCACCAGTGATTAACTCTGTGACGGACAGTTCACAAGAGGACAGACTGTGCAGATGCATCTGGGAATGACAACAAGAAAGTGAAATCTTCAAAAGTCTTCAGGTGTTGTGTGAGTGAGTGACAGTGAATATGTTTGTATGACATTTTGTTTCAGGTCTGGATCTGTGAGGCTGTATAAGGCAGCCAAGCTCGGTGGGATTCAGGGGTCATGCAGACAATACAGACACGCCGGGGGAAATGGATAATAAGGCACAAGTGAACTCAATCAAGCCAGGAAAAAGAAAGAAGTGAAAGAAAGAAGGGAAATAAAAGTCCAGAAAGCCACTCAAAGAAGTAACCTTTTAAATAATGCAGAGAGTAAACTTAAAGAACGGGTAGCTATGGGAACAGAGCCGGCACATGGGACAGGAAGACAACGAGGAAACAGAACGTAACAAACAACGATCGTAACTCAGACCAACATATTTGTTCTGAGGCTTCCAGTGAGTAGCCATGCCAACCTTTTTGACATTTTTAGGTTGTTATAACATAAAAAAGTAAGAAAATATACTTTATTCTGTTGTCTGCAGACTTACTATTTTGGTACATATACCACTGGGGAACAAATATTTAGCTATGCTCTCCTATACGCTCCTCTGCCTCACTGAAAGAGATCCAATTTTGATATTGTTTTCGCTGTACATCGAGCATTGTGTTCACACTCAACACACACACACGCGCGGACAGCACATTCTCTGCTGTCTGTGTGTTAGATCTTGTACTTACACACACACACATACAGCTTACAGTGGAGCTGGGTGACTGCCAGCGCTGACGCGACGCTCAGTCTGCATCTGCCAAACAGAGCAACTCATAGAAGTGTCAGACATTCAGTAACAACAATCCCAACTACACTGATCAAACAGCAGATACAGGCCTTACACACACACACACACACACACACACACTGCTTATCAGCAGCCAGCAGCACAGGTCTGTACTCTATGTTGAGTTCATTTCAATAGATGGCAAATTCAATGGCGCTTCTTTTCGCTCCCGTCCGAGTCAGTTCAGTTTGATTCCATTTGAGTCACTTCAGTTCACCTTTGTGTTATTTAATGCAGTCAATGTCATTGTCTGCTTTTAAGAAATGAGTTGCAAACTGTATTTTTGTGATTGTGACAAGCACAGCAGTCTGCGTTTGATCAGATAGAGGATCTCCTCATCTGCTCAGATCAGTCTTAACTATTGAAGTCCCATGAAATCTTAACACAAAGCTGATGTGGAATTCATGTTAATGATGTGTAAAAGCGGCAATGCTCAAAATCACGTTCACATTTTCATATAAATGATGTCCATCCTGTCATATTTTATAGGACGATTTAACATTAATGCATCCTATAAGAGCTTCAAATCATTTGTATTCACTTATTTCATACAGCGAGAGAAAGAGGAAATATTTTTACGGTAAAATGTGTCTGTTATATAAGCAGCAGTTCTTAGAATTTACCTCTTACATCGGTGATTCTGTGGTTCTCGATTTTCAGCACAAAAGCAGTTTCTTTATGTCATGAGGTGAAATGAACCAAAATATATTAAACTCGAGCTTTAGACCAGCCAAACCTTAACCACTCAGGCTGTTCCTATAGGAGGAACTGCTAAGGTTAGTATTGTTCCCAGTTGTGAACGACCACGAGGACAGCTGGAGGTTCCATGGATGAGCACAGTTGTGTTCAGAAGTTTCCATACACTCATCATGATTTCTTTCAACAGTTCATTTTTCAGGGTGGGATGGTTGTACTTGCTTTAATGACTTTGAAATACAAGAATTGGGTACACTAGTTATATATAGTTAGATATTTTGGGGGGATTTTTTATAATCCACACACAGGGGCAAAAATATACATACAGGCTCAAATATGTCTACATGTAATATAATCTGGTGTGCTTTACAACACTGCATCAGCTGCTTGGCAAACCCACAAAGCTCTCTACGCTCTCTTCTTGAGCTAATCTTAAGGCCAGGTGAAGTTTGGAGGTCTGTAGCGATCGACTCTGCAGAAGCTTGGTGACCTGTGTGCAACATGTGCTCTGTGATTAAACCTGGCTTACCACCTCAGAGCCAAGTTGCTGTCATTTCAGATCAGTTCCACCTTCTTTTAATACTGATAACTGTTGACTGTGGATAAAGTATACATTATCGTTATTATTATTGTTGTTGTTGTTGTTGTTATTATTTAGTCATCCAAAAACCATCAAACTCTGGGTATGAAAGCCTGGATCGTTACAGTTTGTGGAATAATCTTATAAAGTATCGTAGGGTTTAAGCAACGGTACCCAATATTCAATTGTCAGTAAACACTCTTTGTTTTCGACTGTCTGTTTATTTGAAATTTACTTTGCTCTTTAGTCAAGAAGCACCAAAGCTCAGTTCTTTGATTAAAAATTCAAAAAGATCCGTTTAAGCAAGACAAAAGCCTCCATTTGTTAGGTTAGTTTGAGATATTGCTTTAGATGTCTTCTGAATTAAAAATTGAACTATCAGTCGTACTAACAGCTCGCAAAACTCTGCCGATGTTGCTTTTTCTGGAGGGAAGTGGGTCTGAACTTGAAAACGCCGCATTTGACTCACAATAGCGAGTCTCAATATAAATGAAGTTTTTCGAAGTGAAGTATGGAGTGTTCTTTTTAAATGTAATTACAGCGTACTAATCAGGCGTCCGCTTTTACTTACATTATCAATCTGGTCGAATAGGGTGAAAAATTAGAGCTTCAAGGGATCATCTGGGTCCTCACCATCAATAGATGAACCAATGAGAAGCAGCAGCTGCCTCTCTAAGCCATTCAATAAGCCGTTTGTAGAACAAGGATTTCCATTTGCATTTGGAAGCCAAAAAAGAGAAGATCCTGAGATTGTGGATTACTCCCCTGGCTTTGCTTTTGAAAGGAAGAATTAAGACGAGGAGTTTTGGGAGCTTTATAGGGCAAATGGAATTCAAAGAACGTGTGTGTGTGTGTGTGTGTGTGTGTGTGTGTGTGTGTGTGTGTGTGTGTGTGTGTGTGTGTGTGTGTGTGTGTGTGTGTGTGTGTGTGTGTGTGTGTGTCAGTCGATTTTTCTCAGTCTGGGTGTGAAAATGTTTCTGATAAATTGATGTGCACGTGAGACCAGAGATAAAAAAGTGAAACACAGTGATAGTTTCCAAGAAATCACTGCTCTGTACATATCTATAACTTAGCAATTATATGGTCCAATGTATGTGTTTTAACCTTGCTTTAACATTTAGGCATAATTCAAAGATGGCGCCAGTGTGCTCGGCAGGCCGTCTTCACCTCTCCTTTCGACCCCTCTTTTTTTACTTTTGCATTGCACTCTTCATTCTCTTGGTAATATGGTCATCAGGTGGCAATGCACTAAGTACTTATGACCGACAAACACTTTTAAATCTTCGATTCTCTCACTTCTATGGTTTGGATCCATGCTGGACTCTGGGAGACGCCACCCTGTTGCGATCGGACTCCTCCACCAGACGTCTGTCGCGCTGCTCCTAAATAACGCTCCATCAAATGACGTCTGATGTACCGCCGGTGTGCCAGCATCCCGTGACCCGGGGCCTACCTGTGCTGAAAAACAAAGCAAACCCATGACACCACACCAGAGAAACCCCACCAACTCCTAATACTCTCCTTCTCCCGTGACTGCCTCCTTGCCAAATCGCTTAGCCGTCTTCCAGAGGTGGCGTGCATCACATCAAAGCCATTTGCGATGCGCTATGAGTAGGGACATGGCGTCCATGACACGGATGGCTCTACTAAATGTAAGGTCGCTGGTGAATAAGACTTTTGTTTTAAATGACTTTTTCCTCGCCTTGGGGCTGGAAGTTTTGTTCCTGACGAAGACCTGGATTCACCCTGCTGAGTCGTTCTCCTTCTCGGACCTTCTCCCCCCAGACTGTGCCTTCTTCAGCTCACCTATGGGCAGAGGTGGTGGCTTAGCCTCGATTTTTAAAAATAAACATAAAATTCGGCAGCTCCCCTCCCCTACCTACCCTAGCTTTGAAGTCCAATTACTTGTTGGCCGATTCTTGTGTTGTGGTCTACCGACCGCCGAATACAACATGGCTTTTATTCATGACTTTGCTGATCTATTAGGATCTGTTCTGTTTAAATATGACTGTGTTCTTATCACTGGTGATTTTAATATTCATATCTGTTGTAAGGATGATCCATTAGCCAAAGACTTTCTTGCTCTAACTGACTCTCTTAGCCTTGTTCAGTGGGTAAATGAACCAACCCACTTTAAAGGCCATACCCTTGATCTGGTTTTTTCATATGGCCTGGACATTTATATTAAGAACATTGACAATGCTGGGATCTCTGATCACTTCCCAGTTATTTTTGATGTTGATTTATACAATACAGAACTGCACCCTGAGGGCCTCCGACGCCCTCTGCGCATAATTAATTCTGAAACTGTGGCTATTTTTTCTGTGGTGTTCCTTAATTCTGCACCCACTATTACTGATTGTCCCATACCTCATACAGTTGATGACATTGCTAATTCTTTGCTATCCACATGCTCCTCTATCTTTGACGTTGTAGCACCTATTAAAATGAAAGGTCCTCGAACCAATTCCCAACATTGGTTAAACGACTCTACACGTGCCCTACGACGTGTGTGTCGCCGAGCGGAGGTGGAAAAAAGATAAGCTCCAGGTATATCTTACGTAGCAGCCGCCTTAGGTTTCAAAATGCTGCTAAAGCAAGCTGGCTGAAGCGGCTTTCTTTTCTGAAATTATTGAGACTAATGGCCATAGTCCTTGAAAGCTGTTTAAAATCTTTAATTCAGTGGTCAATCCGTGTCATGAAATGCCGACGGTGTCTTCTCCGGCTCTCTGTGAACAATTTTTAAATTTCACAGATAAAATTTTATCTCTCAAGTCTTCACACCCTTTAGTTGTGAGCCCTGCCTTCACCCCAGGATGTTTATCAACCTTTCATCAGTTTGAGCTGGTGTCACTTACTGCCCTTAAGCAAATAGTTGAACAGCTGAAAAATACAAATTCTGTACATGATATTCTCCCATCACGCATTATCAAGGATGGTTTTGATGGAATTGGGCCCAGTATTTTAACTCTCATGAATTCATCATTGCTTTCCGGCCATGTTCCGTCAGCCTTTAAACATGCCGTAGTGCAGCCTGTTCTCAAAAAAAGGAGCCTCGATCATAAGGACTTTGGAAATCGGCCTGTAGTTCACAAACTCCCGTTCCTGTCCAAAATCTTGGAGAAGATAGTTCTCTCGCAACTCCAGGCCTATCTGGATGCGAACAACATCAGTGATAAATTTCAGTCTGGCTTTAAACCACGTCATAGCACTGAAACAGCTCTGCTGAGAGTCCTTAATGATCCTCTCCTAATTGCCAATTCAGGTCGTTCAGCGGTCTTAGTCTTACTGGACTTGTCCTCAGCCTTTGATATGGTGGACCATAATATTCTACTAACGAGGTTAGAACATACAGTTGGCATTAGAAGTGACGCCCTTAACTGGTTTAAATCCTATCTTTCGAACAGGTCCTCCTCTGTCACTCTGGGTACCTATTCTTCCTCTTTTGCATCCTTCTGCTCTGGCGTGCCTCAAGGCTCTGTTTTGGGCCCAATGTTATTCTCACTCTATATGCTACCTCTAGGCTTAATCTTTGAAAAATACAACATGTCATTTCATTGCTATGCTGATGATATACAAGTTTATTTTCAGCTAACTGACGATGTTGCTCTGTCACTGCACTGCTTCCTAGAGTGCATGAGAGAAGTCAAAGAATGGCTTTTGGGCAACTTTCTTATCTTAAAAGAAATGAAAACCGAAATTGTGGTGTTTGACAGTCATTTCCCCCGGGGCCAAGTAGTTGATACCTTTGGATCCCTCGCCACTTTTCTCTCTGACACTGTTAGTAATCTAGGAGTGCTGCTGGACAGCTCTCTCAAATTTGACAAACAAGCGTCCTCTGTAGTCAAATCTAGCTTCTACCAATTGCGTCTTATTTCGAAGGCTAAGCATTACGTACCACATAAGGATCTTGAAAAGCTTATTCATGCCTTTGTGACCTCTAGATTAGATTACTGTAATCCCATTTACTTTGGTCTCCATGCTGCTCTTCTCCATAGATTGCAGCTTGTCCAAAATGCTGCGGCACGCCTTTTGACTGGTACCGGAAGGTTTGCCTCTATCACCCCTGTCCTTGCTGATTTGCACTGGCTCCCCATCAAATACCGCATCGAATTTAAAATATTGCTGCTTACCTTCAAAATTATAAGTAATACAGCACCTAGCTATCTCGCCGAACTTCTTAGATCATACACCCCTGGGAGAGCCCTCAGATCATCCGACCAATTACTCTTGGTACAGCCTAGATCTCGGCTTAAGACCAGAGGTGACCGTGCGTTTGTCCTGGTTGCACCTAACCTGTGGAACAACCTTCCCATTGCTATTCGCGCATCTGACTCCATCCAATTATTTAAATCATGATTAAAAACTCATTTATTTAATCTTTCTTTCCCGGTTAGATAACGCCTGTATTTTATACTCGATTCAAATTTTATCTTTCTATATATCTTCTTCTACTTAAAACCTGTCTGTTTTTAGCAAGTTTGATTTGATATTCACTTTTATTCTTGTGTAATTAGTGTCATTGACCTGTTAGCATATTCAGTACTTTGTTAATGGTCTTATATTATTCATGTTTTAACCTGCTGTTTTATTGTGAAGCACTTTGGTATACCGTTGGTTTTTAAATGTGCTATATAAATAAAGTTGTATTGTATTGTATGTACAAAATGCTGGTTATATGTTATCTTCATATTCATTTTCTTTATTTAGACACATCCTTTAAAATTCCTTTATTGCATGCAGCGTCTTATTAAATTGACTGTGTGTAATTAAAATTGTGATTGTTGGAAATCTAAATATGGTTAAATAGTGTTATAAAGTAAGCAACTGAATACAAAAAAAAGAAGAAAAATGAAATGCATTTGCTAAATGTGCTTTTACAAAGACATACTAAATGAAAAGACGTTGATACCACCATGAAACAAGGTGCCCGTGACTCACAGCACAAGGTAGAGAGAAAAAAAACACCAACAAAACAAACAGATCACTCATTAAAAGCACAAAATAACATAAAACAAAGTGGAAATTGAAGTCATTTTTCTGTATAGCTGAGCCAAAGCAATTATTTTTTTTAATGTTTTGGACTCCTTCATGGTCTTCAGCTGTCAGTAGCCAGTTGGATGTATTGAAAGCAGCTAACAATGAAGCAGGAATGGATAAGAGTGTTTTTGTTTCTCAGAAAATCAGTCGTAGCACTCATATTACAAATAACGGCATTCGTGAGTCGTCCGAAGTAACGACTAAACTATAATCCTGTAAATGAAATGAGTGGCGGCCTCAGGTTAAAGAGGTAAATGACTGAAGGAAGGAAAGCTGCCGAGTGCCGAGATTGTGGGGAGTGACGGTAGACCCTGAATTAATTATGTTTTCTTTCTCTGTGCTGACATTTCTGAATAAGAATGACTAATTACCACGTCCTAATCCACAAACACTGTTTTTACTGCAAAACAAACTTTCACACAGCAGGATGGCAGGAACCATATGCTTGTTAAGTGGAAACGTATTGACCCTGTTTCAGGGTCCCGGCTTCCACTGATTTGGCTGACACTCACGTCTTTTCAGCTTCCCGCCGTTCTGTATTCCTTTTTTATTTGTGCAGGCTTTTTTATTAGCACTCTTGTGGTTTCTGAGAGTGATGCAGGAGGACGACACGGTGCTGAGGTGTGCGGCTCGAGTGACAGATGGGAGTTCCGTATTCAGGTGTATACAGGCTCCGTATTCAGGTGTATACAGGCTCCGTATTCAGGTGTATACAGGCTCCGTATTCAGGTGTATACAGGCTCCGTGTTCAGGTGTGTACAGGCTCCGTGTTCAGGTGTGTACAGGCTCCGTGTTCAGGTGTGTACAGGCTCCATGTTCAGGTGTGTACAGGCTCCATGTTCAGGTGTGTACAGGCTCCATGTTCAGGTATGTGCAGGCATCCTTTGCACCAAAACATAAATGTTTTAAAAATGATTCACTGTCAGGCCAACTAAGATTTCACTGTGAAGACTGAGCTGAGACTCATATTTGTTTGGAACATACTCATCACTAAAGTTCTCAGACAAGTTGTTGCTGCAGTGTCTTCCTGCAAAACGCTGCCATTCGACTGCCAGCTGGACATCACCTGTACTCCAATCTACCCACTGACCCTCACTGTGAACTCACCCTAAAAGTTCTGAAAGACATTGCTTGTGCACCACCTTTGAGTCTGAGGCCATGGGCATGTTATTAATGAGTTATTGCCCTACATGAAGAAGTTTAAGTATCTTAGGGTTAAGTAGCTGAGTGGGAGATTGGCAGGCGGATGGATGCAGGGCCTGCAGTGATGCATGAAGGCCTCCTGTTCTACAAACAGAGGTATGATGCTAACATAAAGCCAGGAGCAAGAGACCCTCAAACCGATAAAACTTTAGCTCCTGTGTTTTGTGTTTGTGGCTGCAGCGTTTGCTTGAAAATTACATTTTAATAATTGATTTCCTTTTTAAACTGTGCTCCCAGTATCAAAGTTAAACAACTTCCCAGAGTTTCTTTCACCGTTCACCGTGTAACACCTCAGGTTCAAACGCAGCCCCGGTCTCCCTCTGACATTCTGCATTTCACACACCTGAACTGTTTGCTGTGAGGGGGAAAAAATTAATGTAGCTCAAAGAAATTAGAACAATAAATGTTTCTCCTGCTGTTTAACAACCGTTTCCTGTTGGCACTAGTCTGGCAGTGCGTGGCTCTGCTGCGGAACATTGTGTTTTGTAATGAGGAAATTTGTGGAAAATCTAGCCAAGGGCAAAATGCTCAGGAAGAAAAATGACAGTCAAGCTAACAGCAGATTCCTCACGCTCCTGTGTGCATCTTCTTGCCCTTGCTGTTGAAGCTTTCAGTGTCTTGTTGCATTTTCTCCACAAAATCACAGAAACATTTCAAATGCCTTCAGCTTTCAGCTTTGAATGTAACCAGACAGCAGCCAGATAAGTGGATTTCTGCGGTGGAGTCAGATTCGAATTTCGTGCTTTTTCCACATGTTCCTACCTGTCTTTCCAACCTTTTTTCCCCCCTCGTTTAGACGAACCGTGACAATTGTTAGTGTCACTTTGCTTTATGCAAAGGTTCCTCAAAGTCACAATATTCTGGTAGTTGCAGGCGGCTGCTGTTTGTTTAGTCTGGCAGGAGCTTTCAGATTGAGAAGTTCCACCGGTCACTTTGTAAGTGCTTTCTTTATTGGTTGCCCTTGGCTGGAACACACTTGGTATGCATGTTGCACATGATTAAAAGCCTTTTCTCATGCTCATGACCTAAGCTGTGCTGAAGAATTGTGACCCTTATTTATCAAGCCAAGATGAATAAGAAAAGTGGAGAAAAAAGTGAAATGCAAAACCAGCCCCAACGTTAAAACCAGCGGGCTGGAATAGTGCAGATTCCCCCTGTCCTCATTCTGACCCTTCGAGGTGGGGACTCCACAGGCCTTTAAATGTGTTTTTGTAGCATCAGGATCCAAAACATTAGCGGCAGATTCTTTAGGTCCCCAAACACACTTGGTGAAAATGTAATTTACCCGTAAAGCTAATAACGTTCCAGCAGGAAACTGCAACCAAGCATCTTTCACATTGCTGCGTAGGAACTTTGCCCACTCTTCTTTTCAGAATTCCTTTAATTTAAGGTCATGCAAAAGCAGCTCCACTGGATTTTTGTCCAGACATCTACATCTTGGGGATCATCACGATGTTTTTTGACAAATGTGAGACGAGCCTTTGTGTTCTTTATGCTCTGCATTTTTGTCCCGTCTCTTTCTTATTGTTGAATCATGAACTCTGACCTAACTGACCTAAGTGAGACCTGCAGTTCTTTAGATGTTGTTCTGGTTCTTTTACAATCTCCTGCATGAGTCGTCAATGCACTCTTTGAGTATTTCGGTAGAACAGCCTCTCCTGGGAAGGTTCACAGCAGTTCCAAGTTTTCTCCATGTGTAGATAACGATCTCACTGTGGTTCACTGGAGTCCCAAAGACTTAAAAATGTCTTTGTAGCCCTTCCAGACTGATAGATGTTAGTGGCATCTTTGTTAATCATCTGTTCTTGAATCTCTTTAGATGGTGGATCGAGCTTTTAGCCTACTTCATCTTCTCTTGATTAGCAGTTCTGTGAGTAAGTCTGGGTCTGGCTAGCAAAATTGAACTCAGCTCTCCAAATAATGTGTTTAATCACAGTTAATTCATGACCCGGATGAGTCCTTGCGGGCAATTACTTTTCCACACTGCTTTTGTTTCCCTTAATAAATGAAATCATAATTAAAACTACACTTTGTATTTCCCCAGGTTATCTTTGTGTAATATTAAGATTTGTTGCATAATCTGAAACAGGCAACTGAGTAAAAAACATGCAAAAAATTTGAAATCAAGAAGGAATCTTGTACTTTTTCACAACCCTGTCTAAGTTACATTTACATAAAAGTCAGGACCCCAAAGAAAATGGCCTGGAGCATCACAGGGTTGCCTTCTGCGAGTGTTGCATCTTGCTGCCATCGCTGGTAAATGGTGTGCATGCAGAAAACAGGACCGCCAAGTAAGATTGTGCGTTCTTGCTGAAAATATCCCAAAAGACCTGCACTTTTGGACTCACCTGTCACACTTGATGCTCTGCACATTTTCAGATTTACGGCACATCCATGTCAAAAACTGGCTGTTCGCTTGTTGCCTAGCATACCCCACTCACTCAGTCTCTATTGACTTACTTTGTCTTTGCTTGAAGAGTGCATACAGCTACTCATTTTATTCTTTGAATTTGTCGACTAATATGTATATTTGTATATTAATAGTAGAACAAATGATATAAAATAAAAGTGACCGCAACAGTCATGAAGAAAATTACGACCAGCCTGGCAGTTCTTGCAGCTTTATAGTCTCTGTTAGCGCTTATAGCACATTTACTGTATGTTCACTCTAACTTGTTTTTCGTGCATCGAGCGTTTGTTTCCTGGGGGAAAACACTCAGATAAATCCAGTGTAAGCAAGCCGCCTTTCAACACCAACAGTTAGATAAACTGAATACCTGGGAATAGAAAGTGGAACATTTATTTAGCCTCTAAATAGCCAGACATTTATCTCAGGGGTTATTGGAGAATAAACCAAAGACAATGAACTTTTATTGAGTGGACAAACACAAGATTTCAAATGAATGATAATGTTATTTGTTTCATGCATAAAAGCCGCTCGGGGTTTGGTAACATGCTAGTCAGAATAATGTGTCGCACTTTATTTTGCAGTTCACTAATGAGACATAACAGGCCATCCCTTAGTCTAATGTGATACAGACATGTTCTCTATTAGCTGTAAACATGCACAGTCATACCCTAATTAGACACCTTGATCATAAATTATGGTGTAATTATGGTCTGGAGCAAAACTCAGCCTTTAGAATAGTGAGAAAGACATAGAGATCAGAGAAAAATATACTTATTGGGCTTTTATTGACTTAATTTAAATACATTTATTTGTAGCTCGTAGATACTTGTAACACTGTAATGTCCAGGACACTTTGTTTTCCACCCTGAGATCTGCATTCGACTTCTTCAGAGCTACTATTACAATAAGTTCATCTAATTGCCAATAACCAAAATATTTTTTTTAATAATGGCAAAGGGGGAAGATGCAAACACTGGAACATTGCACAACAAGTTTTAAAGTAAACTTCTTTTGTGCCTGTGCTGCAAATTACACTCTTGTGGAAGTCTAATTAGTGTCTAATAGTAGAAGTAAGCATTCAGAGTCCTGGCGGATTTCCTACAGTAATTTTCTGGTGATATTAGGCTAATGTGGTTGGACAGTGTCATAACCTGTAGAGGGGTAGAGTCTCAAATCCACAGGACTCCAAACAACATGCAGGCTACGAGGGACAGGACCTCATGACCTGATGAGGTTTGACTTCAGATTAGTACATTTTTTATCTAATGAGACACAAATAACCTTGTAATAAAAAACTACTGCAGGCTATTTTACAGTTTTGTTTTGGCTCAGTTTGTCTACTAACTGCTAAGTCTAGGAACTCCCTATACTAATCCAACACTACTGTAATCCCAATCTTAGAGAGGGAGCACTGATTCAACCCTTTTGGAAACCAGTTTATTGACTTCTTAAAGCCGGATTGTCAGCTTGTTTCCTAAAGTGCCAAGCAGTGGTGTTTGGTGCCAAAAAATGCTAACAGATCAATACAGCTGTTGAAACACAATAAGTAGTTTTGATGGTGTGAATGTGCTGCTGCTTGGTGATGACATTTCCTGCATACAATTTTTGTTGTATTGCTAAATATTTCACCTAAAACTGGCAGTTTATGCTGCTGTATTTTGTCTGTTTTCACAGTTTGGGAGACTTTTATTTCATAACCATTATCTCATCCTCTGCGCTTCTCTCAGAGGCCCTAGAATGCAATCTGTCATCCAGCAGTGACAGTCACACCCCACAAAGACAGTCTCTTCGTTTCTGACTCAGTGAACCCACGGCATCGGTGCCAAGCGACGCTAAACACTGCACCATTTTTCATGCCTCTTCCTGTCCCATTCTCCTCCGTCAGAGTGTTAGCTCATCAGAGCAGCCCCGTCTGCTGCCTGCCAAAACCATCATCTACATCGCCGCACTCCAGCGGAAACACAATCACTGCTTTCTATGGAAAACCAAAGGCCAGCGTATAATAGGAGCAATATGTTTCCCTGCTGTCTGGATGGGGGCGACTGGGAAGATGAGGGTGGTGTGTGAGAAGGAGAAATTCAGTGAATGTAGAAGGATGAGATGGACTGATGTTGTGCTTTCAACTGCGACTTTCAGATCTCCTTTTGAATGCAAAAACAGTTGGACATCCATAATGTTAATTTAAGGGGCACCTACTTTGTTCTTCTTTAGTATCTTTTTATACATAGTTTACAGAGTTTGTACAGTTTTGAAAGTCAATATTTGGTGTGACCACCTTTATTCCTCAGCATCTTTAACCATCTTTAGATTTCTTTAAGCAGGAATAGTTCTCCAGGATTCTTGAAGGACATCTAAAGCTCTTCTTTGGATGTTTGCTGCCTTTTGTTCTGTTCTCTGTCAAAATGATGCCACACTTCTTCAGTATTATCAGTGTCTGGGCTCTGGTGAGGCCCATCTATGATTCATATAAATCTATGGCATTTTCATAGATTCAGCTAAAGAAAGGAGAGTAAATAATGACAGGCTGGTAGAAAAAAAGGGCTTAAAAACATTAGTACACAACACTGGTTCATTCCTCAAGTTAGATTCATGACTCATAGGTCAGTGCCGAATGGTTTAACAAACTGTAGAGCATTCCTCTGAAAATGGTCAGGTCCAAGACCAGAACTGAAAAAAATAGAAAACCATGATGCAACAGGGATTTTTTTAAGTTTTCTTGAGTGATCCCCATTGCTTAAGACCACTTGAATAAATTACAGGAAAGCAAAACAGCAGGAAATGAGTGCTGGCTGAAGACTTTTGGACATTACTGTATGTAGAAGTAATCCCTGTAAGCCAAAACATCAGGCTTCAGGCTGCTGCTCCCACAGTTTCGTCTACTGTTGTATCTGGTTGAAGTCAACAAGAGAGCATTTCCTTAGCAACAAACCTGAGCAAAGTGAGATAAAGCAGATATGCCCCAACCTCCATCTCCATCTGCCTTCAGTGTTTACTTAGGACTAATGTAAAGGCTTTATAAGATAGCCAAAAATGGTTTTAAGCTAGTCTCACTCCCAACTCACAGACTGACACTTCACATCATAATGCACTGAGTACCACTTTTTGCATAATTTCTCAATATGTACGTAAATCCAGGAGCTCAACAGGGAAAAGTATGGAGCATAATGGTTGTCTTTTAAGCCAAACTGTGATTTATGCTTTTATCTTCCCTGCCTAACAAACCCTGGCAAGAAGGGTGGTCAGTACCAACCTAAACTGAAGCGCAAAGAAGAAAAGTGCTCCCAGACAGAATTCAAACAATTCTTCTTGAGGAAGGTCACGTGATTGTGTCCTGAAGTGGACCTTTGTAGGTTTTTGTTGTTCTCCATGCTGGAAACTGAAGAGAAACTGGTTAAACTGGTATCCCTGTGCCTCAGGAAACCCGGAATACCCTCAGTGTGTTGGCTTTTTTTTCTGCTGTAAAGGAAAGCTCTTTAGGAAGTCAGTAGATTTGTTTTTGTAGAGCGAGTGAAGCAAGCGTTCCCACAAGCACCTGGTTCTGTCAGCATCAGCCAGGTGAAGGGCATCCAATGAGAAAAAAGCATGTCTTTAAGAGAGAGACCTTATATAGGCAGGATCGAGAACTCCCTATTTCAGTGGATGAACTTAGGCTCTGCATGTAGGCACAGTTTACGATAAATAAGGACGATTTTTAAATATGAATTATGTGAAGGGACAGAAGGAAAATAAAAGACTAAAAATTAGAAATTGGATGAGTTTCATTAATGCAATCAAAGCAGACTTTTTACATGCTTTGCTTTTAGAGAGAGGTTGACTCAGTATTTTATGTAGTACAAACATCACCTGTGAAGACGAAGTAAAAGTCCCGTCTTTTTAGAGTGTTTGTCATCGTCCCCTGAAAACAGAGTGGTGCTTTGTTCTTTTGTTCAATTTGAAAAAGCTACTTAGGTTAATACTCGCCTTTTTATAAGCAGTATTTTGGTTTCCATTTTTAAAAAGTCTTTTCCTTCAGTCCCCATCTGCTCTTTCTCCAATAACCTTGATTCAGTTGCTTCTTTATGTTTCTTTATTAAAGACGGTGGTAAACTGGGAACACTGAAAGCTCATATGGTCACTGCTGGACCACTTGTTGACAACTCAACTGGCAAATGAAATCAAGGCCAGTTGTTTTGAAATTTAAGACAGTCCTGTAAAACTTTAATCACCTGTTACACTTTACTGCTGATGATTAAATACAGAAAACATAAAGGACAAAAGGGGGTGAACAGCCTGCATGTGTCATATAGTGCTTAGATCCAAGCTTGTGGTCGACATTAACAGGAAAAAGCATCTGGACCGGATTCACAGGAGCTGTCAGAGTCTGTTCTTGGTCATTTTTAGTGCTCTGTGACATCCAGAGGTGAACTTTGTTTTTTCAGAATGTGCAGTTTTCTCACACGTGGAGTCTTGATCAGCATAAGGTCACACAGTGGAGAGTAGCTGTCTGTCATACTGACAGACTCTGCTCACTAAGAGGCAACAATGCCTCTATCCTTGTTAGCGTCACTGTCACCTGTAGCTCATATCTTAATTATCTGGAAGCCTGTGCTGCACTGTACCTCACACCTTAATAAGCACCTTCCCCCAGATTTCCACTTCTTGGCCACCGTGCCATCGGATTACATCCTACCAAGCACCGTTAAACCTTCATCTTTGTTGACCAGAAACAGCTTCTATTACAAGCTAACCAGATGGCTGGAGCCTGCAGTGGCACAGTGATCATTAACCTGCTGGGCTTGTCTCTATGTACCTTGTCTCACTTAATTCTAATCTCCTCTCTTGACTCCCGGATGTCAAATTTTCCCCAGGCTATCAAACTCTGAGGCACCATAGGGCAAAGCAGGCGAGAGCTGTCTGTACAGGTTAGTCAGCTCACGAGGGCCGTGCGCTGAAGCACATTTAATTAACTTTGTTATGGGCTGTGTACATTTAGCTCTTTGTATTACTTACTGCATTAAGAATGCTACTGAACCCTTGATTTTAGTCTGATGTTGGCGTGATAAATATAAAACGATACTAATATAAAACTGGCGAACCTGACTGTGCAAAGACTCGCAAATTACTCACTAAGTGCCAGTGAAACTGTAAAATGTGCAACGTTGACTGGAAATGGAAACAATTCTCCTTAAAAGTAAAGTAAGTAATAGTTGTGACTTTTGAAATGTGCTGCTAACAGCCATTCAGCACAACTTTTTACACAAGTTTCACTAATGCTCTAAGAGTAGGGGTGGGTTTAAAAAATTGATTTCCCAATTCAAATCAATTTTCGTTTGAATACAGATATTTGGCATGCAACCTGGTTGCATGCCAAATATCCTTGGGCAAGATACTAACCCCATGTTTGCCTACTGGTGGTGGTCAGAGGGCCCGGTGGCGCCAGTGTCCGGCAGCCTCGCCTCTGTCAGTGCGCCCCAGGGCAGCTGTGGCTACAATGTAGCTTGCCATCACCAGTGTGTGAATGGGTGAATGACTGAATGTAGTGTGAAGCGCTTTGGGGTCCTTAGGGACTAAGTAAAGCGCTATACAAATGCAGGCCATTTTTGCTGTTTTGCTTCCACCACAATAAAATCACACTTCATGCACAGCTCTTTCTTTCCGTTTACTTCAAGACCAGTTTTCCATCTCAAATCTCTGTTTTCTGCATTATCTGTTGTTTACAGTGCTGTCGGCTGCTGTTTTTTTTGTTTTTTTGTTTTTTTTTTTCAAAAAAATGACCTCCGACGAGAAAGCCTCATTTCTGCTGTTCAATACCGAAGAAATTTAAACTTTTTAAAATGATACCAGGTTGCAAAACACTTAGTTGTGTCTCTAATAAAACCTCTGTAACTTTGTTCTGCTTCACTTCAGCAGCATCAGGTAATGTTCATACGTTAATTCATGGTTTTCTTCCGTTTTTGTTCTACTGCAGAATATTTTTAAGGTTATATCTGCTATAAAAAAAAAAACAGGCCAGGAAAGTCTCCTTCATATTTTTATTTGTTTTAGCCTCAGTTACTTTGACACAAAGGCATCTGCTGTGATGCTTACACCTCTGATGAAGTCTGATAACTGTCATTGTTGTTTTTATACATGGATATATGGATATGTACTGATAAATGATCAGAATTATAAAAGTTCTGTCTGAGTCAAAATTGAATCAAATCAATTATAGAAATCAAAGCCAATACCCAGCCCTATCTAAGAGCAAATGGCAGTTGTTTAGAGGCGAGTCAGCACATTCCATGCAAAATCAGGGCAACAATGGCAACCTAATACCAGCCGTACAAATCAAACCCTCTCTGCAGCTGATTTTACCTAGCGACAGCATCTTCAGCATCCTCCTGCAAACTGACCGAACAATACATTTTGCTCCTGCAGCCAGACCAGGCTCTACATGTGTGTGACTGAGGTCTAAGTTCAAGTAGAAAACGTCTTGA
This sequence comes from Pelmatolapia mariae, assembly GCF_036321145.2. Lineage (NCBI taxonomy): Eukaryota > Metazoa > Chordata > Actinopteri > Cichliformes > Cichlidae > Pelmatolapia > Pelmatolapia mariae. The sequence goes on along the minus strand of NC_086236.1, from coordinate 4,072,752 downwards.
TGCAAGCCCAGGTAAGTAAATCCCCAAAGTTTGATTCTGTTCATCTGGACGTAGCGTTTTCATTGGGAGAAATATTTCGTCACTCATCCAAGTGACTTCTTCAGTCTCAGCTGACTGCGGGGAAACCAAACAATCTTTGCCAAGCGGATGGCACAACAAGAAGAGCTACCTCATCAGGCCAGGACTCTGCAGTCTGTTTACACCTACAGGCCAGTGGACACTCTTTCAATGATGAGGATGTACACATCCTGGACAGGGAGGAACGCTGGTTTGAGGGCGGCGTCAAGGAGGCCATTTACGTGAAAAGGGAAAGACCATCTCTGAATCGAGGAGGGGGCCTAAGGGAACATCTGTCACCATCTAACAATGCTGTGATTGCAGCCATTCCCCAACTCTCTGTGAATGGTACTCATGGACATCGATCAGTGGTTGTTGATCAATGGTCATGAGAATTTGCATAATTATTATTAAGGAAATGACCTCCCAGCCCATTGTTCCTTCAGTGGGCTGGTTTCAGTCATTATGCAAATGTACTGTTTATAAGATTGGGGAAACCTGCAGTCAGCTGAGACTGAAGAAGTCACTTGGGTGAGTGACGAAATGTTTCTTCCTCTGAAAACGCTACGTCCAGATGAACAGAATCAACCTTTGGGGATTCAAGTAGAAAAGGTGAAATTTAGCAGAGAGCTTGCAAATACAGCAGTCAGTGTCAGCACATGCCTGCAATTCAAAGTGCTCACGCTCCTAATAATGCAAATTTAACGTGTTAATAGAATTTTAATTTTAATTTATTTTTTAAAATTGAAGTTGAAAGACTTTAAGGGGGAAACTAAAGTTCAGTCAGAGTGTTTAAGAAGATGAAAATCTTTGAGGGCTCTAAGTGCCAAGTTCAAAGATTAGGGTCTTCATCCTTTTGTTGCTTAAGTCTGGAAAGTGTTCCAGTGTTTACTGAGCTTTGAGTGCAACCTGAATGTGTATAGGTCAAGGTCAAGGTCAAATTTATTTATATAGCACATTTCCAGACAGACGATGCTGCACAAAGAAAATATAAAAATGCCATTAAAAAGAAACAATGTAAAACAATAATAACAATATAAAACAATGATAGGACAATAAAAGAATTAAAACAATAACTAAGACTGTTAAATAAGACCAAAATGCTTGGGTCATAGTGTGTTAAAAGCCGGGCATAAAAATGTGTCTTTAGTAGTGATTTAAATTGATCAAGTGTTTGTGCAGATCTAATATTTAGGGGAAGACTATTCCAAAGTCTGGGACCTGCCACAGAGAAGGCTCTATCACCACGAGATTTAAGATTAGACCGCGGGATGGATAGCATTAATTTTGAGCTAGACCTCATGGTTTTTCCTGGAGCATAAACAGAGAGGAGCTCAGACAGGTAAGAAGGGGCTCAGGCATTAAGTGAATTAAAAACAAAAAGTAAAAGTTTAGCCTAAAAGTACAGCCTAATACTATCAGAGACTAAGGTGGAATTACAGATAGACACGTAGAATACAAAGCTCCACCTTAATCAGCCTGCGTTTCATAAGTAAAGGTCGATGACCCCTCAACTAAAGTCTGATGGCTTAACCTCCAGGAGCAGAGGCCCGTGTTGTAAGAACTCCAGTGTGGCTACACTTTCCTGCTCTTAAATTAAAACACCAGTACCAAAGACTTTGAACTCAATTTCACTGCAAAATGTCATTCATGTTCCCCCCCAGCCTTAACCTTTAGATGGTTTCCTTCTGTCTTTAGCCTGAAAATCAGTGACACAGAATCCACGGCCTGAAAATGCTTCTGTGATGATCGCAGCTTTTCTACTAATGTTTATTTAATGAAATAATAGCCTCATATTTACATTAAGCTCACATTTGATTTTTTTTAAATTGGTCCCCAGCTCATCGTGATTTTCAAAATTACACAAATACACAGGGTCATCATGTATTTCAACAGTGGAGATGTCTTCATCCCAGGGTTAAACAATCATGTCTCGTCAGCATGGCTCGGTATCAGTACGGCTGCTCCCTGGGACACTCATGGCATTACCCTTATTATGATTACTGTGCATTTCTGCTTAAATAGCACATCCAGCAGAAAGGCCATCGTAACTCATTAAAAATGCATGTGGAGAAACTTGACTGTTGCAGCCCTGCAAACTGCACCACGGCGGGCTGTTTTTTGCCCCACAAAGCAACGTTTTCACTAGAATAGATAAGAATGGTTTCTGTCAAGCTATGATAGCAGAAATCCCCCTCTAAGCCATATAAATGACTACAACTGTAACTTTTGAAGAAAAAAATAACGGCGTTGGACAAAGTTGAAGGCAGATGACAGAGCTGGAATGTGACTAGCGTGTATATGTTTGAAATCGGCTGGTGGTGAGTGGCAGTTTCTTTGATTGCTTGTGATTTCAGATTGCTCTCGGTGATTTCTGTGAGTTCAGCTCGTCAGATAGAAAAAGATGTGCCTCCTGGCAAAGAGAAACGCTAGAAAGGAGAGGAACACAGCAGACCACCGTGAAACTCAAGCAGAGGAAGATGTATATATACTGTACGCTTTTAATAATACAGTAACAGTCATAGGTCAAGTACTGATGAAATACTTTATACAGTTTTTATGGTGCACAGCACAAAGCTGGCCAAAGAAAAGCCTCACACGATAGAAATAGACACACAAGTTTGAATTTTAAGTCAGGATTACTTAATCGAGAGTTGTCAAGAGTTCAAGATAACTCAGTTTTACTGTAAGATTAAAACTCTGGCAGTGGGGTTTCTGTGACCCTTTCTTTGCACCACCTCCAGGTGAGTGTGGCCACGTTCACCAAAACGTGACTTTCAAAATTGGATTAACGGTCATTGATCAGCTGAATTAATCACCGGTGGGTCTTTCGAGTACAGAAGTTACAGAGCTGTGTCAGTGCCAACTTTGACAAAAGTGTGAAGAGAAAAAAAGACTTGAGTCCTGATTAGTACTTATACTCAGCATCTCTACTAATGGACAAAAGTACTGAGCCGCCTACACATTACACCCACAGGAGCTGCTCGGCCATGAAAACCCGTACATGAAGATCCCAGCGCGTAGTTCCTGTGCTGATGTTAATGCCAGAGAGGGTTTGGAGCTCTGCAGTTTCTGAGTCAGCAGAGCATTGTACTTGTAGGCTCAACACGATTTTTAGGCTTTTCCATTAGGTGATAGTACCTGGTACCAGGTACTTTTTTAGTACTGGAGGCAATCCGAAAATGTGATCTCGTCAGTCTGCATCTCACCGATTGGCTAGTTAGTGGCATCACTCGATGACTCCTGAGAGCATCTCCTTCTCAAAAATCAAAACCACCATTTTTGAAACTCAGCACCGAAGGAAAAGGCTACACAAAAAACAACACTGTGGTCCCCGAGTCTGACAAAAAGCAGCAGGTATACAATCGCATCGACGTCCTCGTTTGTTGTGGCGCATCACCGGACATTCGGCTGCATTACTATAACGACCCCGCCCACATTAGGTTGTACTCCATTGTAATGGTAAACGACTTGCGCTGAGCCACGTCGAGCCGATCCAAATAGGTATTAATGATTCCTACTGATAAAGATCTCCACACATGGTAATTCATACTACAGCATTAAATGACAGAAAAATCTTTTTTTTTTCATCTTTTTTCATCTGATGTTGAAAAGTCTGTTTTTTAAAAATGAGTCCACAGCAAAAAGACATTTTCTGTGAATTCACAAACTTTCTGCTTTATAATTACAGCAAAGAGATATCAGAGGTTTTTTTTCTGTAATTTTACACGTTTATTTCTCACAATTTAAGCCCAAAGAGTCGTGCTGATAAATTTCTATCATTTACTACAGGAGCATTTCTTTTATAACATAACAAAAACTGCGATGCTCTGCTGAAATTGCACTTATTTCTCTTATACTAAGATGCCTCAGAGAATAAAAGTCTCGATAAACATCTTTAAACTGACAGGAAGGAGACTTTCACGTGATTGGGTTGTATGTGACCCTCAAAGTAAAATGCGTTTAACATCCCTGCCCTAGACTGTACGTAAAAATGCTCAGTACCATTAACCTGCATTAATTCAAAGGGCCAGCAGGGGGCGGCTCTGGTTACAAACACAGACAGTATAATAAACTGGTGTAGCTACCCAGCTGGAAAAAAGAACTGGATGAAGAAGTGTCTAAATTTCGATAGCTGTGGTTGCAAAATGACGTCTAGTTCTACAGAGCAGCTCTGATGCTGCGTTTATGGCTCAGTCACTCATTTTGGGTCACACTGACTAAAGAAGTGGATGATGTAACAGCGGCTCCATCTTTTATACTGTCTAAGGTCGCAAAAAGCAGTTTGCATAGGATTCTATGAAAAACAGCCCTGCTCTTTGATTTCTGACTTCTGAGTCTTTGAGCTGAGTTGCTAATTTCAAGTCTTATTTAGTGCAGCATGGTAATCATTTTATACCGTGTGTCATTACGGCTGTTTTTGTTTTCTTGTTTTGAACAACAGTGACTAACTCGAGGCTTCAAAACAACACAACTCCAAAAGCCAAAGACTTTAAAGTGATTACATCCATCTTTTACTTACATGTTTTATTGACGTTGATTGAAGGTAGAGATGTAAAACTGCTGTTTCTCCCAGCAAATGTGTGAACATATACAGCCTGGGGTCTTAAAATCCATCTTTTTTGGCAGCTCGTACGCTGCTTTAACCACTGACTGTCATCAGTGGTCTGTTGTTATTAGTTATCATTAATATGACTGTAAATCATTTTTCCAGCCTTTAAGTAGGACAGTTACTATCATCACTCCCGGTTCTCTGCTGTGATGAGCTTGTTGTGCTATTGTGGGAAGTGAAAGCCAGATATCAACTCTGTGCACCTCTGCATTCACAAAACAATCAATTGTGAGCTTGAGAAGTCTTTTATTGCAGGACTCAGGTCCTGCTTTGTTTATAAAAATAATTGGTTTAGAACCATGAAATATATGGAGCGAGGAATATGAGGTAATGATTTTCATCCCAAATGGAAATATGGATTTAGCTTGAAATAAACAACCTCTTTGGAATCTGGCTCATATAAAATCAAATAGTAAAACTAAAGGCCCAACAAGAGATGTTTATGATGTTTAGTCAATTTTCACATAACATTCCTTTGATTATGGATGCTCAGCCACAGGAATCCTGAGCAAGGATGGTCTTTTTGAGGAATTTGGATACATTCATTCATATTACAGCAATCTCTAAACTGCTAAAGGTGGATATGATGCAGAAATAACAATCAGACTCACAGCTGGAGGAGGAAAACAAAAGAGTAAACAATTGAGCGTGCAGTCTGATTGGAGTTTGAAATAAATAGCGGTATTTATTCATGATGACATCTGTGACACAATCCATATCCAGCCAAGCCTGCCCGCATTTAGACCGACTCTAAAAACCCCGTCGCCGGGCCAGCCTGGGCTCATAATTGCAGGTTTTCAGACGCAGACAGAAAGAGGCTGGGAATGATCCAGACACTCTGCTGTACGGTGCAGTGCGAGTCACATAAAAACATAATGAAAAACAGCCTTCATTATGTATCGCTATGGGAACGATGTACAGAGATGAACCTGGATGGACACACGGACGGAGATTTCGGCGAAACTTGACAGACGCGTGAACGATGGACAAAGAAGGCTGAGAGCGGCGTGTGACATGGCCTCTCGTCTAAGCTCGCACGAACACGTCAGCGAGGCCGTTCTCTCATCCATATACACAGAGGAGGATTTATGAAGTGACAGGAAAAGAAACTGAACACACAGATTGGTTTATTTGTTATTCAGATGTTTCTCAGTGGCAGAAGTAATCTAATTGGATGAATTAAACATGAAAAAGGTGGAGCCTGGAGCACAGGGTTTTTAGCTAAGCAGCCGCTGACTGAGCCACACTGTGAGGGGAAAACTTGGAGGGGGGATGTGGGGAAGTTCTGCAGTTTATGTGCAGCGATGTTGGGCAGTGCAAAAGCGTTTTTCTTTCTTTTTTTTGTGTTATGCAGAGAATGTTTCAGCGGTGGGGACCCATAGTAAACATGGCTCCTATGGGCCAGAAGCTCGTTCTGCAGCAGTGCTGTGCACGAGTGCTTTCTGCACTCCACATGGACATTTTCACTCGTCTGCACTCCTTAGTAGCTCAAGCATTGTAAACCATTGTTATTTGTATTGTTAAACAGTTAAAATTCTACTATGTTACAAAAAAATTAATTAGTTGATGATGGATATTTTAGAAGCAAAAGACGCAATAAAACATCATGAAGACATTTCAGTACACATGAAACTAATTCATGAACAGATTCCTTCCCTGGGATTTTAAACCGCACTCAAACCTTGCCTCAGGTGAGCACACGATGGTTGAGCTGTCACCTGTTGGCCCCTGTGACGGGAAAGACCCGCACCTTTTTTCACACCTTCGCTCACGTAATGACTCGCATGATCAAAAGGGTGTAACGACCACCGGGATGATCTCCCCAGGGGACAGCCCCCACTAGGAGTTTGTAACCTGGGACTCTTCACCGGAAGCCTCTTAGATGTGATGCAAAACATATTAAAAACTTGAAGTTCAACCTCTCTTCAAGTTCTTAAGACTACCATGACCTGGATAATTGAGAGCCTACACAGGCTCATTCCCATACAGTGCTATGGATCATCATTACTGCTGAAAGCTGAGCTGATTTCAGGCATTCTTGTAGCGGCTGTCCTCATAGGACCACTTATCTCTGAAAAAACAGCTGTTAATGAGTTTGGGAAAGCAAGCATACATCTTGACCTTTAAAGCAGTAATATTAATATTAAATCACAGATTTAATTAAAGGCTTGAGTGGTGTGTGATATGTTTAACTGTCAATGTTTACAGCAGGATTAAACTTTGAATGAAAAATGTGTGTTGGCAAAACAGCTGATTCAACTTTGCACCAACCAACCAAGTGAAAGTGCTGGCTGAGATTCTTTAGACTGGATATGACATCATCTCTCTCCATCGTCAAGGCTTTCCTTGCTAATGTGCTAAAAGAGTTATTGAAAACTTTTTCTCATTGAACTCCATCGTCTCCACATCACACATGTTGGCCAAAGTGATCAGTAACAGAAAACTTATCTATCACTGGTAGATAAGTTTCCACACTCAGGATTGCTTGTAGCTGATCTCAGAGCAGCAAAAGCAGAGTCATTGCCTCTCGCTAAATTCCCATCAGGCTCCCTTTGAAGGTTGACAGTTTGTCCACAATGCACAAGCAAACAGAAAGTCTTTGTTAACAGGAGATGGACACATCAGTGAAATGGAGACACACTACAGTTTCCAGTGGGATCCAAGCCAAGCACGTCTTCCAGCAACTATAGTCCATTGCAGCCACAAGATGGCAGCGATATAAAGGATACAAACAGGCAAGAAGTTTTATGGCACATTTCACTTCTGCACGTATTAATTTTTGTCTATTTTTGGATTTCTACCTTGTCCTGATGGAGCATCACTGGGCTACAGTCCCGTCTAAACACTCAGTTTATCACCTTTTTCTAGACTTGTACCTGTATGAAGTTTCTGATGGGGGATAATGCTAATATGCTCATCTCAGACATGCAGCTCTGGTAGCAGGTGGCTGTGAGTACAGGAAAACCACCCACCTGCTGCTGTTTAAACCTTCTGTTTACAAGGGGCAAAAACAGCTTTTGGTCAAACTGCTGGCTTGCACCAAGACCCAGCAAGTTAAATACAAATTGTTTTTGGACAGTGAATCATGCAAAACAACTCGAGTAGAGTCCAAGTATAAAAAATATTGAGTTGGAAATGAGCAGAATAGGTCCCCTTTGGAGAGATTTGTGAACTCGGGGAGGTATTGCTTAAACTGGGATTCTTGTTGCTAAAGAATCGATAGATAGATTCAGACAGATGCTAAAAAAATACAGAAGCACCTACAAACTGGTCCCAAAATATAAACTGTGCTGTGATTTTTGATCAAAGCAGTTATGTGCTGTCTGGTTTAACCCAGAAATGAAATGATCCTGCATGTGCCTGAATCAAAGGTACCCAACTTAAACTACATTTGTCATTTATGTTCTTTCTATCTTGACAAATAAATCTAAAATAATTCATTTTATATGTTGTTAGAGCATCTAAACTATTCCCACACATAATTATTCATGTGTTCAGTTATGTCAAAGATGTTTTCGTTTCATTGTTTCATTTCTTTCACTCTTTATTCATTCATTAGTTGTTACCACAGCAACAACCACTCTTCCTGGGGCCCACACTGGAAAACAGTACAAGACGTTCAAACATCATCCTGCAGTAAATTATAGAGAAATATATGCCAGGAAACAAACTGCAAGCAATTCAAAACAGATAAAGCCTACAGTGTATGTGACAGATGCATAAAAATACCTAATACCATATCATCAGTCCTCGCAGACGAAACGTCAGAGCAAAAAGTTTTTATTTTGCTTTTTAGAACTTTTCATTTTAACCTAAAAACGGTGACAGTTTGTTCCAGTTTGACTCTGTCCTGTACATCCATTTTCTTTAAAGCTGGTTTTAGGTGAGTATAATGTGAAATGTTCCATAACAGTATGTCTCGTGTCACGACGGGGTGATCAGCACACACAAACACACGGCTGTTTTGTTGCTTTTTTTATGGTTGTGTAACGCATCGGCAATAGTCAAGTGTTTTTCTTTACCAGCAGCTACCCTAAGTGCTTCGATTGCTCAGTCGGAGCGGTAATGCACGACCTACCTACCAGTCCATTTACCCTTTACTCACAACTTTTGAGGTGAAATACTTTCCTTTATTTACTCAGTGCACAAATGGACCATAGACAGCATGAAGCATGGATGCAGTGAACGTGGTAGCAGTTTGACTGCTGCTGCCATGTTTCTTAAAGCCAGAAGAATGAGTGCTATGTCATCAGCAAACACTATTGAACCTGGTTAACAAACAGCATTCATGAACTACTTCGTGCATACATATATAGGCTAATTAGTACAAAGTTACAGGCAAATAAAATACTGGCATTTCACTCAGCACAACTGAAGCACAAGCTGCAATAGGTTAGGGTGCTGGGGTTCTTCTTCACTCACTCTGTGCTTATGCACCACTCTGCATTTAATCATTAGTTATTATTAATCTCTGGCTCTCTTCCACTCCGTGTCTTTGTCCTGTCTCCTTCCCCTCACCCCCAACCGGTTGCAGTAGATGGCCGCCCCTCCCTGAGCCCGGTTCTGCTGGAGGTTTCTTCCTGTTAAAAGGGAGTTTTTCCTTCCCACTGACACCAAGCGCTTGTTCGAGGGTTGTCTGATTATTGGGGTTTACGCTGCATTATTGTAGTTTGCTTGTGAAAGCACTGATAGCACGAACATGGCAGAGAGTCTGTGCTCCTGTTATGAAGGAGGAATCTGCAAAGATTTTTGCCAGTTTTTCACTCCCTTTCGGAGCGAGCCCCTCGTGGCATCTAAGGGAACTGCAGTTTGTGGCCCTTCAACTTTGGCTTCATTATCAGCCTCTTGGAATTTATGTCTTCAATCAATTAACAGAAAACTAAATTCAGTTATGACATTATTGATCATTTAGTTTATCCTCCAGTGCTCTCCGGCAGCACTGTGCCTACTAAAACGTATTAGCTGTGACTACAAATAAGCAGGTCTTTTCACATGTTTCTTCCACAAATGGCTCCACCTTCATCCTTGTCACTCTGGCATGCATTCGCTCTGTATTTTTCTCATTATTACTTTTGCTTTAGGTGGAAGTGCTTTGTTCCTGACTAATCTGGCTTTGAGTAGTTGAAGTTTCCACGGTATGCTCTGATAAAAACACTGCTGTAGATGTAGAGAGCTTGTTGTGTCGTGCTTTCCAGACCCAGGTTCTAGTGGCTTGAACTGGATCAAGTAACACAGTTTCATTATATCAGGATAAAATCCTCGAGATCTCAATTTCAAGAGTCCAAACAAGCTAACATAGACGAGCCCAGTGAATTTGAGTAATTACACGTAAAAGACTCCAGCACACTCCTGATGAAGGTTTGCCTATTGAACATCTACAGGCTGAAATGTTGTGTTTCTGATATATTAAGACGGAGGTAAAAGGGCAGCGTACAGGGCTCATGTCCTCCTGCCTATGCGCACTTCCTCCCACGCTTCGTCTGAAAGAAGCCGAAGGAGTGCGTGAGCCGTTACAGTCGAGGATAATTACTACACTGGTCCTTCACATGCACTCAGAGGGAGGTGATGAGAAAAATAACTTTATAAACCGCTGCCAGCGTGCCGAGTGTGAATCCACAAGAAGTTCAAGTCTTCCGAAAAGTGTGTATTTTCTACACAACTATGAAAATTTACCGACACAACTTTTCAAGAGGATTTGATGCCATCTTAGACATGATGAATAATCTGGTCTAGCTGAAAATTGGCTTCATATGCTTTCATCCTTTTTTGGACTCAGATTTATAATCTGAGACTTCAGCTCCGCCCACTGACATTTATCTAAAGGCTTCATCTTCTTCTCTGCTTCCAGATCAGCTCTGCAGAATGTACCGACTCCGCTATCTCCTCCATCGCCTCTTTTAAACTCTTCTTTAAAAATCTGTCTGTGTATGAGATCCTCTGCCTCGCCTCCCCTGCGGCTTTGCCTACGCTGCATCTTCATTATTAGACGGAGCTTCACTGCGTTCCTCCTCTCTTTACCACAAGCCTATTAGGGATTTCCCATTTTATTTATTGATTAATACATCATCAAGTGGAGCTCCGGCAGCAGCCAAGGGACAATAGTGAGGTTCCCCTGCTTTCTGCAGCCTTCATCCCAGCTGCCCACTTAAGATTCTGGACTTGTCTTGCCTGTTAGACAATGATCGCTATTATTCTTTTCTTTCTAGGCAGCGCTTCTAAGAGAGGGTGGCTGCGTTCTCGCCGTGGCTTATGTGAGAGTTAAAGGGGAAAAGACAAAATATATATATCAGAATGAGAAATGTAGAAATTACCAGGCTTACAAATGTGAATTTGGAGTGCGGATGTATTTGGAGCTTAACCTGCTTCATGGGCATATAAAAGGATTTTTAACCTCTTTTAATAATAAAAGCACCTTGCATTTTCTTATCAAAGGTGCAGTACTGTGAAGCTGCTGGATGTAACATCAAAGCATGAAGTATTCCCCTAACCTACAAAATCAGTCTCACCACAAACAAGCAGGCAAAGAGAATGGGATCAGTGTGGCTGTGAGGAGAGGGAGGACGAGGGGCGAGGGGAGAAAAGAAAGTGGAGCTTTGTAGGAGAAGCTTTGTGAGGCTTTTTCCTCCCTCGCTGTCAGGCCACAGAACATTAAAGTGGAGGAGAGGAATTTGCATTCTGTAAATCGCTCGCTCCTGAACTCACATGGCGAGTCTCGCGCGCGCACGCTCCCCTCTCGGTCTCGAGTCGCTGAAACTTGGGCAGCTGTGATGTTTCAAACCAAAATAAAAGAGAAAGAAATATGAATGCACATGAGTAACTACAACAAACAGGCTCATAAAGAGAAGTGTGCAGAAGCTACAGCCACCAAAAGGCAGTGCCAAAAATATTATTAGCTTCACGGAGAGAGAACAAAATATGGAAAATTTGCACTACACCAGTGCTTATCGTGACCTCCCTTTGCCTCTGAAACTGGAGTGCTTCTCCCAGAAACACTCGCCACGGTTGTAAAGTGGATTTCAACTTTCTCTGTGTCTTCTGTCTCCTAACACAGTCTGATGTGAGATGATGTTGAGATGAGCGTGGACCGTATCTCTGTCACAGGAAGTTCATTATGACCCTGAACATATGTGTGGGCTTGTTATCTTGCTGCAAAATTAATTTTAAATTCCCTTTTGATATTACAACTATCACAAATATGTCTGAGTAAAATGGAACAGCAGCACAAGCAGCACGTTCTGACCTGCTGTCACACTCAGTGTCACACTGCAGCGCAGTGCGCACGCCTGTAGCACTACTGTGCAACATGAGACAGAGTTCAATGGGAATCTCTCAGCGTCTGAAGGAGACACAATGAGACAGCAGGCAAAAGGGCCGCTAAGGGTCGCAGAATGTGTTACTGCTGCAAATGAATCTGTGGTGAAGAGTTCTGCAGATGGGACAATTTGCCTCGCAGCCAAGAGTGCTGGAAGTCAGGGGGTCAAGGGGCTATTTGCCCCTCCACTTTTTGGCTCTGTCTTTTTAGTTTAGCTTGTGTCAGTTTGAGCATTTTTTTTTTTACCATTTTGCTTTAAAATCTTTCCACATTTTTAGAACTCTGTCAGTGAGTGTGGCTCACCAATTAGCAGCAGTGACTCAGGCTGTAATTGATTGGATTTTGAAACTTCAACTAATAGCAAGTTTATTTTTGGCCCACCGACATCTGACATGACACTGGAGACTCCAGTAGAAAAATGTAAATTTGCAAAATGGAGTTAATTTGAACCAAATAAAGAAAGAAAAGAACCGTGCACAATAATGGTTTTGTCCAGCGCCTTTTTCTGATCTCCTGTGTGAGTCACATGACCTGGCCTCAAGCTGAGCATTTCACCATCTTGGTGTTTTGGAACTGGACATGAGTGCAGAGCTGACTGAGAAACCAAGGGACGCTGAACACTTTAAGTTTAACTACTTGTGAGTTATAAAGTTTAAGAACTTTTAACTGTTTTACTCTCCATTTTTATTTTAATGAGGACTGTAAATAAAAAAAAATCCATAATGTTTTACTGAATAAGACCTGAAACTAATAAATAAGACCAAGAACTCATAAGGTCATCAAAGCTGAGGTCATAGATTAAGGTCGCCATGTTTGGATAGATTTCTATGTCCTCCTGAGGCCTTCCCTGTATTTCATTAGAACGAATGGCTTTCTCCTGACCATACAGGCTTATTTGTTTTAGACCTACAAGCTATCTTTTATATATCTATTATATTCAGTCTATTGGCGGCAAGATCCACTGAGGCTGCTGGTCGGCTCAGTCCTGTCTGTCTCAGGTTTTCTCCAAGTACTCGGGCGTCTTCCTTTAGTGTAAAGTACACTGGTGGTGACCCACCTATAGTTTGGTGTCAGCTGGGCTGTATTCCAGTCTCCTAGCAATCAGATAAGAAAGCAGTTTGGGTGGATGCATGGATGTAGTTCTACATAATAATACAATAATTCATTCAGTACTTTGGAAAAGGGATTATTGTGCTCTAGGATGGAGTGCTGGGTGTTTTCACATTTTTCTGACACTTACTTTACCTTCTAATTGTAGATAAAGTACATAATAACAGAAAAAATTATAATAAGCACTTAATTAATTAGACTAATTAAATAAATGGATCAAATATCTGCAGTTACCTTAGGCTTGAACAGAAGTGTGTTAGTGTGTAAGAAATCTGAGAAACCTCTTCTGGCTTCCTGTGCAGATATCCAGACCAACACTTCCTGCTCCGTGTATTGTTCATTGTTTATGAACGTTGATCTTTTTTTTAAATCGTAACTAAAAGTTAAATTGTTACCAGATAAAAGCTGATACTTTAGAGTTCCGAGTCCTCTGTTCGAGTCCTCACATGAACAGTTTGACAGAGGACAAATGGAAAATAGAAAAGTTCCAGTGCATGGCATTTTGTTCCCTGCCTGCAGATTCTATAAATGCATATAAATATACTTACTAAGTTGATTCTTATTCTAATGAGTGGTGGAAAAGTGAAAGTGTGCAGACTGCAGACACAAAAAATCCCAACTCGCCCCTATGTATTTGCTCATAAAACACAACAGGGGCAGAACTCTAGATGTAGACGAGGAGGGGTCGTCATGACAACACAACACTCTCAGGCAAGCCCCGCCTCTTTAAACTTCATACCCACATGTGTCTCTGTTTCTAAATCTGGAAGGCAAGAAGGCTGGGCTGCAGCTCACAGACAGAGGGCTGGAGTAACAGGACTCTCCACAGCAGAGCAGCAGCTTCAAAAAAAAAAGTAAAAGAAAGAAAAGAGGGAGACAGCTGGGTCACGGGAGTCCACCACGCGTTCAGGAAACGGCTCACAGCTCGGGGACTCGGCCAAAAGAGGCGGGCATCGGTTTGTTATTGGAAAAGCTGACAAGTGAGCAAGGCAGCAGGGAGGGGACAGAAAGAAAGAGGGGTGGCTGTCTGACTTGGTCAGTGAAGGCCTCATGCAGCTTCTTAGCAGCAGCTCCATTCCATTTTTATCTGCTTGACACACCTCGACTTAAAGCAGAGCTCAACAGGAGCCCAGGAGGAAAGAGTTGGACTAAAGAGAGGAAAAACAAACAAGAAGGGGGGGAAAGGAAGCACGGTAAGTTTGCTTTCACTGCCTTGTTGGGTCTGCTCATTGACTGTGGTTGTCGGTGTGGCTTTGGTGGGTGGGGAGGTGGACTGAGCTTTGATTGCTGCAAGCTGCCGGCTTTAAAAAAAGAGAGCAAATTAAAGTTGCAGTTAGTCCTTTTTACTTTGCTTGTTTCTCCTGGGGGGAGATGGAAGAAAACTGCTTTTTTGTTTTTTTTCTTCCACTTGGTGCTCACTGGCCTGGGAAAAAAAAAAGCAAAACATTATAACTGCTTTACAAAAATGCAGAGCCCCTGAGACTGACACGATTTAATTCAGTTATTTGTTGTGAACAGAAAAGTTGGAAGAAACTTTTTTTCCCCCCTATTTCTAGATGAAATTGAAAGAAAAGTTGTTTCCAAGACTGTAAATCTCACCTCTGTTCTATAATCTTTGGGTATAGAGAAGCAGAGGAGGAGGAGGCGGGTGAGTGGGTGGGCTGATCTGCCCCCCTCCACCTCTCCGTATCAGTGTCGGCAACACATTTGGTTTCAATTACTTTGGACCTCTGGGGAACAAGATGCTATAAATAAGTAAGAAGAAGGTGGATGTGGACAGACTGCAGCCTACTGTGTGTCTCTGAGGAGGAGGAGGCACATGCTTCAACACGGACTCCGGTTCAGCTCTGGGTGGGACGGATGAGTGTGTGGATTCAGTTGTGGTGACAGGGGCGTGTGTGTTGGTGGGGGAATGAGGGTCTTGTTTGGCTTCAGCCGTCACATAGCTCAGTGGGCAAAAGTCATGTCTGTTTTTAAATCATTACAGGCACTCAGAGGGAGCTTTGGTTCTTCTGAGCCCAGCTTCACACACACTACTGTTGGGAAGTTAAAATGCTGACTTTAGAGCTTCAAATGAAACAGTGTTGAAACACATTAACCTCAAATTAGGACCATTTTAACTTGACTTCTGACAGCTAACTTTTAGACACTTTCATTTAGGCAGAGTGGATTTTTCTTGCTAGTAAGTGAGGCAAGTGTTCATTCATTCGCTGAGCTCTGAACTTGTCTTGAACTTGTCTTGTGTCTTCACACACATATGAGCTTGACTGATAACACACTCTTAATCCATAGGGTTTAACATTGTGTCGGCTCACCCTGTGCAGCTATAGAATCCTTAACTGTTCTGGGAAAGCTTTCCACAAGCTTTAGGAGTGTTTATGGGAACTTTTGACCACTCTTCCATTATATTATTCATTTTCAAGGCGTTGCATGGGTTAGCACCCTCATACCTTTCTGATCTTTCGAACTGGTCTGCAGATCAAAGCTCCTAGCTGTCCCGAGGCCCAGATTAAAGCACAGAGGCGAGTGGGCCTTTGCTGTGACTGCTCCGAAACTCTGGAACAAACTGCCCCTTCCCATCAGGACCTCCCCAACATTAAACACTTTCAAAACCTGTTTGAAAACCCACTATTATTCCTTTGCTTTTAAATCAGAATGAGTTGGTACTACTTTTATTTGTCTTATTTCTTACTCAAATCTTCTCATTTTATGCTTCTTTTCTTAAAATTTGTCACATCTTCCTATGTTTTTATCTCATTTGATGATTTTAAATGTACAGCACCTTAGTCAACAGTTGTTGTTTTAAATGTGCCACATAAATAAATTTGACTTTTCCAGAAGCACATTTGTGAGGTCAAACACTGATGTTGGTCGAGAAGGCCTGGCTCACAGTCTCTAACTCATCACAAAGGTGGTGTGTCAGGTTGAGGTCAGGACTCTGTGCAGGCCAGTTAAGTTTCTCCACACCAAACTCCTCCATATCTTTATGGACCTTACCTTGTGCACTGGTGTGGAGTCACATTGGAACAGTAAGGAGTCATCCCCAAACTATTCCCACAAAGCTGGGAGGATGAACTTGTCCAAAATGCCTTGGTATGCTGAAGCATTAAGGGGTCATTTTACTGGTACTAAGCACCATAATTTGTGGGGCGACCGTGGTTCAGGGGGTTGGGAAGCTCATCTTGTAACCGGTTCGATCCCCTGCTCTGTCTGTCCTGGTCGTTGTGTCCTTGGGCAAGACACTTCACCTACCGCCTACTGGTGATGGCCAGAGGCGCCGATGGCGCGATATGGCAGCCTCGCTTCTGTCAGTCTGCCCCAGGGCAGCTGTGGCTACAACTGTAGCTTGCCTCCACCAGTGTCATTCTATCACAAATGTTTGGAGAAGCAATCTGCATGTCTAAGTGCTTGATTTTCTTTTTTTCACACAATGGAAGTGATTGGAACAATGATTTGAATGAATGTTGTGTGTATAACAAAACAAGCGGGCCATCTTCCACCTCACCGTGACACAAAGTCTGTGTAATGGAGGCATGTGGCCTCCTCCTGCACGCTCTCTGTTACTGAGACCAAACAGAGTAGTTCCAGTAGTGAGATTGTGTCCAACTTTGTGCTGCGTGCTACACGTGAAAGAGAATCACTTTGGACAGCGTCCAGGCTTGAATCGCTCAACATTGACCAGATTTCAAGTGTTGAAAACAGCCATCGAAGGTAATTTAGAATTTTACCACTTTACTGAGAGCATGCTGGTTAAGGTGTGTGTGTGTGTGTGTGTGTGTGTGTGTGTGTGTGTGTGTGTGTGTGTGTGTGTGTGTGTGTGTGTGTGTGTGTGTGTGTGTGTGTGTGTGTGACTGTGAGGTTTTTCAGGGCGTACCTGTTGCTTTTTTGTGATTTATGTCAAACTGATTATCCGAAGGTTGCCGAGCGTGGCACATTCATTTTAAGAGGCAGCCCTGCTGTGACTCAATGGCTGTAGCATTGTTGTTTCATTTCTGTTGCAGCTGAGATTTTTAGTGTTTACTGACCAAGGTTCTGGCCTTGACCGGGAGACCCGAGGGTCTTCTATTTGTGGAGCCTGAGGATGTTTGTTTTGGGCTCGTGGTTGTAAAGCTGTTGCTTTGGGGATGTTGGGGATGGTGTTGACTTTCATGCAGCATAAAGTTCTGTCCCTGCGCTCAGTTAGTGTTGCCCAAAATATGGTTGGATACAGTACATTGCTTCTGCCCTGCTGTACGTGAACATACCTGCTCTGCTGAATGTTTATGCACCATCCACCCCTCCTGTTAGACTTAAAAGGCAAGGCAAGTTTATTTATATAGCACAATTCAACAACAAGGTGATTCAAAGTGCTTTACAGAGACATTAAAAACAAAAACAAATAAAAAGCATGATTTAAAATTGATTAAGACAAGCAAACAAACAAACAAACAAACAAACAAAACAGTATTTAAAATCAAAAATCAAAACAGTAGATAAAATCAGGACAGTAGATAAAATCAGTAGTTAAAATGTAAGTTTTGAAATTTAAGCTTAAAAGTGTGGATTTGGTGCTTTATTCAAATGCAGCTGAGAACAGGTGAGTCTTCAGCCTGGATTTAAATAAACTGAGTGTTTCAGCTGATCTGAGGCTTTCTGGGAGTTTGTTCCAGATATATGGAGCATAAAAGCTGAATGCAGCTTCTCCGTGTCTGGTTCTGACTCTGGGAACTGATAAAAAACCGGATCCAGATGACCTGAGGGATCTGGAAGGTTCATACTGGGTATTTAAAGATATTTAAAGATATTTTTACAATTACACTTATGAGAAGCCGGTAATATTGAGACAGAAAAATGATGACTTTTCAATATTTAAATTTGCTGTATCAGGATATGTAAAGTTCTCATCCCAATGTTTGTGCTGAGAGTGAGATTTCCTACAGACTTCTGCATGCACGGTGAAACATAAGTCTGGCAACACAAGTTTACACTTATTGAAATGTATCAACTTTGCCCTCTGTGATGGTCAAGAAACATGTTAGGACTGATCAGAAAGAGCGTTGCATTTAACTTTTATAAAAGACTTTGTTTCTGAGCATAAGCAGCCCTGGAAGAAGATACTCCACTTCTGTAACAAACCAGTCTAATTTATGCCTCTGAAATGGAATGGTGAAATTTGTTTCTATGAAAATGAAACATGACATCTTTTGATTTCATGTTGCAAGGCAACACGATTTAGGATTTTAGCACTTTTAGAACTGAAAGACCTGGTTGCACATTCAGGGTGCATTCAAGTGGTTTGCACTGGCTGCTCCAGTGTCACCTAGCCAGAGTAGGAAGGAAGGTTGTGCGACTTGACGAATAAAAAACAACAGGCGGGGCTTCCTGGAGGCCGACTGACACAAATAGGAAATCCAGAGCACAAAGAGAGAACAGTTAGCACAGGAGCTGCCAAACTAAGCACGAGTCTGAACATTGTATATTTATACATTCACAGCTGTGCCATGAAACTCCCGGCTCACACTTTTCATGCTGATTTTAATGCCAGAGGAGGTTTGGAGCTCTGCAGTTATTAAATCAGCACAGAGTTGGAGACTGGTGCACCTCTGCACTCAGCGACCCCTCTAATTTTAGGTGGTCTGCCACTTCACAGCTGAGGTGCTGTGTTTCCTAAATGCTTCCACTTTGCAATAACAACACTTACAGTTGATCACAGAATATCTAGGAGGGAAGAAAGTGCACAATCTTTACTTGTTGCAATAGTGCCTCCTACAATATTACCACGTTCGGTCGACTTTTTCACAAATGTCTGTAAAGACAGGCTGCTTTGCTGGGGCTTGATTTTACATGCTAGTGGCAATGGGACTGAATAATTCACCTAAAGTCAAAGATTAAGAGGTGTGGCCTAATACTTTTGTCCATGGTGATTAGGTGATGCTTTCTAAGGTGTGCCACTCAGGGAACCTGCAGGAAACTGAGGGAAACTGCATCCCAGAGATGCACAAACCAATGTCTTCACTTCCACACAGCAAGTCGGCCCCATAGACCCCTGTGTTAAAATATGGAAATAACAGTATTAACATGTTACAGCCTAAGTGGAAAAAACTCTTCAGGCCTCTGTGGAGAGCTTCTTCCTTCAGCTGCACAGGAGTTGAATTTTATTTTGGATAATGGTAACGGTTAAAGAAAGGGGGCGTGGCTTTCACTCACAGGTATCCTGGCACAGGGAGCTGTAGCCAAGTGCTCTTTGCTAGGCTTTAGCTTTGGTGATTGGGGCCACTGAAATTGGCCTCTTACTATGTTTGTGGTGTTTGTGGCTTTTGAAGCATTTTTAATAGAATTATTTGAAACATAATGTGGTTTGCTGTGCAGCACAGACCATGCAAGAAGTCTCTGCTTCTGTTCTGGTGCACTAATTAGCTCTGTGTGTGTGTGTGTGTGTGTGTGTGTGTGTGTGTGTGTGTGTGTGTGTGTGTGTGTGCGCGCGCATACAGTTCATGCTTGATAATGTCTAACGTCTACAGAAATATGTTGATTTATATAAGAAAAGAACTGTTAATTTATCCATTACACTAATCAGTTTTGATGATGTGCTGCATCTAAAGGTCAAATCCAGCAGTTTAAAACTCAGACATGACAGTAAAACATTCCTTCTTGCTGCTGCGATGTCTGAGTGGGAGGCAGTTCACGACTGCTTCTCAGTTGCTGCAGTTTATTAGAAACTTGATATGATTTTTGAAAGTTGATATTACTGCCATAAAAATGTTGTTGAAGCAGTTTTGTGATTTAACAACATCTCTGACAGGAGAGTTTACCCAAGGATCGAAATATGATGTTTTTGTTTTCAGGCTTACGTGCAGCCAGCAGCTTTTTCCGTCTATTTTTGCCTTCCACTATTTATACATCGATTATGTTTGCACTCCACCAGGAAACTCCTGCATCCCACTGCGACTCTGACATGTAACACAGTCGACTGCTTCAGGACACACCGCAGCTGTCGATCCACACACAGACATATTAGGAACAGAGTCACGGCTCCAGATATCCCCACACTTCCCAACCCCCAGTCCCGACTCTCTGTCTCTTCATGTACTCGTTACTGTCTGCTCTCAGCTGTCTGCAGCTGCCTGTTGCCAAAGACAAGTACAACCACACTGCACTCATGCAGACACAGCATCGGCATATCTGCAAACAGTGTTTATGCTAACCTTTGAGAAGGATCCTACAGTGATCAAACTTTAACCATTCACATTGTAATGTATGAAATTAATCTGTCACATACTCTGATTCTGACTTCAGGCCCTAGTCACACAGGGGTAAACGCCAGATGGTACTGCCTGGTAATCACTGGAATTCCCCAACCGGTTTGGGAGTGGTTGGTGGAGGTTGCTAGCATAGATGGATGTAGCTACTGTGACATCACTCGCTGGTTTGTGAAGCTTTTTGAAGCCTCGAGATGAACATTTTCACTGTCGCTGGGTTGCAAATAAACAGATGTGACAAGGAGGGGCGGGGCTGACTGTGAAATCGCACGTCCATTAGCGAATGACTTTCATCCTCAATATTGAAACATGCGTTTTGGTAATTTTTTATTCTCATAATGACCCACAGTGAGTGACTGAGACCATCATCTCAGCAGGAATCTGATTGGAAGTCTTTTTACAATCACAGCTATCGCCATCTGGTGGTCATCTGTACAGTTTCTGATTGTGGAAGTGCAGACTTATTGGACTTCCACAATCCTCATTTTTTCTTTTCTACCACGAAGCTACATCCATGTTTTTTACTATCTATGGTCGCTGGCAATCAACCAATAGTCACTAGGGTGTTAGGTTGGTTTCAGAAACAACTTGCAATTGCTTTGGTCACTAGCAGATTGCTGCAGCTGCCTGCAGTTGATGCCCACTTGTCTGCAAACTTAATAAACAGTAAGGAAACTGTGAAGAGTGCGGCACACGCCGGAGATGGTGACCATTCTCCTTTTTCAAAGTAAAAGTTGGCGTTTTTAAAATGTGTTGGCTTCAGTGGTTATGGACATTTTTATTTTGTTACTTTGTTTGCAAAAACACGTTTCCAAGTTTGACTGCTACTCAGCCAGGAGACAACTGTCTCCTCACTAAGTCCTCAGGCCTGTGGGACTGAGGCCTTAGTGATTAATGATCTTTACAATTGTTCCAGAGATACAGAAATATTCTTTTGGGATAAAATATAAATGCATTTATTGTGAAAATACGTGATGAGTGTCTGGTCTCAGCATCCTGACGTACACTCCATTCCCTGTACTCTTCCCTTTAGAAAATGGAACACAGTAAATATTTTCAAACGAAGAACCCAAGGAGCCAGGCTGTCCTTGAGATCAATACAGACAGAAAAAGAAGATCGCAAACAGAAGAGGGTCAGGTCATTACATACCATCAGACCAGATTTCTTCCAACATCACCAAAAAAGTCATGAAATAAATGAGGTCAGCTTCCAAAAGTGATCTAGCTCACCATGTTTGTTTTTGCCAAAGGACTGGTGCTGTGGCATTATCATTTAGCTCGAGTAAAGACTCACAGATTTGTTAGCACGGCCAGAGACACTTGATAATATTTATACAAAAAGAAAAAAGACAGGCCTTAGGCATGTCATTAATGCAGAATAAAATAAATGAATCAAAGTAAACCGTGAGCCTTGTTTCAAAGATGCTAAAGTCCTTGGTTTAACAAAAACATGCAGCTAGCAGCTCCAGGCACGGTTGTAACTTTCATCCATGGCTGCTGTAATGCAGGTTTTTAACACCGGTTAATATTAGGATGTTGGCATCGTAGTGGCTCCGTAACCCTGGCAGTGTTTCCACCCGCTGACTTACTAAAGTCAACACGGTCTTTCGGAGGAGCCACTGCGAGCTGTCAGCTGTTTGCTGTGAGCTTGTTTTCCAAGGTTTCATCCTCCCCAACAGGCGCAGTTCTGCAGATACAATAAGACCCATGCTTCAAAAGACCAGCTTTGCTCTCAACCTTGATCAGCATTTAGCATCAAACCACCAAGCTCTGCTGTAGAGCTTTCACTGAACAGGTGGGAGACCACTCAACTCAGCTATTATGAAGGTGCCGAACATTTCCTTCCAAATTCCCGTTGCTTTTGTAAAGCTTTAACTTCTGAACGTGCACTTTTGAGGGTGTAAGAGCGAACGCTACCAAGTAAGATCGCGATCGTGGCTCAAGAGTTGGCAGTTCGTCTTGTAATCAGAAGGTTGCCGGTTCGAGCCTGGGCGCAGACAGTCTTGGTCGTTGTGTCCTTGGGCAAGACACTTCACCTACCGCCTACTGGTGATGGCCAGAGGCGCCGATGGCACGATATGGCAGCCTCGCTTCTGTCATTCTGCCCCAGGGCAGCTGTGGCTACACCTGTAGCTTGCCTGCACCAGTGTGTGAATGTGAGAGAGAATGAATAGTGGAATTGTAAAGCGCTTTGAGGGTCTCGAAAAGCGCTATATAAATGCAATCCATTATTATTATTATTATTAAGAGGGAGGAAAACAGATCTGAGTAAAGTTAAAGAAGACAGGACCACAGAAAGGAAAGAGAAGGAAGCAGGCAAAGGCAGAGCAGGTACACAGAGTTGCTAGTGTTGGGGTTAAATTACACAATCACTGTGTGCACTTTTAGCATTTATATTCCAGCTAAACACAACACAATAAGAGCAACATGTTGCCTCCAATGAAAATGAGAGACTTTTATTTTTGTCCCCTTGGAGTCATTTCTGTCTGCGTGTCTGCAGCTGCACAGAAACAGGAAAACTGTCACAAAACTGCAGCTTGTTGTCACCAGTGATGGGAATAACGGCGTTACAAGTAACGGCGTTACTTTTTTCAGTAACGAGTAATCTAACTAATTACTATTCCTATCGTTACAACGCCGTTACAGTTACTAACAAGGAAACGCGGTCCGTTACTATTTTTCAACAAACAGACGGTTGAAGCTGTGTTCAGCTTACCGCATCTTATATCAGTTGCACGGAAGTAGCTGACTACGTAAGTAATCTGGACGCTACAGCTTTAAGCAGCTGCGCGCTCCCGCGGACGGTAATCACGATCACTGCACAACACCTGGAGCTAAGGGGCAAAACAATGAGTGCTGCTGTTTGACTGAGGAAGAATAAAGTAGTCGTGGTAAGCCAATCACATGACCACTTAAAGACAAAGCAACAAGGTGATATATACCAGTTTATAAATTGTGTTGATAGGCCACGTAAAACCAGAGTCATGATAAACAATATGTACGCGTGTTTTTCCTCAATAGTAGCGCTAGCAAGCACTCTCTGCTTATGAGCAAAACAAAAAAAAAACAGCGGAAGTTTTAGGAGTGACGGCGAGAGAGAGAGAGAGCAGAAAAAGAGAGAGAGCGAGTTTTGAGATGTGAGAGATTAGTGACGTTTAGCCTGTTTGGAGTGTGTAGTTGTCTTGTGTAGTTAGTGTGTAGTGTTGTGGATAGTTTTGTGTTGTGTGTCAGAACAATGAGGCGACTGCTGTCTCCAGGTAGAAACAGGAGTGATACACCTGCTGCTGTCAGACCTGCAGGTATCAGGCTGTGATGTTCTACTTTATAGTGGACAGAAATATTTGGAGTGGCACAAATAATTTGTGTGGCATCTTATTGAAGAACAGCTGATTGTTCTGTAAATAGTTTGAAATGGTTATTTTAAAAAAGGGTAAAAGTAAACTTGTGCATAGGATTTTAAAATTGACAATTAATATTTGCATTTAAAGTTATGAAATATGATTCATTAAAGATGTTTGTGGTTGTTACAGTAAAAAATATAACTTTTTCTACTCTGATTTTATGGTTTTTGTCTGATTTTAGATCAATTGTGTTAATACAGTATGTCAACATGAAAACATGACTGTAAATTCAGGCACGTGAGGTTGTGCTGAAAAGGATGATACCAAACAAGTCAAAGTAAATAGTTTTTAAAGGTGAAATGTGAAGGGAAAATCAAAAGTAGTTAAAATGGCCAATTATACCCTGGACCCCAGAGGGTTAAACGTTTTTTTTTTTGTTTTTTTTTTAAAGTAACGCAATAGTTACTTTTCAAGTAATTAATTACTTTTAGAATATTGTAACTCAGTTACTAACTCAGTTACTTTTTTGAAGAAGTAACTAGTAACTATAATTGAATTACTTTTTCAAAGTAACTTGCCCAACACTGGTTGTCACATTGTCGTGGTGCTGATTGACATCTTGCTTACACAGACATGAATTTGCATCAGCTGTTTGGTGCATTCAGCTCCTCAGTCACTCTCAGAACAGCTTTAAAAAAAACCAACTGGCACAAGATTTGCTAACACACGATTTCCTCACAAAGATAATCGTCTATACTTTTAATATATGCTGATATGATTTTAGTATTTATTGTAACGCTGTAAGTAGCGACCAGTGTTGGGAAGGTTACTTTTAAAATGTATTCCACTACAGATTACAGAATACATGCCCCAAAATGTATTTTGTAACGTATTCCGTTGAGTAACGGAATACTTTGGATTACTTAATATATTATCATGCTTTTTAAAACTACATGAATGTGATTTATTACTATTACTGAAGGTCCGCTGCTCCGAACCGTAGTAAAGGGACCTCTGGCTAATACCGTGGGTTCCGTGTCGGGCTCGTAGCTGAAAAATAGCTTTACTTTGTTGTCTGGGTCAACTTTGCTAGCGAGAGACAGAGAGAGGCGTTGAAAGGCTGCTCCAACGGAACTTATTGTTTCGGAGGAAAACACGAACACAGTGTACAGTCGAGTCTTAATAGCTTACTTACAACTGGGCTCGTCAGGCACTCTTCTTGGCTGCAGTGGTTATTATTATATTTACATGCTTCCAGCTCCCGTTTTTGCTCGATGATAACTCGTACTTTTCCACTCTCCTTTTTCTCCCTCCCTCGCTCACAGACACATAACGTGTATGGTAGTCCATTCTCCCTGCAGCACGGACTACACTGCCCATGAGGCTACATTCTTTAGGGCTATGCCTGTAGCATTCTGCCTATTAGCTTAGCACAACAACAACAACAAAAAGGCGCTCTCTCACCCAGGAAACACGCAGTCGCAGAGAGAGCGTCACCCTGTAACCATGGCAACCGTAACGCTGCCACCTAGAACAACAGAACATAGCTGTCAAACAAACCCAAACAGTCCTGACCCGCCACAATATGAAACAGGAAAATACCGCCGTGTAATCCATTTATTTCAACAAAGTAACTGTATTCTAAAGACCACCTTTTTAAACGGTAACTGTAACGGAATACAGTTACTCATATTTTGTATTCTAAATACGTAACGGCGGTACATGTATTCCGTTACTCCCCAACACTGGTAGCGACCTGCTGCTTAAGAGCATAAGAGGATAAGAAAGATCTTCTTATGCCTTAAGTGTTGTAAGGACTGTGATTAAGCCACTAATAAATAAACTAATAAATAAACTAATAAATAAACTAATAAATAACGGGAAACACAAAAGTTTCAAGTTTAAGTTACATTTAATGTGTGCTAGCTAACAGCAGGTACTAAACTTATTACTGTGATAATCAGTAATGTTTGCCCTTCACCCTCTTTATCCCCAAACATATACATTAGCACTGTTACAAAGAGGTTCAAATCCTCCATCTGGCCGGGGCCTTTCACTGTGGAGTTAGCATGTTCTCCCAGCTGCTCTGACTTCCTCTCACAGCCCAAAGACCTGTTAGGATAACTGGTGCTTTAAATTGGGTGTTTGTATGTCTCCCTGTGTCACCCCTGAGACAGAGTGGGACATGTCTAGAGTGTAACCCACCTCTCACTGCATGAAGCTGGGATAGACTCCAGCTTCCCCACGACAATAGTTTAAATAAGCAGAAGAGAACAGCTGGATGTCTGTCATGCAAATAATACACGAGGTTGGCATTTAGCCCCATCTGATCCAGAGATCGCTAAAGAAATTAGGTGCTTGGGATAATAATTTAAGAAGTTTTTCAGCTGGTTGTGTCATGCAGCAATAGATGTGCATGATACAACCAGCTGAAAAACTCTTGAGTCATTCATTTATTAGTTGTTTTTTTGCTGTGACAGTTTCAGTCTTCCACACTACAGGAGATATATGCATTTGAATAATGCCCAGTGCTGCTGGAAACTGTTTAGCTGAGCTTTTTTGCAATATGGCTGCCCAGCAGAACATTATATTTACCATCTGGCAGTAAGCCTCGTGGTCTTTTTGCAACCATAAAACCACCTCAAGCCTGGAAAGTTGTGAAAAGCGATACAGAGTAAAACATCCTTGCTCTTTGACACGAGACTGCAGAGTTGTTTCTTCCTGTTTCCACTCTCTGCTAAGCTCTACAGGCTGTCCAGAGACACGAGAACGCTTCTTCTCATTTAGCTCTCAGCAGGATAGGGACGGTAAAGGAAAGGATAAGTCTATTTCATCAATAACAAACTATTATTTTTTGCAGAGCCATTGTTTTAAAAAATCATTCATTTGCAATTTTGCATTTTATTATTGCCACAAATCTTCTCCCACTGGCTCGTATTACCACCGTGCTGGTTGGACATGATGGTGCAAACAACAAAGAAATTACAACATTAATCTAAAGACCAGCTTGTGTTCCCACGTCTGCAGTTTTAATTTATTGACTACTAACATTTATTCACAATAGTGTTTTTAATCATTTTTTTTCCTTTAGGTCTTTAGAAAAGTTGAATATGTTGTATTTTCTTCAAACTCACAACATCTATGATATGTTTAACCAAAGAGAGAGCAAACTTATGAAGCTAAATTTGTCACATGCTACAGCAGAGAGGCAGTCCTGATCAAAAACATGATAAAGAAAACTCAGACGTTATTGAGAATGATGCTGAGTGCACAAGATTTTTACTGAACCCGCGAGAATCAGCTCCAGAAGATCTCCAACAATTAAGGACTTACTTGTCTGTAGTTAGTTTTTACTGTGGTCATTTATTTATTTACTAGATAACATTATGAGAACATGCTGAAAATGTATTTAGGAATAAAACTGGTCTCATCTGTGCTGCATACCTACTCAAATGCTCTGGTGGTCGTCTCTGTCTGTCTGTCTGACTCAGGGACATGGTGGGTGAATGCAGGTATCCCATGGCCTAACAGTACACAGAAGCACATCGTGACAGTGATTAACACTGAGAGTGTGAGATATTGGGCGGTATGCTGGATTTATGTCCTTATGGCCATCAGTAAATCTGGTGCTAATGAACACTTTGACCCCTCATGTTGTTTATAGTCAGTACCTTGGTCCTACAGTAGGGTCACTGTTTTTATAATTGACTAGAGTTCACCTACCGATGTTGTTGTCGATCCATCGCTAACAGTGTTGCATTTTTAATACTCCTGTGGCTGTTTTATGGTTATTGATGTTTTGTGTGTGTTTACATATCTTAGGCTGTTTAAAAAAACACTTTTCTAACCAATCAGAGGGCTCAGCAGTTCCTGGGCGGAGCTTCGAAAGGTTAGATCAGTGCTGTACTCACCACTGCCCCTAGAGGCTGTGAGAAATAATGCATGCACTTACTGTGACACACCTGTGGAGCATGAAGCTGTAATTTCTGTGTTTTTTATCTTTTATCTTTACACCCAGAAGACGACTCGAGCCGATACACGTTCATGTATGTCTTTAACTCTATAAAATAAAGGCCATTTACTAGTTTTGGATGTTTTATGCTTTTATGGGTTTTTTCTCCTTGCATGAGCACCAGTAGTTTGATGGACACCTTTTATGAGCTGATCACATGTTCTACATGAGATATTACTGGTTTAAACCAGAGTTATGGCACTCAATGAAGCACCCGTCTGCACTTATGCAATGTCTCTGATACTGTCTCCCCCCTCCTGCAGACAGATGGACAGATAGAGCTGTCCATCTGTCGGTTTGAGAGGAAAGCGAGAGGAAAATAAGAAGAGGGACAAAAGTGGGGTTTGAGAGCAGAGAAGGGGGGGATTTGAGAAGTGAGTGATAATTTGAGGATTAGACTTTGGAGCAGGAATCGAACTGAGCGGAGCAAACGTCTTCCCACATCCGCCTGATTAAATTATAACACCCACCCCCCCGTTGTTTGTGTCCATTTCGCTGCAGGGTAAATAGCACGTAAACCTTCAGATGCCGAGCGAACAAAATGTACAGAGAGGCTGAAATTATATTCATGGAGATGTGCGTGCTTCCTCGATTCCATCAGTTTAATGAGCTGCGTCTGTAAAACCGACCGGACACCTGCAGGGTCCATCCATTACAGTCGTCCTCTTATTTATCTATTATCAAAGTGTGATCCAGCCATCGGGCAGGTCAATTAAGAGGCTGGGTTTTTATTTATTTAGTGTGATGGCCTGGCAGAGCTCGCAGTCTTTTCACTTCATTACGGCTTCCTCAGACTTTGGCCAAACTTGGAGACACATATAATTAGTTTCCTGCTTTCAAACATAAACTACGACTCAAAAAAGAAAGCAGTCAAGTAATAAAATGTGAAAAACTTGTCTCTCTTTAGTTCAAACTTTACCGTTTAATGGTTTATTTTCTGAAATAAGACTTATTGTAACTGGGCTGATTGTGCTCAGTGTGAGCTCTGTGATTGCAACCACAAATTTGAAACATCGAAATCGTATTTTTAACAAAGCAAAATAATACTTAAAGTTGGCCTTTCTAAACCTCGCAATAAAGGCTGCGATATGTTCAGACAGTGGAGGTTTAATAACTGCAATCAACTCCTCGTGTGTGTTTTTGTCACTCGCCCAACTAGAATCAATCAGTCTGTTTGTTCAGATGTTAACAGCTGGGAATTGTTATTAAAAAAGACATTTCTGCAGTGCTTTATTCGACCAAAGCCGTGGCTAGGAAAGACTCGCCAGAGCTGAAAGTTTCCAGCTGACTGAATTTCCAGTTTAAACTTTTAGTTGATGCTGTTATCATCAGCTTCATGCTGTTGAAAATGTTGTTTTTTTAGCATCTCAGATTCATTATAGGATAAATAGTTTTATTTAAACTAGTTTGAACCACTGTATGGGTAAAAGTGTTCATTTTTTAAACATATGTTGCTCTTGTGACTGTAAAATTGTAAATACACTGGGCTATCTTCAGTTCTGTTCATGTGCAGTGAGTTTGTAGTTAGGATTTTAAACAGAAAGAAGTTGTATAAATGTATTGTATTTTAATTTAGCGTCAGTTACTGCTGAACTGCAAGTTGCTTTGCAGCCCACGTCCATATGCGTTTGTGTGGGTGGGGTTGCTTCTGGTAGTATCCCCACCTTATGCTTTCCCAACCTGTGCAGATGTGGGGATGTCCCACGTCAGAGCCAAAAATAACATGCAATATGCTGCCAAATATAAATTACTGCAGCTGGAAAAACTTTACCACATCATAGGTTGACCCAAATCATGTGATTTATAAACTCTATTTGCAGGGTCATTTTTCCAGTCATTAAGCAAATGTTATTTTTTACAAGGATCCCCGACTTAATAAAAAAATGCAGTTTTACAAAGTGATGATTTTCTTGACTAGGCGATAAAAGCCTACCTGGCCCTTTGTGAAAAAAATAATCACCTTCACAGTAATTAGTTCTGTTTTCATGCAAACAAAGAAAAACAGCTCCTTGTCCTTCTGCCCGCTTCTGTTGACATCTTTTTGATCAGTCCATCGTTTTAACGATGAAGAATCTCCACAGTTTCCACAAGAATTCGTGTTAAAGTGAACCGCTAACACGTTTTGACTTTGATTTGCTGTTTACACGACTTTGAGGCTGATTACAGGCACTTAACATGATGAGGGACTTCAAGTATTACGATAATTAGCAATATGTTTGTCATATTTTAGACCCAATTAGTAGCAAACAAGTGGGGTTTGGGGAGTAGTTTGTGCGCTCACACAGGTGATGTGCGGTCCCTGCTTGTGAAGCCTCTAATCTGTCTGTACCTGCGGGGTTTAAAAGGAGAGGTCGTGATATATGTATGCTAAGTTCTTGGTAACCTTTTCTGCTGTGTGTACACCCAACCAAGTAAAACAAAAACTCTTCTGCTGAAAGACGAATGTGCAGAATTTGATCTGTCCGAAAAAATGATGAAACGATGTAATGTGTTCTGGCCCAGCAATAGATCTGCATGATACTACTAGGAAGTATCCCTCTGCTGCAGCTAAGCATGGAAACACCGCCTGGGGAAACCAGAAGCAGAAAAAAGCACTAACTTTGACTTTAAGTTTAAAAGGGGAGCCATTATGCTCATTTCTTACTCCATATTTTTATTCGTAGACTCGACTGGAGTAATTTTGCATGATTCACTGTGTAAAATATTCCTTCGTCATACTGATCCTCGGTGCAGCGTCTCAGTTCATTCTGTGTCTGTAAAAAGGCATTTTTAGCTCCTCTGCTTTTAAGCTGGGATTTTTCCAACTGGTTACACTTTGTAAACACAAGATACAAAAGGTCAGCGACTTTTTGCTCATATTATCATATTTATTATTCTTATAAATGCTGATCCCATTGTTTGAAACTAGATATGAACATCGCTATTGAAACAGTATATATAGGGCATTAAAAACAACCAAGAGTGACATGAGAGGGCGCTTATACTGTTTCTAATTTTCATATCATATTAAATAAACTTGAAAAAATGTTGCAGGCTGTGACTACACTCTAATTTCTTACTGCACCATACAGTGTAGGACATAAGCTTTGCATTATAATACAGTACATACATCTTTTTATTTTCCCACTCTGTTCCACACATCCACATCTACTCATCCTCATGCCTTCAGTTTCTCACCTAGGGCTGGGTCAAATCGTCACTGATTTCTAGAATCGATTCGACTCCGATTCACAAGGTGCCGGTTTGATTCGATCCACGATTGGATTCGATTCAATCGATTCAATTTGAATCAGGGAAATTTTGCCTCAGACAGTCAGAAATATTATAATTCTGATCATTTATCAGTACATATCCATATTTTTATATATATAAAAAGAAAGCTGACACTTGTGAGACTTCATCAGAGGTGTAAGCATCACAGCAGATGCCTTTGTGTCAAAGTAACAGAGCATAAAACATAAAAAAACATGAAGGAGATTTTCCTGGCCTGGCTTTTTATAGCAGATAGCTTTAAATATTCTGCAGTAGAACAAGAACAGAAGAAAACCATGAATCAACATATAAACATTACCTGATGCTGCTGAAGTGAAGCAGAGCAAAGTCACAGAGGTTTAATTAGAGACACAGCTGAGCATTTTGAAATTTCCCATAATTTTAAAAAGTTTACATTTCTTCAGTATTGAACAGCAGAAATGAGGCTTTCTTGTCGGAAGTCAATTAAATTAAAAAACAAACAAACAAACAAACACAGCGGCCGACAGCGCTGTACATAATGGTAGACTTGTGCGTAATAAGCAAGCGAATAATGCAGAAAACAGAGCTTTTTAGATGGGAAACTGGTCTTGAAGTACACACACAGAGAGGGAGAGAGAGCTGTGCGTGAAGTGTGATTTAAAAGTAAGAGGGAATTCATGATGCATTAGAGTCTGTGAGCTGTCAGCTTTCAGCCCCGACGGCGTGTCCGTGTACGTGTACGTGCAGTCGAGGGAGAAAGCTGACATCTCACTGATCCTGATGCGTCTGCGTTCCGCGCTCTGTGTTTACGTCTTTGTGCAGAATCCTGCTCTAGTTCACGTTTTTAGCTGTTTGGTGGTTGTCGAAATTTTGTGAGGTTTAACCTGAGATTCTGGTGTTTTAGGATTTTAATGAATCGATATTATTCACGCTAGAATCGATTTTAATCGGAAAATCAATCATCAAAACCCACCCCTATTCTCATCGTATGTGTCTGTCTGTGTTTTTTAATCTTTGCACTGGGAGTCAAAAATCCAAGCAGACCAGCTGATCTGCACCACCTTGAAGATGAAAGCTCTGACATGATTAATCGTTACATTGTAAACTAACTCTAACGCTGTTCCCGGTCACAAAAACTGGAAACAACATCATACATCTGCTGCTATCAAAGCTTGAACATACAATTAGTGAAATAACCATTGCAAATCTTAGAAATCGTGAACTTTAGTTTGCTGTTTTTATTCTCAAAGGCGTCAGTATTTACAGAATCCAGCTGTATTTCCAAAGAACAGTGCATAACTGTACAAAACGTCCTTTCTCTTTCTGTAGATCTTTGTTGTTCTATAACCTTTAACTGTCTTTAGTTTTCACCTTTGTTGTGAAGCTTGTGATCTCTTTGCTTCTCCCTTTTCTTTCTCTCTGTCTCCTCTCATGCTTCCTCGCTCTCTCATCTCTTCTCCATTCCTTTGATTTTTTTCAATGTTTTTTTTATTCTCCAGGTTCCTGAGAGGAATTTTAGCTTCTCCTGCTTTGTCTGTCTCTTGTCTTTTCCACTTTTGTCTCCCTTGTTTCTGTTCTTCTGTGTGTGCGTACCTATCGCTGACTTCTTTTTTTAAACTCTGTCACGTCCCTGAGAGAGTACAGCATGACCGATTGGCACTTACCAAAGAAATTGTTGTTCTAAATAGTCCCAGACTCCCAAACAACGCAGCAGTGTGCATACAAATGAATGCTCGGTCTGCATCAGAGAAGATGGACAACCGCGGCGAGCACCTATAATGATGATGCTGTAGATGAGCGCAGAGTGCAGTAAATACCACAGATGTTTACCGGAAACCATCTTTGAAGTGCAGAGAAGTCAAAACCGCCATCAGTCAGCTTGTGACGGCACAGGAAATGAATGCAAAGAGGTTTAGAAGAATCAGATTATATAATACATGAAAATCCTGACAGGCTGCATGTGTAATATGCTAAATCAGTGACCTCACTATAATTAAATATACTCGAAAATGGCCTGTTGGTGTCTACCAAAGCATTAAGCATTAACTAATTAGTAATTATGACGTAACGACAGAGGGGGAACAAAAAGCAGAAATATGTCATTTGAGTCCTGCAGAGTGAGACGTGTCAGCGTCTGACAGGATGACATTTTCCAGTTTCACAAAAAGCTGAACTGATGTGAATCTGTCACATCTGGGCTGTATTCTGTGTGATTTCTGCTCTTCTGTAACATCTGGGCAACTTATTTCCAGAGTCACCCGCTTGTTGTTTTTACCGGGTCACCCCACTATAGCACACTCAAACTGACCCCGTTGTGGAGAGAAGCGGTGTTCCTTTGAGTCACGTCCACATGCTTCATTGTTGTGTGTTTCTAGGAATGGTGAGCCCGTGATAGATCTTCTCTGACTGATACATTTAGGGACTAAATCCTAGTTTGTCATGAAACAATCTGAGATGGTGTAATGAATGAAGCAAGCACGGTGGATCAGCGGTTCGCACTGCAGCCACAGAGTATAAGGGAAGAGGTTCCTGTGTTTGGTGTTTACCTCAGATGTGACCAGTGAGATCATTTGCTCCATTATCGATTCCTCCCGCCTCCATATAATATGTTCTTTCCCCTTTAAAGAGGACATGAAACACTAAAGGGTTAAAAGCTAATTTACAGCACTGAGCCCTGCTCTCAAGAAATCACTGCTCAAAGTTAAAGTTTAAAAACGTGTTTAGCGCCATCTTCTGTCAGTACGGAACATGACGTCATGTGGTTGGTTGGTTGCAGCTAATAGATTTGCATTAGTTTATCTTAGCTAACTAGTGACCGAATCGATAACTCGGAGTAAGATAACGACGCTAAAACTAGAAATCAGTTTAAGTGGGTCACTTTAGTGCTGCTCCTGGCTGTAATGATGAGTTTTATGCTAAGAAACCGGGGATCTACTGTCCACTTTCACTGTAGATGTGTCCCAAAACGTAGGCTGCATCCTTCGGAGGACCCGGCCTTTGCGGTCTACGTGGGCCAGGTCCTTCTAAGACCGAGAAGGCCGGAAGTGCGAAGCAGTGAAATGGGACAGTCTAGCCTTCGGATTAGCGTCACCGCTGTGTCGGTGGAGTTTAATAAACTCGGCCGTCTGCTCCTTGCTATCTAAAATATAACAGGACACTGGAGCAAATTCTCGACCGTCTCACACTTCTGTTTAATCAGTTTTCTGCTTGACGTTTATTCAGCTCTGTGAAAACCAAGGAGGAACCCACCCGAGGGATTAATAAAGTTTTATTTAATCTAATAACTTTGACCTCAGCCAAACCGATTTACTCCGGAACAAATAAAACACAGAAAAAAGCCAAACAATTACATTTTTAAGTTGTCCGAGTGACTTATATATCATATTTAACCTGAGTAGCGAAAGACAGCGGGGGTCTGAAAATGATGAAGCCGGGAGTCCGCTGCTCTTGCCGGCTCGAGTGACCCCCGGCTAGCTATCGAGCGGGTGGGTAACAGACGTCTCCGAAAACGTCGGCGCACTTTTGCAAATATGCGATGTCTTGATAAACTAAGCAGATATTTGAAGTTTACACAGCTACTTTCTCGCCTGAAAATATGTTAAAAGTTTATTATGTGACCCAGAAAGATTAATAAGAGTAATTTTAAAACTTAGTAGCGGCCGCCACTGTTGGAAACTGAAATTGGCTGGGCCGCGCTATGAATTCTGGGATATGGTGGGCCACGAAGGACACACCCAACCCATCCTTCAAATTCGGGGAAATGAAGGACGCATTTGTCAGCCGCATTTGAAGGAGTCGACGAATTGGGACAGCCTTCGTCGCCTGGCTGTGACGTAATCGGCCTTCAAATGCGGCCTCCGAAGGATGCAGCCGACGTTTTGGGACACAGCTTGCATGTCTCTTTAGCAGTAAGTGGCTGTTCACTTTTTGGCTAGCTGCCAAATGAGGACTGTGTGGAGAAGAGCCTGTTTGAGTCACCAGACCGACAGCCTGGACTTCACAGTCCAGCTTTTCCTCATCAGGCCGGTGTACTGAGCCGTGCAATCAGCTGGCAAAGCAGATGTTCACGAGATGCGATCAGCGTTATTTTATGCAAAATCTTCTTCAAGATGGATTTCATGTGAAGAACTAAAAATCAATAGATGTTCTGACATTTCATGAATCGACTGAGTTGAGTGGGAAGTTTGCATGCTCTCTCCATGCTGAGTTTCTTCTGCTACTGCAAAACACACCAGCTGGATGCTGCTCATGTGTTGATGATGCTCAAAAACAGCTTCTTAATCCTGACAGTTTAACTTCTTGGTTTTTATAACTTCTAAGGTTATCATTTTTAACCGTGCATATAAAAATTAACAAATATATTTCAAAAATAACAACGGTGTTGGAGGAAAAAAAGCCACAGAGGCGGGTTTGGAGAGGATGCGGAGCACATACACGCAGGGTTTAGTTCTTCTCGACAGCCAGTCTGTGTTCGTTAATAGACTGACTAAATCCTCTTCCACTCAGCCGCTGTCCGGATCTTCAAACTCAGCAGACAAACCCTCACACTCACTTACCCTGCCTCTGTCAAAGGTCACATAACCCTCGCCCTGGTTTCATTCAGCAGTGGAAAACAAACCAAAACTTTAGGATTCGGTAAAATCTCTGAAGAGCAACTTCAGCATCTGACCGTTGTCCGTTTTAGCTCCGAGGATCCCTCTGTGATCCCTCTCCACTGTACGAGGTTTTGATATTTACCCTTCTTTGTCCAGCGCTGTAAACCTAAACACTAAAAGTATTTAAGCAGATTAGTTGCACTTTTAGCTAATTAGCAACATTATTTTAGATTAACTTGAACTTAACTCAATCTTGTGGATTTAGGATGAATTATATTGTGTTAATATGATTTATGATTCTATCCTCAGCATGACATGGCTCAAAGTGATGCTCCCCTATTAGCACTTTCCACTGTAGGAAACTAAAGTGAAAGCAAAGACCACCAAAGATCGAGGTCTGAAAAAGCAAAGCTGTAAATGCTGAGCCGTATAAGATTTTTACATTATATTTATTGCTAAGGTGCACTTGTTTTCATATTAAATAAACAAAGCAGTGACGTGGGTGCTGCTGTGAGAGCACAGACAGGTCAGTGCAGTGATGCGGTGATGCTTCGCTCAGCGACATCATTTCAAACTGTCTCCAGTTAAGTTTTGCAAAACAAACGAGGTCATGTTACAGAGTGACTCTGCTTATGTTCTAATTAAAGAACAGCAGACAAAGACCTGTCGAGTGTGGGTAACATAAAAACAGTCTGTCCGTGAGGTTGTATAAACTAAAACAGTTTGAATTAACTTCATAACTAATAATGATTAAAGAGGTACAAGTAGACAGTAATTAAAACATTGAAAGCATGTAAAGTTCATAAAAAGTTTTGTTTCAGTGTTTTAATTACTGCATGTACCTTTACGTTGTCCTCTTGAACTTTTTAACGTGATGTGGTGGGTCCGGGTCCTTTCTGTGTGGAGTCGGCGTGCTCTCCCCGGGTCTGCGTGGGTTTCCTGTGGATACTCTGTCAGGTTACCTGGTGAATCAGCCGTAGGTGTGATTGCTTGCCTGTCTCTACGCCTTGCCATTATGTGCCGTATTCCTCCTCCTTTTAACTCCGTGCTGCACTGAAGGGTCAGGAGGTTCATTATTTGGTCCCATTTGTGCTAAAAACCAAAGGGCTCACATCACTTTAAAGCACTTTGGATAAAAGTGCTCTTCACAAAGAGTGCTCTTAAAAAATAAATGAAATGTGCTTTCATGCAAGAGACACAGTGAAAGCTGATACATTGTAAGTTTTCCCTCAAACTTGTTTAAGAGTTTATGAATGGAGGCATGTCAGGCTGGAATACAGACTGCATGGGCAGCTTAGAACCACTGCAGTGGATTTTATTCTCTAATCTATACTGGACATAAAGTTATATTCAGTTATTTATAATCAGGTGCATCTGGTCATGGAAAAACCTGGAAAACTCACAGAATTTGAAAACAGCTAAAATGTGTGTGTGTGTCCACTGTGGTTTAATGATGGCTTCATGTATATCGATGTCGTTCAGTTTTGGATTCCTGTTGTCACTGGTTTTCAGTCCCAACCTCAGCCTTTTCTCTCTGTTTCCCATCCTTTAAAAATGGCTTCTTGACAGCTAACTTAGCACTGAGACCATTTGTGATGGGGCTAATGTCCAAAGACTTTGAAAGTCCTTCAGGACGTTGGAAGAACAACTACTCAAGGTCACTTAAAAAAAATGACAAGTGTGGCTCCTGGGAAGAAAATAAAAAGTGCTGTAAATGCAAACTTGCAGGACGTTGTTGTATCGCGTGGTTAAAACAACAGTTTCTAAAACTATTTAGGCTAATTCTGTACATGCATGATGACAGATCACGCTTTTCACTTGATCACTTAATAAGATGAGATAAGATAACCTTTATCAGTTACACACGTGGGAATATTTTTGTTCACGTTTGTTAGTGGTGGATAAATGAAAATGGTCTGTATAGCGCTTTACTAGTCCCTAAGGACCCCAAAGCACTTTACACACTCAGTCATCCACCCATTGGTGATGGCAAGCTACATTGTAGCCACAGCTGCCCTGGGGCACACTGACAGAGGCGAGGCTGCCAGACACTGGCGCCACCGGGCCCTCTGACTACCACCAGTAGGTGGCGGGTGAAGTGTCTTGCCCAAGGACACAACGGCCGAGACTGTCCGAGCCGGGGCTCGAACCAGCAACCTTTCGATTACAAGACGAACTCCCAACTCCTGAGCCACGATCGTCCCGAGTGACTGTGGTTAGCTGCCACTTCATTTGATGACATTTGAAGATTACAAAAAGATAATTTCACCTGTTAATGAGTTTCCTAAGTCATGCACGTTGTCACCAAAGGTGAACAAATATTAATTTCAATAGTGACCTCAGAGCAATGTCACATTCAGATCCCAATCATCAACTCTGGATCAGTAATATTTTCCTGCTCTTAAATACATTCACTATATCAGTTGTTTCATACAGCGAACCACTTTGCTTTAAGGCACAGCCTGCTCTTTTTGCTGTCTAATTTTACTTGAATTTCATTTACCAACACTGGAGCGCGGCCAGTAAAAATGTTCCAGAAGGCACCAAACACAGTCCAGTTCAGATACTGGGAGCCCAGCAAACAGCTGTTGGTAACAGCTGCCCCTGCTGGAGCATCTGTCAGTGCAGCCACTTTGACATTAAACCAAAACAACCATAACAAAAGATGTACGTTCTGTTTATGCCTGCTTCCAGTTTTAGTTACAGTTTTGGATATAATCCACACCAAATTAGACAAAAGCACAGTTTGGGCTTCTGAGGACCAGCTGAACATCAGTGTACCCATCTTCTGATGGCACGCATCCCACAAAGCTCACATCATCTTCAGTTGGTTTACTGGAAATGAAGATGAGTTGAGCTCCACCATCACTAAATGTCAGCCTAACAGAGCACCTTTGGGTTGTGGTGGAACTGGAGGTTTGCGTCATGGATGTGCAGACGACAACTCTGCATGAATCGTGTGACGGTGTCATGTCAACATGGCTGAAAAAAAGTAAGAGGTGAAGAATTAGAAAGTAATTCTGTCATAACTGTCAGGGTCCATGGTGGCTGGATTATTCTGTCAGGGTCTGTGTAGGCAGACCGTGGGGAGATGGGGAAATAGGACCCAAACGCCGGACTCTACAGTGCAGCAGTGTTTATTTACAAGGTGGTGAAGTAAACAACAGTAAATCCCCAGTTTCCCAGACTCCCGTGTAGTGTCTTCTTCCCAAAAGTCTCCGTGTAGTGCTCTCTGCCCCAGTGTCCCTGCACTCCTCGTGCTCACTGCTCCTTCTCGTCCCACACTCCTCCTGAGGGGACAACAATAGAGACAGCCATTACACACTTATTCCAGCAGGCATACACTCACACTTGACTGTGCTTGAAGACTGACGTGTAGTCAAACGCAATAATCCAGCGTCGGTGGAAGCTCCATCGCTCATCTAAATAGCTTTCCCGACGAGCCCAGATGAGGAGCAGGTGTGCGGCAAGGACCTCGGGTGTGGCCAGCCCTCAAGTCAGGCCACGCCCCCAGGGCTGAAGGTGCCTGTAACTTGGCCACAGAAGAAAGGCAACACACACACACATACCTGCCTACAAACAGATGCGCACAGGGGCAGTGCAGAGAACACACCAAATAATAATAGTAATGACAAAAATAATAACAATAATAATAATAATAATAATACTAATAACAAAAATAGTCATAGTCCCCACTGCCCACGGACCCCGAGTCCCCAGAGCCGGATCCGTGACAATAACTGGTTCAGTGATGAAAACGCAGTGTTTCTTTTTTACCCTGCTCACACTGAAATATTCGTTGTGGTAATGACAGAATGCCATCTTTAGCAAATATGTTCTTTACTGACGGATCGTCGATGCCGAAGCCTGATTTAGAGCTGCAAGAACTGTTTTTATTTGGTAAACCCCTGCTGATCTCGAAAGGCATGTGGAAGCCCACAGCAAACACCAGTCATGCTTCCAAGAATGCATTTCCAGGAAGCTGCTTTTGGCTGTGAGATTAATATTTA
This sequence comes from Pelmatolapia mariae, assembly GCF_036321145.2. Lineage (NCBI taxonomy): Eukaryota > Metazoa > Chordata > Actinopteri > Cichliformes > Cichlidae > Pelmatolapia > Pelmatolapia mariae. Next base: position 4,033,231 of record NC_086236.1, on the reverse strand, counting down.
TTTACTGTGGTTTTGGAAAGAGGAGTCGTGTGCCATCTGGTTGATTCTCAGAAAATTCACAAGCCCTCTCGGAAAAATCCCACAAGGACTCATCGAATAGGCAGAAAGATGCTGCTAACGGATGCACAGCTAAGCCAGTAGGAGGTGTCTGATATTTTCTGGATCGCAGTCAGTTCCTGTATAATACCAGCGAACAGAGACTGAGGCACTACACCAGCTACGATTTCTACTGGAGAGGATCCCCTTTCTTTGTGCCAGCAGTACTTTGCAGCACAGAACAGAAGTTTCACTCGTCTGCAGCTTCAGAATGGCAGTTAAGTCGAGTTGTTGTGCCACACTGACACTAATTAAAGAGCCAAAACACATAAAATACATGGAAATTACTAGAAGAAATATATATTTGTTATTAAACACAGAATTTAAGTGAAAAATGTGCAAATACGGAAAAAATGTTGACAATAGCTGTAAAGAAAAAATTGTGATGTGAAGTTTTGTTCCTACAGACTACACATTGTTGGATATCTTGACACGAAAACTGGCAATCAAGAATTTTATCAGGACAAAAATGAATGAAATGCATTGCAATAACTGTGCATTCAGTTGGACTATTCACATCAGCAAAGCAGCAAAAACAGGCATCAGAGTCGAAACTTGCTGATGGTCCTGAAACAGCCTGTGCTCGATACATCTGCACCAGGAAAAGCAACCAAATGTAAACTCAACAGTGTTTCCATCCATGTTGGAAATGCTTTCAGAGAGAGGTGAGGAACTCTGATGAAGAGACCAGAGGCTGATGTGCTGAATGTGCGGGTCACCAGAAGGATACTTTTTGTGGAAGTCACTGACATTTCCTTCTCTTCACTGTGTTTAAGTAACATCCTCGTGGACTTTTAGATTACTGGTCTACTTACGCGGTATTTTTTTTTTGAATGGCAGCTCATCACAAATCTGTTAAATGCCAATTTGTTGTTGGGTGGTTTGACGAAACAATCGTGAATCTGGTGTCTGGGCTTTGTAAGGCTGCTTTGGATGTTAGCGTTATTTTACTCAAATCAATTCTATCTAATTCAATACTTTATTGTCCCACAAGGGGAAATTAGTTTAGCAGCAAGGGCAACAATAAGAGTAAACAAAACAATAATAAAAAGTGACAAGACAGTTAGTTACCATTAAGGAGACGGGTGCAGTAGGGATAAAAGAAACCTGGAGTTGGTCTTCCTCACAGGTACTCTAAAACGACGACCAGAGAGCAACAAGTCGAACTCGCTGTGAAGTGGATGCTTAAAACAATTAACAATAGATTGAGCTTCACAGCACCTGTTTGTTATAAATGTCCAAAAGTCCGTCTTGCCAACGCCCTGAGATTTTGCCAGCAGTTTTTCCCAAAACTCCCAGTCGATCCTTGTTCTTCAGAGTCATGTTACTAAACCAAGCAGCGATACAGAAAGAAGTACAAGATTCAATAAAACTACAAACTATACTAAAGATGAAGTTGACTTCATGGCTTCATGAACTCTTTTCTTGGGCCCTCCTGTAACTGAACCACAGCTCATTGCTTCACAGAGAGGAAAACCCACTCTCACTTTAACTCTGCCTCCTGTCATGTGCTGCAACTCGAAGCAGCTTTTAGACATCTTAACCCCCCCACCCCCCCACCCCCCAACAAGCTACGCTAACATCCATGTACTAGTTTCCCCACCAAGACCAGCATCCTGCACTGAGTGATGCTTTTATAGGCTGCGATGTCATTAAAACAAGTACTAACACGACGTGAGACTAAAACGACGTGTTAACACAAAATCGGTGGATTCGCTTTAAATATAAATTTGCATTGTTATTCCCCTCCAGCCGTCAGCGTTGGCCGTTATATGTAAACACAAATAAGCTGTGAAAAGTTCAGCAGAAGTGCTCTGCGACTAAAGTTATTGTTGTTATTATTCAACACCGATACTTCCCCCAAGGCTGCTTCCACGGCCGAGCGTATGAGTGTTTATGGTTCATGACACAATTATGATTAAGATGTTAGCCTCTCACTGCGAGTAGCTGGTAAGGAGTGAGCAAATAAAAAGTGGGGTGGGGGGAGAAGAGAGCGAGCGAGCGAGCAGGGAAAAAAGACAAGCAATTTAGCATCAGTGTCTCACTCCTGGGACACCGGCGAGGAGCACAGTGCTGACCTGTCACTGCGCTGGGTCTCATCTAAGAGGACTCTCGACTGCTTCCTCTCACACCAACCTAAAGCCTTTCTTTCTCCTCCTTTGCCTCATTTTCTTCTTCACGACAGATAATTCATTCCTTCTCCAACAGAGATCTGAAGAATTTATGCAACGCAGGTGACAACTCGATTAGTAACTAGTAATGTGACGAGTGGATTCAGTTCATTACAGCACGTTAATGTGACTACAGTGTCGCCTTGCTGGGGATCTGTTTGCTCCCGTTAACTCTGATTATATCACAATTCCTTGAATCCTAAACAATTCCTGTGTGATCTGAAAAACCAGAGGTGGGCCGATTGATTTATTTAAGTTTATTCATTATGAGACCCTAAACGTGAACAGCCGAGCTTCAGCTCCTACGTTAAAGAAACACTGGTGGGCGCGAGTGCTACCCCTCAGCCTCTCCTTAGATGTGAGCTATAAATTTGAAAATCCAAGAGATTTTCAGAAAACTTGACCTCTGACCTTCATCTCGAGGTTTAGGTCACTGAGATGCACCTGTGGTATCAATTTGAAATTCTTAGGTCTCATCATTCTTAAGTTATCGTGTTCAAGACTTGAACTCTGAGACTTATATTCACTGTTGATTTTTAATAGATGCATTTGTGGTATCAATTTGATCATTCACGAGATATTGTGTTCCCAATGTCGGTCGCCCACGCCACCCACCCTTCCCCGTGGAGTACTGATGATACCCCGTCAGCCTTTTACGCTGAGGGAGTAAACAGTCTTGTAAGCACGAAAATAATCAGCCTCTCTGAAAGTGTAGTCCTCCAAAAAAACAAAAAGTCCATCTCCACGTTGAAGGGTTGCCATGTTTCACTGGTGAAGGGTGCATGCAACAGTGATCATGCAGCAATATGTTGCGTGCAGAGCAGCCATATGTTGCTGTAAGACGCAGCATGCAAATGCTGTGGGACTGAGTTTGATGTCTGTGTTTTGTTTGACGCCACTTGGATTAATTCTCTTAGAGAGATTAGTTAAAGAATTACATTTTTAAATGCTGCACAAAATCAGCACAATAAATTCAAAGAGTTTGACTTGCAGTGGGAGGGTCTACCAAATCTGAGAGATCTCACTAAAAGCTGCAATTTTGATTTTATCTAAACAGGAAAAACTCAGCGCCCGTGGAGCGTGAAAGTTTACACCAGTGTGCAAGGGATTAGGGGTAACATTAGCAGCCTAGAGAAATACGATTTATTTACGGGTAAGAATAATAATAAAAATAATATTCCCTACAGCGCTAGAAAGGAAAGAAACAGCCTCCATCACTACCAACAGAGACACGCAGGGGTTAAATGTAGGGACTTAGGGCCTCATGTTATTTTTGGCGATGGTAAAAGCAGGAAAAGTCGATCCCAGGAGCCTCTTTATGCTGCCAAGGAAATGCTTCTTCATCTTTACCTCCCAGTCTGCTGCATCTCTGTCTAAATTCTGCCATCATGTCAGCTCTTCCTGTTTCTTCCCCTCATTTACCCCCCCACCGCCCTACTCTCTCCCCACCCCTCCCTGTTTCTCTTACCCATCACTGCCTGTCTGAGCACACTTTGGAGGGTGTTCAGCTCTGTCTGGTTGAAGTCCAAAACATCTAAATCACCACGGGGGGGTGCCGATCCAGACTCAGAGCTTGGCAGCGTCACTCCCACTTCTTTCCGATTCTCTTTTCCCTCCGCTAATACTTGCGTGTCTCTTGCCGAAAGCCACATCTTCAGGTTTTATTTTGCTCTGCTTTAATGTGATGACGTCCTCTCTGCTCCTCTCCGCTTTAAATCCAGTCTGTGATTAAACGTTTTAACAGATAATAAATTCATGCTAGCAGAGAACCTGTTAGCTTTGGTGACATTAAAGATTAAGTTACTGTAATTATACTTGTGAAGTATGGCCTCAGGGCTCATGGGCTTATCTGTTCATAAAGGTACATCTATGATGAGGCTCTGCTCTGTATGGCTCGCGTGTCTGAGAGCACGTTTTTAGCTAAAATTAGCAGACGCTGATGTTTCTGGGCTTGTGGCATGCAGACAGTAGCACCTGCATGTGTTAGATGTTCCGCTGCATACTTTTTACACACGTGTGTCTAAGCACAGGAGCCTGTATATGCACAAAATTAAGAGGTACAGATGATCACATTCAAATGTGTTACAACTTAATTGTTGACCTGTAGTCACTCAGATGCTTCCTAAAGGGAGATGTTGCTAACGATATAAGAATTTTCTCTGGTGTCACTCGTATTATTAATTCTACTGTTCATGTGGACGGAGGATGAAAATGATGACAAAGTGAAGTGAACATTACCTTTATTTGTATTGCATGAAAAGACAAGAGCGCGCAATAAAATCAAAATTAGTTTAGGACAGAAACACGATATCGGCTCTTTGCTAACATCTGCAGAGACAGCATGCTAACAAAAAGCTAGCTAGTTGTACCATTTCCCCAAAATGGGAAATGGTACAACTAGCTAGCTTCAGTGCTTCCTGTTTCTCATGAAAACATTTTAGAGGAAGTGAAGAGCAGACAAATATACACATTTCATATTGAATGGCAAGGAAAACAAGATGTTTATTAAACCATGTACCACAAAGCTCACTGGTAAAAACATAAAAAACTTTATATTTTATTCAACTGTCTCAACTTTAGATTAGGTATAGTAAAACTTCAAGAATTGCTATGCCTTAACTAAATGTTTTAGTCAAAAGACAATGACTAAATCCAAATCAAAATTTGCAGTCAAAATTTAAAAAAAAAACAATGCTTATGCTAGCTGTATGCTAGCTTTTACCTCAACTAAGTCACTGAACCATGTTTTTGGATTCATCTGATAGTTTCGGTTTCAGTGGGTGAACTTATGGTGTTTTATCTGTCTCTACACTGCACCCGTACAGTTTATACATGCAGTTCCTCCATCCATGCTTGTTAGCAGTTAGCTGGTCGAACTACTGCGACATCACTCGCTGGGCTCGGAGTAGTAGTAGTTAATTGTCGTGTCCAAATTCATGGGCTGCATCCTCCTGAGGACCCGGCCTTCGCGGTCTACGTGGGCTGGGTCCTCAGAAGGTCGGGTAGGCCGGAAGTAAACGGCTGGGGAAATTGGACGGTCTAGCCTTCTGATTAGCGTCACCGCTGTCTCGGTGGAGTTTAATAAACTCATCCGTCTGCTCCTTGCTATCTAAAATATAACAGGACACTGGCGTAAATTCTCGACCATCTCATACTTCTTTTTAATCAGTTTTCTGTTTGACGTTTAGTCAGCTGTGTGAAAACCAAGGAGGGACCCACCCGAGGGATTAATAAAGTTTTATTTTATCTAATCTAATCTAATAACTTTAATTTCAGCCAAACCGATTTACTCACGAACAAACAAAACACTGAAAAAAGCCCAACAATAACCTTTTTAGGTTGTCTAAGTGACATATATTACGTTTAACCTGAGTAGTGAAAGTCAGCGGTGATCTGAAAATGATGTGCCGGGAGTTGTGCCGTTCTCTGCGGCTTCAGTGACCCTCGAGCTCCCGGTCAGCTATCGAGTTGGTGGGTAACAGACGTCTCCGAAAACGTCGAGGCGCTTTTTCAAATATGCGATATCTTGATAAACCGAGCAGATATTTGATGTTTACACAGCTACTTTCTCGCCTGAAAATATGGTAAAAGTTTATTTTGTGACTCAGAAAGATTAGTAAGAGTAATTTTAAAACTTAGTAGCGGCCCCCATTGTTGGAAACCGGAGTTTGGCTGGGCCGCGCTATGAATTCTGGGATATGGTGGGCCACGAAGGACACACCCGACCCATCCTTCAAATTCAGGGAAAAGGAGGACGCATTTGTCGGCTGCATTCGGAGGAGTCTACGAATTTGGACAGCCTTCGGCGCGTCGCTGTGACGTAATTGGTCTACAAATGCGTCCTCAGGAGGATGCAGCCCATGAATTTGGACACGACCACAGTCAAAATATATGGCAACTTCTTTTCTTTCTAAACTACATTCATGTTGGAGTATTTGGAAAAAAAGTAAGAATTATTTCACAGTTTGTCTTTTAATTTTCTCTGTTTATTAAAAGTAAATACAGCAAAAGCCGAACAAATGAAATTAAAATGAAACAGACATTTTTTTAATGTCTGTTTTGATTTCTGTCTATGAGATGAAGCAGAATGTGAAACTTTCTTGATATCTCTCCTTGTTAGGAATAAAGAAATATAATTCTCAGATATTTTACTATGAAAATGGAGCTTCAATATTCCACAGACAGAGAAAGTGCACTTATGAAAGCATACCAAAGAGCATAAAACTATCACTGCTGGAGTCAGGGACATTTATTTAAACAGGATTTCATTTGCATGAAAATTCCCATCAAAAAACCTGGATATGTTTTCTAGAGAGAGCACCAGCAGACATAATCTTTTAATTTTAATTTTAATTTTTATTTTATTTTATTTTTTTAAAAGAGAGACACTGTATAATCTCAAATATAACCTTGATACATGAGTTCATTCACCATGGCAACAGGGCCGCAGGAACTATCATGCCCAGATAAAGTCCGTGATTGGTGCTGTGTTGGTAGTGCATAAGTGGTATGTAGAGCTTTGGAGAACTGTGTGTAGATTCTGCCGGTGCTAATGTCACCAGGTTCAGAGTCTGGTTATGTAAAATAACCAGGGGATACGCCTGTTACCGTTCGTGTTGTTGGTGGTCCTTTAGCTTCACCCGTGACATTAAAGAGTGACGATTGTTACAAACAATGAAAACTGCTGACTTCAACATTCATTCTAAACCTTTAGCATCATCTTTGAGCTACGCTGGCTTTTTGGAGGACTGCACACAAATGCATCTCCACATGTTCCTCGCTGGCTGCTTAGCTAAAGAGCTACCAATAAGATGTCAATGCAGGATCTTAGATCTGAACTCACATGCTCACCACTATTTATTATGATCAAACTGAGTTTTAAAGTGAAAAGGACGCCTCTCTCACCTCTTACTTGCTAGCACAGATTTTGGTATTCACATTTTTTCTTTAAAAAAATAATATTGTGTTGAGATACCGTGCATAACAGATACGATTCTTCCTCCTGGGGTAGAGGAGAACAGTTTTGCCAAATTATCCTAATCATGTGCTCAACAATGCTGTCGACAGGCCTGCTAATGCCACTTAAATAACAAAGAGGTGAAGAATAAACCTTCTTTATAGTTGTATCCAATTATAAAAGAAAAGGAAGTTACTCAGCTGTTTAAGTATTCATTATGCCCTGCAGTCAGGCCTGGCTCTGGGCCTGGCTTCACGCCTATATGGCAGAATAAACTAGTAAAATTGGTTGCTTTCTTCTTCTTTTTATATTTTTTGTTTAATCAATAAAAAGCAGCTGTGTCTGATCGTGGGCAGGTCACACCTTTCGTTACACTATTTACTGTTATTTGTAAGTATTGTTTCATCTGTAATGGGCCAGTGAGACAGCGCAGTGTGGTGCAGCACTGAGCGCATGGCTTCAGTGTTAATGAGGGGCAACAAAGTGGGACAAAAGGCTGAACTGCTGGAGCACTTAAGAATACGGGTCAAAAAAACCCTTTATTTACCAAGTGCAATAACGGCACAACCATTTAACCTACTGACACTGAACAGAAACATAAAAGGTGCTTCTGGTCCGTTTATCTCGCCAACATAATACATCTTCTGCCTTTGCCTTCAAACAAACACGACTAATCTAATTACACAAATCAAAAAAACAATCATGAAGCTGTAGTGGAAAGGGTGTGCAGAACCCGCACATTCAGAGAGACAACTGAAAATCAGCCTGAACACACACGTCCATGTGTGATGTCAGAGCTCTGTGATGTGAAAACGTGGGGCCAGTGTAGCAAAAACAGCAACAAAGTTCATGTTGGTGTAGACTGGACTGAGTAGATAGATCATAACTTTCTCTCAGGAGACACGGGGTCTTCTTCAAAGCAAAACAACAAGCGATGTTGATTTTATTAAAAATTTGTGTAGAAAAGGTTTAGGATTAAAATTCTCCCATAGCTTGTGATATCACGCTAACATGATTGGTCAGCTAATGGTCCAAGCGCTACATGTGTATGGTGATGTAGGAACAATACCAACAGAGTGTGATGCACAGTCCTTTAAACCCATAAAGAGAAGCCGCCTTTCTTCATTTCCATGCTCATAGATGACATACCGTGTTAGAGCGTGAGTGAGACGGGGCTGTCACTCCCAGCCTGTCAGTTTCGAACATGCAAGATTGTTTTTGTGAACCAGAAACATCATCTGTTCCCTTTTAGTTCCCAAACGTAATGTGTGAAACACTAGAGTCACCACCACACCTCCAGCCTTCTAACACAGACATTCCAGGTGTCCAGAAGGAGACAGGGCCAAGTCTGACTACCAAAAATACCCACTTATCCCATATTGGCTTCTCTTCATTGGCTCCCAGAATTAAATTTAAAATCATTCTCATCACATACAACATCTTAAATAATCAGGCTCCGTCCTTCTCAAAGACCTCATAGTAATCTACTGTTAAGATCAGATTTAAAACTTTGCTTTTTGATAAAGCATACAGTTTGGGCTTTATCAGGTGAGCCTGAATCCTCCCTTAGTGACATTGCTTAGGTTGCTGGGGGCTTCCCATGATGCATTAGTGTTTCTTGTTCACTCACCTTTTTTTCACTCACTCTGCATTTGAACATTAGTTGTTATTCGTCCCCGGCTTTCTCCCTGCACCCCCAACCCATCGTAGCCAGGTTCCTGCAGTGATAGTTGGATGATGCAGTATTAAATTACCTAAATAGTGTTGATAGCAAACATTGTTAGTTTATTTTGTTTGTGAATACATATTTTATTGGAATGCCTCATATCTAAACACTTCCTGAACGAAAGCTTGTTTAGATGGGAGGCAGCTTTCATCAGAGTTTCATCACATTTCTTCTGCTCTTTGACTCCACTGTCTTTCACTGCATCACTGCTGATCTCTGATGTTTTTGTTGAGTTTTACAAAAGGAGCTGAAAAACTGAGGCTGTGGTGCTCCAACTAAAGAAAACGCTTGAGCTTCGTCTGTCTGGAGGTTAAAGCGGACCTGTAACAGTCATTTCCAGGTTTTTTGTTTGTTTTTCTACCAGAGCAGCTTTGCATGATTCACAGTTCAAAATAATCCTTATTTGAATCATACTGGGCATTGATGCTACTCTGCTCAGGTTGTCTTCACTCTGTGAAACCACACAGAGCCACAAATAAAAGCAGAAATTCTACAATACTCATCTCATAATTGAGCTGTGTTCAATATGAGCATCCGTCATTGCAACAGTAACATTAACACAACAGAAAACAGGGAAAAGCACAATAGGTTCCCTTCAGTGACCAACAGTCTGGGAAGTGTTTGCTTTGCATTCAGCTGATTACAATTTATTTCCACTTGCTTGTTTACTCACACATTGAAATGGCCAATAAACTCCCTCTGGCTGTCAGCCATTCCATGTATTCAAACATTTGGAGGCATGCAAGCCCCAATAATAGCCAATCCACTGGCAGCAGCCATCGGGTCCTGGTACCGATCCACATGTTGTCTATAAAAGTCCTAATGTGGAGCTGCCCGACTATTTGGCAGCAGGAATGACCAATAACATTTAGTAAAACCTCATTTCTCTCTCTAATCAGGGACAGACTTTGTTTTTCCACGATTGGGTTTTCTTCAGGGTCTCTGAATGAATAGTTGGCTAAACAAGTGGCACCACTGGAAAGCAGCCGTGAAGGGAAAAAGACTCAAAGGCCAATGATTTTGATTTGCCTCCAATTTGCCACTTATTTTCTTCCTCCCTAGCTCTTCGGCTCCACTTTCTTAACGCGCGCACACACACACACACCTCCGCTCTGATGAGATTGGCCATTATTTTTGCTTGAACCCAGCCCCATATTCGTTTCTCAGTCAGCCACTAGCCTAAGAGGTTATTGGAAAGCTATCAGAACTCTTTGTGCATGGATGGAAATTGTGTAGAAAGCACAGAGGAGAGAGCCGTTATATTTCATCACTGCAGTGCATTTATTTGATTTGTGATATACTTTGTGAGGCGAGTAGATCCACAGCGTAATACTGTAGATGTAAAGGAATAAGAACCCACTAACGCGATGTGCACTTTCCTGAAACTTTGAAAACCATTAGCAATTTGTTATTGCGTTTGAATTTTTGAATAATGTTGCCATCTGTCTGTCGAGCCGCCGTGTTCTGAGATATAAACAGTAAGGTTCCCCTTGGCGTCGGTGCTTGACAGCCAATAACTGGATACCAAGAAGTAACAGCCTGTTTTTAAAGAGTGGAAACGTCTGCATTTAGAGGGTGGAAGGGTGGTGGTGGTGGAGGTTTGTCTGCCAGGGGACCAGCCAGGAGTCCAGTTTCTGTAATATATTGTTTGTTTAGTTTTTTGACCTTTCTTTGACTGACTCAACTTTTGCAGTTACTTCATTAGTGTGGGGGAAAGATGATGGTGGAAAGAAACCACAGGATGAGGTTCAAGGTTAGGGTTACATCTCATAATTAGACCTAAGTGTGATCTGAAGAAAGTCCTGTATCAGTGCTGCTGTAAGCCCAAATCATCATGGCACAGACACCAAATAAAAAGAAAAGAAACACCATTCACTTCAACAAAATGGCGCTATTGGATGCCCCATAAACGGTATTGAGCTGCTCAGGCTGATGCATTCTCTCACTTTACTACTTCTAAAAAACATGCTTCCAATTTTAGGCAAAGATACAGAGACTAAGACATGTATCTTTGTATACAATAAGTTGAAGAATAGTTCATTATTTCATAGTGTCATGGTCTAGTCTCTTGGTTTCTGCCTCTGTGCTTCCTTGTGTAACGTTTTGTTTTCATGTCTGTGCCTCTCATTGTTTCAGTGTCAAGTCCGTGTCTCTGTGCCTGTCTTGTGTTTCCTGTTTTACTTTGACAGTCTCGTGTGCTATGTTACTGTTTTCAGTTTGCTTCGCCCGGGCTCGTTGTGTGTGATTACTCCCAGCTGTGCTCTCTTCCTGTGTCTCATTCACTCGTTATCTCTGTGTATTTAAGCCCTCTGTCTTCCTCTGTTTGTTGTTGGATCATCCGTGTATCTCCTGCTGGATTTCACCGTGGTGCAGGGTCCTCGTCGCTGGTTTTCATGTGCTGTGTTCCACGTCTCAGGTCTTTGGTTTCTTTATACTTATTTTTGTAGTTGCTCCCAGTTTAGGTTTGTTTAGTCTAGGTCTTTGTCACTTTCTGGTTTTGTTTGTATTCTCTTCCTGCTGTCATTAAAATACGCTTTCACTTTAAGGTCATCATCAGTGTCTATGTTTGGTCGATACTCTCTTCACTCCACGACAAATAGTTTATAATATGGTATGGGACAGTATGGTATTATGTAGTACAACATGTTATGATATAAATTAACTTAATATCCCATTTAAGTCGCTCTTTAATCATTGGTGTAGAATAAAAGTATATAATGTAGTCAAGAAATATTTACAGCGATTGTGTCTGTATAACGTAAGTGCATTTCATAATGGCTATTTCAAACACTGATGATGTGACGTTGAATCATCCATTTCCAAAGCTGTCACTCTATCCTGTGTCCAAATATCTGCGTTATACATCGAAATCTCTGATCCTAAGAATAAACAGCAAAGGCAGTTTAGCCAGAATGTATTTCAGTGGAAATATTCACAAAAGGGAAATTATTTCCGGTTAAGCTAGTGTGGTCAACCGTGCACGTTCAATGACACCGGTGTGATATGTGAGGAAAAACAGGAGTAACCCTTTCTCACTGCAGGCTGTAAACATTCTTCTGTCTTATATAAGAGGTGTGTCATATTGTAGGTTTTCAGTGTGTAGCACATTATTAAAAAGATGAATGCACATTTTAGAGTTGAGTAAAATAGCACAAAGACACTGGTCCACAGAGGTGTGGAAAGCAAATTCAGTAATTATCCTTCAGCATATTGCAGACAGGTGGGAGGTGGACTCTCAGTGAGGGGGTCAGACAGCCTCGTTCTCCTTTGAGCAACATTTTGCCGGCACATTTTTGATCCACTTGTCTCCTTAGAGCTAAAGGTTGCTGATAAGAGTGGTCTCTCCCAGGATGACAGGGTGTCCCTCCATTGGGCCTAAGTGTTCGGAATGCTCTGACGACAGTGATGAGAATCATGCTTTGGCCTCCACAGTGACAAAATCCCACCATGTGAGACAGTGCAGCCCAGCATCATCATTAAAAGACTAAGTGAGTGGATAATCTTTTTAGAGGAATAGCAGTCTAAGGTACAACAGACTGCCAGAGACTTCAGTTGTTTTAAGCATGCATTGTGGCATTAACATTTCCTGGTCACCCCCCCCAAAAGTGGCGCATGTGAGAATGCAAATGTCCAATGCAGTCAGACCCAACATCAGCTGCTCCTTCACCTGCCAGCTTCCTTGTACAAGATCTGTGTCGCGTTGAATTGCAGTGTTGCGCAAATAGAAATACTAATAATAATTAACAATTAGCTGATGGACATCATTTATCCTGATCTGTTCAGGCCACGCCTTCCTTAAACCGCACAGACTACTTCCGATCTGTGTCCTTCGAGCAAGAAAGAGCAACGGCGAGAAATGTCCCTGATCGATTCCCACAGAAGTTCATGTATGAAAACGATTTTGGAAAATCAATGCTGAGGAGCATTCAAGTTGTTCTGCTGTAACGTAGTAACTCTGTACAGTATAAAAGATGAAAAGATACAAAAAGTGAAGCAAGGGCAGAACATGGCCACCAGGGGGCTGCAGAGAACTTGAGCTAACAGTAGTTTGTCTCCCATAAAAATACTTTTCAGTGAAAATGTAGGTCAATATTTAAAGTTTTTAAAAAAGGCTAATTAGTAAATTTTCTTCACTCCAAGTGACGTTGGCTAACGAGATGTGATTGACGAGCTGTTAGCCAGTGAGCGTGCACTTTCACACTTTGATATGCCTCTCTCTCATCATCCAGTTTAAAACATCAATATATCACGAGACTTCACAAACCCAGTGATGTCACGGCACCTGCATTCATCTTTCATGCCGTCCTCAGCTTTTCTATATGACCATTTATCATTTTTGAGCCCATAAACTCATAAAAATTTACTGTATTAGGTTTGTGATTTACTTTTTCTTATCAGCACCAACCAAGCAGAAAATGCTAGAGCATTGCTAACATGCATGCCTGTGTGTACTAGCCCAAAGCGCTAATGTGAAAGCATAGCAGCAGCAGTTAGACTTTAAAAGCCTTGTTTCTGTAGTTGTTCCTGCTTGCTGCAGACGTTGCTTCACCCTTCACCACCCTGACTGGAAACACATTCAGTACAGAATGCGTTCAGATCGTGGAAGCTTTTTTTTTTCTGAAATATGACACATTTACACATGAATGGATGGGAACACACACACACTTCTCCATCTGACTTGATGCTGGTGTCACTGGGAGACTTGCTTTCCTGCCAAGCTGCCGAGGCTGTCGTCTCCACAACACCTGGAGAAGCTTGGCAACTCCTGAAGCATTCTGTGTATGTTTGTGGGTTTTTTTCTTCAAGGGCTTTTTCAGTTCAGTTTCTGTTTCTGCAAAGCAGATTTTGTGAAAGTTGCACAAAACCACATCAAATCTGTCTGAATAAACTGCACTTTTGGAAGATATTAGCTTTATTTCTGAATGAAATTGAAAGTTGAGTGGCGTGGCCCAAGGATTTGGAGGAATTAGAAATTGTTTTTATTCACTTCAACTCTGTTTCATCTCAGAGGTTTATTCGCTGCTGGTTTCCAAATTTCTTTCTGAAGACTTTAACTCTGCGCAAACTTCTTTAATTTTCTCAGCTTAACAAATGTTGCTGACAAATTGTTTCGTCTTGAAGTTTTCCTCTCATTTCAGTTTAAGGGTCAGTTATCTGTACCTGTCACACCTGAGAAGGAAGAAAAGAATCAGAAAACGAATCTAGAGAAAAGAAATTGACTGTTTCTTGTGTCGTCGTCGTAGTAGTAGGTGTGTGTGTGTGTATGTGGGGGGGGGGGGGGTGTTTTCATAACCAGGCTTCTTTTTGTAAACAAATGTCATTTGAACAGGATTCTGTTGAAACGGGTGATTGGACAGGACAGCAGTTTGTCTGCCATGACTCGCAGCCATATTTGGAAGGGCTTCTTGCAGATGGAAACAGAAAAGAAAGTGTTGTGCATGATGAGGGGCATCATTAATTCCCTCTCCCAGGCTCTGCGAGGATATTGCCAGAGAGCTGATCAAACAGCCTGGGCCATTTTTTTTCTCACACAGCTGTTGGTCGTTGTGTTCGTGCCTGTGTTTTATGTTTTGAACCAAAGATTCGGGCACTCGGTGTAAACTGCGAGGTCAGCCTCAGATAATCAAGGGTGAACATTGCAGTAATGTAATTACAAAAATAAATAAATAAAATGGATTCTTATCTTTGGTCACCGATATCCTCACCTAAACATCGTTTTGAGAATTTACAGCTGCCCTCGAAGCAGTCTGCCAGTCCAGTAATGTAATAGACTACTGGGAATTCTACCTTTCCGTTTTCTCCCAGTTATCAAGATTCAGATCAAGGAATGAGCAGAGCAACTGAAAATTCCCTCTCTCCTTCGCCATGGGGACACAGAAAAGCAGCAGCCAGTGGCCTGAAGCTCATTTCTGCTGCTTGTATCTGCAGCCTGATTTTTTTTGCTTTGGTCAGTATTCACGACTTGAGGCTATAGATGAGCGTGAAAACCTAAATAGACTAAACTTACATTCGCCTTCAGGCTAAGCTCTTCCCTCCGTGATGTGCCGTCTCACTGTGGTGGAGGGCTTTGAGTGATTTTCAGAGTGGACTACCCTTCCCAGGCATACTACCTACAGGAAGAGCTATAGAGGTCCCTCAGCCCGTACATCACACACGGCCTTGGGGTTGTGATCCCAGCTGCCAAAAGACCTCAGGGTTGGTGTCGTGTTCGTGTAACGGCCCCTGATATTTCACGCAGAAATGGGCAGATTTCCTTTGACATTTTCTGCGGCTTTTCAATTCCATTTGTATCCTCAGTTCTTCAGAAATTCAAATGTCTCTGGTGCTTATTGATAATTGAAATAAACAGACAAGACGATCACAGCTTCACGGGTGAGATTAAGGAAGGTGGCCAATTCAGAGCCAGAAAAACAAGGAGAAAATTTGCCACGAGGATAATAACCTTCAGCTCTTTTGCATTTAAAACTAGTAAGATTCACAGTGACGTGTGTGTGTGTGTGTGTGTGTGTGTGTGTGTGTGTCCACTTTAAATACTATTTTAGAACAATCTCCGTTTGGATAGCTTTGCGCCTCTCTTGGCTTTTGTTTATTCTCACACTGCTTATTTCAAGCTTATCTATCAGCCTAGACGTTGCTAAGCTGCACCTCTTCAGCTCTCTGCATCTCCCCTCACACAGAAATGAAAATCGGACCATACACAATGAGATTTCCCCATTTTTGCTGACTGGTGTTTTGGAGTCTCCTCTGTAGCTTTCAGCACTCTCTCACCGGGGCCCTGTCTTGTGCCATTTGTTTCAGTTAGCGGGTAATGTGTGTGGTTGTCAAAAACAATTGGCTTGGGTGGTGTGAGGCACGCACTCCAAAGCGCGACCGACAGTAAATTGTATTTTTCCACAGAGTTATTAGGCCATTATTATGGCGCTAGAAGTGAACAATGCCTCCTCATCATCAAAGGCAGACAATTAGAATCATCATTAATCGCTGCTATCGGCACATCAATGGGGCAAGGGGTTATAATGGAGTTATAGACCACTTATGGGGTAATCAATCAATGCGATTGCTAACTAAACTCTCTTTCATTGTGCCAAGGACTGAGTGGCCAGTCAGTGACTCAAACGAGAGCTATTGGATAGGAGTATGTGAGAGGAATGTTTACGGCATGTTATTTGTAGTAATGTTCAGTTGTGTCCAATCTCTTATCTTAAAGTCATTTTCCTCTGAGGCTCTGCAGAGCTGCATCCAAGCAATCATAGTCAGCTCCATCCTGCAGCCCCAAGGGGCTACAATAATGGCTGAATACATAAAGGGCAGATTAGAGTAAATTGATGCTGTTATTGCTGTTCCACACCAGCACCAGTGGAACATTTAGCAGCTAAACAGGCAGACAGTTTTCTCAGGAGACGGTGAAGACCCAATAAGAGCTCAAAGACAAACGATGATTGGACTGTGATGAATAGAAATGTTGCTCTTTTGTCTGATGAATGCTGAAATATTTACCATTACTGTTTGAAAGATGTTGCGTCAGTGCGACCAAAACATGTTTTTGATGCCAGTGGTGCTGAAAAGGCCACCCGCGCTAATCCAACACTTCATTGGTTACTTCTTGCTGAGACTGGCTTCGAAAACTTCCATAACGCTTGGTGGCATTCAGTGAGGTACATTTGAGTACAGTGAACTCATGTTCAAGAAACCAGTTTGAGATGATGTGTGATTTGTGACATGACGTATTAACCTGGTGCAAACATCCATCATCAGACCAGGAAATGTGTTTTTTATCTGATTTTGGTGAGCTTGTATGAACTGTACCCTCAGTTTCAGCTGACAGGGATGGTGTTCTGCTGCTGTAGCTCATCTGCTTCAAGGCTTCAAATGTTGTTTCTGCAAAGATGCTCTTCTGCTCACCTTCATCATGGTTATTTGAGTTACTGAATTCAAAATCCCAGGGTTAAACCTGAAGTTATCCAGCCAAGTGCTGCTTTATACTATAGGCCTCTGGAAGAATCCTGTGTGAAGCCAAATGTCAGAAATGACTATTTTTTTTGCAGTTTGTGAAGCACATTTACCCACTGATTAAGTACACGGTGCTTATTTTAGGAGTGGGGCCTAAAACTGAGAGGGAAGTGGATTGCCCGTTTTGTACTTGTGATGTTTTATGTAGTTGGTTTTGTGCTGTTTGGTTTTATTTGCCTTTCACAGATCTGTGACTACTGCAGCTTTAATGCAGCTTTAACTATGCAGATGCCCTGTAATCATCTCTTCAGATGAAACGGCAGCCCACAGGAGACAAAAAACACAGCATCATGACACTTATTTGCCTTATAAAAGCTATCCAAATAAACAATGTTGTCAGTGCGAACCGGGCTTTCAGCAAACCCCAGAGAAACAGTCTTGTTAGCAGTAAGCAACCCTAAGGTCAGCGTGCTGCCCTCAGCTATAATCATTTCTTTCTTATTCTCTGTGTCTCCTCTCAGATGACCCAAGAACAGTGCACTCATAGGAACAATGTCCAGAGTTCAGAGAAACCACAAGTGTACAAAGTGGGAATATACGGCTGGAGGAAACGCTGCCTTTACTTCTTCGTCCTGCTGCTGATGATCCTGATCCTGATCAACTTGGCACTAACTATCTGGATCCTCAAAGTCATGAACTTCACCATAGTAAGTCGCACCTTTTTAACATTTGCGTGCTGCTGGCGTTTCCTCGCACGACCTTAAAATGCTCGTTTTACAGTCATCACACCGCTTAGATTTCCTCCTTACATGTGAGTGAAACTTCTACATCAGATCTACGTCTTAGCTTCCGCCATAACTGGGTCTCCAACTTAACCCTACACCGCCACCTTCTACACAACCTGACGTGAACCTCCTGAGAAATATAAATACACGTCGGGTCAGCGCGTACCACAACGACCTGAATGGCGTGGAAGGTTGCGGTGTAGCGATAAAAGGAGTTTTGTAAGTTATGACGTAAAGCTCAAATCAACCTTTATGTTACATGAAATATGAAGCTTATGATGGCCCATTCAGAATCATTAGATACTGAGCCTTTGTCTGTGAGGTTCATCTCTGTAACCGCACGACATTTAAACCTCTGCTTCACTCCGATGTCGTGCTTTTATTTATTATTTATTTATAACACACCAGGGCTCACTTGTTCATAAGCTTCAGATGTGATAGCTTTTTAAATTTTCATGCAGTTGATTGCACACTTTGTTGGTGAAATGCTCGGCAGATTGACTGCCTCTGCAGGTGGTTTGAGCGATGAGAGAAACATCAGGCGTCTTGGACTTGTTTTGAAATTACAGCTAATTTCAGAAACTGCCTTTATACGACTCCTCTGTATAACTCCATTTTCAGCTGCGTTCCTTTTTTCTTCTGCTCCTCCTTTGCAACTTGTCTCCATCTTGTAAAAAAACAATCACAAAACAATTTGTTCTCACCACACAGACTGCATTTTGTCTAACTGAACCTGATCTAAAGGATAAAACCTGAACTGTAAAGCTGTCGCCCTCCTCCTCCTCCTCCTCCTCTTCCCGGAGCTCCTCCGTGCTACCACTACATCAAACAAAACAAACGCTTGGAGCTCTGCTTTTTCACATATGAATAACTTTACCGGAGAATCACACAGCAGACTAATTTGCATCAAGATTGCTCTATTTTCTGTGCTAAGCAGGCACTGCCGGATTGTTTTCATACAGCACTTTCCACAGATCCCATTTGCTAAGTAATATTTTTATATATTTAACGTAGATGAGCTTTCACTCTGTTGCAGACATTTTGTGTCATTGTCTGCTACATATCCAAGTGGAAGTCTTTAACAACAGATCTGAACTGCTAATGTTATCTGAACCACAGGCCTGTTAGTATCCCAGCCTCCTTCGTGACAAAAACAACCAGTTCATTTAGATTCAATTCAATTCAGTTTTGCTTACATAGTAAAAAATCACCCCGACAATCTCCTCAATGCATTTTATATTGTGAGGTAAAGACCCTAACAATCACACAACCCCCTGTGAGGAAGCACCAGGTGACAGTGGGAAAGAAAACTCCCTTTTAACAGGAAGAAACCTCCTGCACGACCAGGCTCAGGGAGGGGCGGGGCCGGGCCATGTGCCATGTGCAGTTAGGGGTGAGCGGAGGACGACAGGACAAGGACACACTGTGCAAGAGAGACAGAGATTATTAATAACCATTGCAGAGTGGTGTATAAACAGTGCATCATGGGAAGCCCACAGCAGCCCAGACCTACTGCAGCGTAAAAACGGGAGGATTCAGGGTTACCTGATCTTGCCCTAACTATATGCTTTATTAAAAAGGAAAGTTTTAAACCTAATCTTACACATAGTGAGGGTGTCTGTCTCCTGAATCCAAACTGGCACCAGTGTTACCAGTGTAACCAGCAGCCATGCTCCCGTGCACAGCAGATCCTGTCTAACCTCTTTTATCGATTAATGCTTCAGATCTATTTTTGGCTTCATGATGCAAATTGTTAACATCACTGGATGTCGGTCATTGCGTGGTCTGACATTTATCCGCTTCACTGATGGGGGATTTCCCTCGTGTGTTAATGAGCATAATGTAAGCTTAGAGAAATTAAAACAGATAGCTGACTGTTCTAATCAAAGACCGAGCTGAGATCTGGCCCGTGTTTGATGCAGGGTTTTCTTTTTGTGTCATTCTTCACACAGTTTCAAATCACACCGGGAGCATTTCAGCAGTGGGCCGTTTAGTCAGCATGGGGTCTTTCATTCTGAAGCTTGACCGGATTCTCTTTGCATTTCTCTGTCTGACTTCCTGCCCTCCAGCTCTGCAAAGCTTGAAGTGGCTTCTGTGTAAAACAGACCGGACACTGCTTTAAGTGGCACAGAGCAGAAAGCGACTCTGGGACGCTTGTGAAATGCGCTTCAGAGCGTTTGGTGGAATAAGGAACGAATATCAGCTCCAGCTTCAGAGCTGTGAGGCGATGCAGTCGTGCCTGATGTGTGTTGCTGGGGTTAACTTATAGACAGTAATGATTCAGTACTCAGTAGTCTCTCAGTTTGATGCACCACTTAACTTGAGAGAGCACAGAAAGAGCAAGTAATTATTTTATGCTGATGAATTAATGTGGGAGTACTCCCTGCCTGGGCTGTATGAGGCATCTTTCATGGTACTCGGTGATATTTTCTAATCCTTAACTACTTTGTGCTGCTCGTCGGCAGGTCCTGACTTAATCAGGGACCACTCATGATAAAGCGGTCAGTGTACTCATTATCACATGATTCATGATATTCATGAATCATTTATGATTTATCAATATAGATTAGTTTGTTCTCGTCATTATCTACAATCCTGAAATCCACTAAGAATCACTGGAAATACACCACTCATTAATTATGTATCGGCTCCTGAATCTTTTTGTTTAATGCATGATTGAATACTCATGTTTACACTGGTTTGTTTGTTTCAATGTTCACAAACCCTGGAAATCCTCACTCACTAGTTTTTGTACCAAAAACACAAAACATAAAGACCTTACATGATCGCCATGATCGCTAACACCTACAGCAGTGAACAGTGTTGAGATAACGGCGTTCACGTTCTCACTGAGGTGCAAAACAAACTGGACTTCAATCAAAAAAAGTGGAAGCAGTAAAGAGGTGCTATTTTTAGGCAGAGAATTTACCGTCATCGTGATCAACTAAAACAACATGAATGTGCTGCGTTTGTGCACTTTTATCTGCAATTGACACTCGAAGAACACGTCTCAACCGAACCGTGTCGCAGCTAAAGGTGAACAGCACGATCGCAACATGTTTGCAGATGATGCAGTGGTTGTTGGTTTGATCACAGAAGGCGAAACACGACATTGTGCACACCCAAGTGAGTTTTTTAGTTGTCAAATACGGCAACAATTCCACTTTATTTCACCTGGAAGCTGCAGCAGTCGATGGCCTGCCCCTTGCCTATCATTCATTCGTACTCTGTTTTATTGCCTAGTGTTGTGCGCTGCCCACTGATAGAACAAGTACAATAAGAATGTTCACATATCCGGTAAGACTGCAAGTCAACAACAAGACGGTCAACACAGCTTTGATCTGAGTGGTGGAGAAAGGCTTTTATTGTCTTGAAGAACATTGCAGTTAACTGTATGGAGTGTCTTTCATTGTGATGTGTTTTCTGTTTTGTATTTTTCTGAGAGTTTCCACAGACAGAGGAGAGTTTCTTGACAGATAATAACTCACTTATGTAATCATAAATCGCTTATGCTGAAAAAGAGCTTCTTGCTCACAGCTGTCAGCCTGATAAACTCTGGTCACTTACAGGCACACACAAAGATGAAATGAAATGGGTAAGATTTCATTTATTTATTTTTATAGGTTATCATGCAATTATTTTACATTTCACCAGACTGGGCTGTGTGAGGTCCACCAGCTCTGCTGTCTTTCTGCAGTCGATCCTAGAATCTAAATGTGATACTGATACCCAGGAAAATACTGGAGACCATTTTCAAAACATGACATACAATAAAATCAGTAAGTTAAGAAGGGCAAAAATACTAAAAAGACAATGTTTTTGGCCGTTTTTCAGCAGGTATATGGTTCTGATGACTTCTGGTGGTGCTTTACTTTCACTGCTGATCAGACAGAGTTGGTGAGGTAGGCTGCCACTGTTTCTGTCCAGGTGATTCTTGACTTTTATCAGCTTCGATCTTGGACTTGAAGAGATTGAAATTTGCCGTCTCACCTGTTTTATCATCAGCAAATACAACAAATCAAATTTAGAATTTTTTTTTTAAAGCAAAGACTTTACAAAAGGCTTTTATATTAAAACAACAACAACAAAGCAGGATAAACTAAAAGGTTCTGTTGAAGATGTGTAATCTAATGTCTAATCTACTGTATGTGCTCGTGCGCATCTTTAATCCAACCGCCCCAAACTATTTGACAGTTCATGTTTTTTATAAATCACGAATTGTGTGCGTAATAAAAAATGTTAAACTGATCCTTATACAGCCCAGCTCATCCAAATCAACCGCGTTGCTCTCTCTAAGACTCCGAGATGAGCTTTAAGTGCCTCAGACTGTTCCTCTTTCCCTCACTGCTTCTCTCCCGTTTATTTCTCCTTGCTGTTGCCGTCTGTCTCCCTGCTTAGTAATCCACTGTCCCTGTGACGAGTCAGATGCAACAGAGTACAAGACACATTTTCAGTACACTGCACATAGAAACACGTGCGCGCACAACACATGGCCGCTGCTGTGAATAAAACATGAAGTCTGCTTCACAGCGGGGCTTTAATATGAGATCTACATAAATCAGAAAGCAGTTTCTCTGAAGCTGAGCCGTATGTTCTGACAGAGAGCTGCACAGGGAATGTTAGAATGTTTTTAATGCGTCACCCTGCTGAGTATAGAATAAGGAAATCATTTGAAATGTGGTAGATGCATTTCAAAAGGGAAGGATTTAAAGTCGCAGCAAACCAAGGAAAGACACGTCTGCTTCCACCTCCAGCTCCAATCAGCAAGTCCTTCTGACAGAGGTGGACCTGACAACAAATTAAACATTAATTATTATTTTTATTAGAACTATATTTCACCCGACGTTCCATGTGCCAGTGTAGGTTCTCCTGGTCGAAAGAAGAATTGGTTTCCTTTTGGCTTTCACCACCTACAGTCATTCAGGAAGTAGAAAGAGGCTGGTCTAGAAACTTTTATTAATATCTTTAAAACAAAAACGGCACAAACAAAAGTTTTCACAGCACAAACGTTTGACATCAGTTTTGTTTGATTTGGGGGTCCAAGAGACTCAAACATTTGTTTAGCTTTACAACAAAAAACTGAAGTATTTTCAACTTTAACAGACTGCAAGTTTGGAAACCTAACCAAATAAGTAACTATTTTAACTGCTAAACCAAACTGTTATATTACATGTTTTAACAAAAAAAGTTATTTAATTAAACATTAGATTGCACTGGGCTCTTTCTCCCGTATACGATCATCAGAGTTCTTCAAAGGTCAGCATTTACACAAATCTGAATTCGAACCTGATCTCTCCTCATCAAAGGTAATTAAAGACGTTGTAGGGACGCCACGTCCAGCACAGCAGTAGAGTCTGCTGTTTAATCCAGAGTCAAATTATCACTTTTAATTCTTAATTTTTTTATCAAATCAATGAATGTATTCAAATTAGCTGTGCTCACTGAGGATTAGAATGAGTAGGAGGTGGAACAGGAGGTTTAGTGTAAATATTTCATTTCTGCGTAACTCCGTCACTTCCAGACTGCAATAATAGAAATGTGTGAATAATGAATATGGACAAGCAGTGGACATGAGGGAGAGGGATGCTTGTGTGTGTAGGAGGCTCTGAGGTTACTTAAAAATGCACAACGAGGCCCCTTAATCAAAGTTTAACCTTTGTCGTACTGTGTCGGTATGCATGCCAAAATTTGGCACTAAATGTTTGTGCACTTGAGCTTTTTTTTTTTTTTTAATTTATTTATTTTTTATATTAATGTGAATTTTATATTGGCACTTAGCGACCCTGCATAAACATTAAATTCCTCCTACATTTAGCCTTAATGCCTTTCACTCTTACAAAAAATGGCTGTAGATAGTTTTGTCACACAAAGTGTCTCTTGTTGTTTCTTGTTGTTGTTGCCTGGATGGTCTTTAAACAACCTCCTTTCAACAGCACCCTGCATGTATGATTATTAAGAGTTAAGAGTTATTGCCCTGGCGTCACTGGCGACCAGTCGTTTGCTACACTGCAGGTGGATATTTCTTACTTTTAAGGTGGAATTGCCAGAGATCTCTTTAAATTTAAGCTAAGATGTTTTTTGAAATTGCACTTTTTGTAGTTTTGCCTCTGTGCACCAGCACAGCGACTTTTAAATCAAATCATACTCGACATGTAATCAGAGTGCAGAGTTTCAGCTTTAATTGAAGGGGTTTAACAAAAGTATGCCATTAGCTGTTTAGGAAATACAACCATTTTTACATTAATTGGACACCTGACAATCTGATTGGATGGCTCTTCAAAGTAAAAATGATTAAAAACCCAAAGCACACAGCAAAAGCAACCCAAGAGTTTCTCAAAGTAAAGAAAGTAGGTGTTTTTTTTCCACTCAAAGGTCAATCATCTGATCTAAACCCAATATATCAGGTTTTCAGTCATACTACAGATGAACTACAAAGAAAGTAGTTGGAGACTGCAGCATGACCACAATTGCTGCAACAGTGTCCAGTGAAATGGTTGCTTCTAAGTCGGGGACCTGATCTGTGACCACATTCTATCAACTGCAGTCTTGAAAGCAACTCATGATGGGGATTAGATGGCAGTTAGACCGAGTCAGTTTGCTATCAGACTGAAATGGTTTCAAGGTGGTAATGACAAGTAATGTGTTTGTGATAATACTGTGAAGATCACAAAACGGTTGTTGTTTGTTCCAAATGTGTTGCCGTCTACAGTCAAGGCTTTACCTCACAGGTCTGAAATGGGAAAAACCACAAAATATAACAACTGCAAAATAGAATAAGGGCAGCCTTGCTTTGATATAGAAATAGAACTAGAATAGAATCATTTGGCAACCAGTTGAGTCAGATGAGTTGCAGATTGACTCAAATTGATTGTTAGACGTTGTTTATAGGTTAGATTAGACGACGAGTGCTTGCAAACCACTGAGTGAGTGAACTTTGTCCAAGCCAGACTGTGATTGCTTTAAGACAGGTAACTTCCCACCAGGTGACCTGTGCAGAGAGGTCGGCCACAGGTTGGGAATGTTGCATGTGCAACCTTTAGACAACAAATTGGGCACTGCAACTGCCTGCAAGTCATTTGCAAAATGCAAAAGAATTCAATGCAACCACTCCTTTTTTTTTTTCCTAGCTTCAGACAGTTATTGACAGAAAAGTAGTATTAAAATATTAAAGTATTAAAAACAATCCACATATTTAAAATTCTGGTATTCCCTCCAGTTCCTTTTCAGACTCTGAAAATGGGGAACTATGTTTAAAAAATGGTTATCAAAAGTTCCTAAACAGTTAATGGGTTCTTGTGTAAAAACACATCTTGACTGTTTGATCTCAATCCTCTGTGGTGGCCTACCGAGGCAAAAATACAGAAATTGCATAATATCCAAATGCTTTTGGACCTGACTGCAGGAGTGTATTTTTCCTCCATGGAGAGATTCACTAATGATCTTCTTTGATATATTTCACCAACTTAGATTTCATCAGCCTGTTGTGCCAGACAAACAGTTCAAATCTTTCAGGGGAACAAACATCAGTGAAGTGTACCGTGACCTAGTACAAACATGTAGTTTCTTATGGTGTCTTTTTTCTGTCCTGAATGTTTGCTAATGAAATTTTGCAGCTCAAACACATCCCACAAATGCTATGTTTAAAAAAACAAACATATAGTTGGGTGCTAAATTCTTTCAGATGAACTTCAAACAGAATTCCTTTTGTGGAAAAAGTGCATCAAGTCATCAGATCCACTTGATGCAGCTGCTGGTTGTTTGAGCAGAAACACATGAGGTCACACATATTACTGCATGACATTTTCCCCATCTGAGGAAATGCTCTCCTCGGTATTCTGAGCTATTATGAAAATGTGTGTCAAGTTCAACTTGAGAGCTCCATGCTCTACAAATGGCCCCTTTGAAGTCATGCATTAGTGCAGGTCAGCAGATTATCAATTGATGCAATTGGAACACTGTTGAGTTCACACAAGCAAGCAAAGATACACCAATGCGATTAAATTATTTGTGCACCATGGAGTGTAAAAATGATGTGCGGGGAAACGAATGGAAATGTTTACATAAGACGTTTGGTTGGGTTTGAGCACTCGCCTCCAGCCGTGAGGCTTCAGATCGGAAAGTGACAAGTTTGGAGCGACTTTCACTTTTACTAATGTCGTATCTCGCTGCATCACATGCACAGCTTTGGCTAAGCATTAATGCCCTGCTTGCCCTGCAGCACTCACCAGTCAAACATGGTGCAGTATTTCAGGTTTGAATCATTGTTGTGTCTCTTTATCTGCTGTTTTGTTAAAATGTGTTGTTTTCTAAAATGTAAAGAGCTTCTGGCCTTTCCCTAAACAGCAGTGTTTTGGGGAATGCGTTGTTTTTTTGACAATGTACAGAATGAATGATGGCAGTTGGATGTTTAAAAATGTCCATTTTCCTAACGTTTGCTTCATGTAAACCATCAAGAGGTCAAGGATGGGTGTGAAGAAGAACTCACGTGGCCTTAGGAACAGAGATCTGATCATAGAATCCAGCTGCTCTTGTACAATAATGTTAATGCTTGCTGTGCTGAAACTTTGATGTCATCGTAGCTGCTTCACCCGCTGTGTTAGTTCAGAGCTGACATGCTTCTGAAAAATATCACCTGATTATTAAGAATAAATTATTATTAAGGTTTAAAAAAAGACTCATCTGTCATAATGTTGAAATAAAATGGTTTTATTGGGAAATGTTTCTTCTTCCGCCTTGCTGTTCAGTCACATATAGACTTCCCACTGAAAAGTTGATCCACTTTAACTCCTGCCTTTATTAAGATTTTCATTATCATTCTAGTAAAAGTCATCAATGATGAGCCTAAAAGCTGGCAATCCAGCAAAATGAAGAAGTGACCCCATCCAGACTGGGATATGCATTTACATGCATCGCCTGTCAGTTATGTTGTTTCCATGAACAATCTGATGCTTTGAAATCTAAGTTGACGTTGGGAAGGATGCTCCAGTGTCTCCTTTACTAAAGGAGGTAATAAAGGAAGCATTTAGGAACCTTTCCTAAACATTTAGAGAATTTGACCTGGGTAAGAATCTACTTTTGTTTTTCCATCAGTACTGAAGAATATCTTTACCACTGGATCATTTTGTTCTCTCTTAATTTGATTTACAATATATTTACACTTTTCCTGGGTGTTTTATATGCAATGCTGAACATTTCTATAGTGGGGGTTAAAGCAGCTGTGGTACGATGGGCCACCTGCAGCTGGGCTTCAGAGGCCGTGTCAGAAACAAGAAGAGCTCAGGGCAGGCAAGTCATTAAAAGTTAATAAAATCACCATAAATTTCAAATGAAGAGTTAAAATGCTGCTAATTAAGATTGTACTTAATTAGGAGCAGCCACTTTCATTTCACCCACTTTTCCTTTTTCATTATGTCATCAGCCACAACAGTGCAGCTGAAATCCCCCGTGGGCTCCTACTCTTGTGCAGCTGCTTCTGTCTGAAAAGGTCTGCGAGACCCAGAAATGAATCGCTGCATCAGTCGTGCAGAGAGCGGATAATGTGGCAGGAGACTTACGCACCGATCTGCTCTGAAAGTGTGGATCTGTGCAGGATCTGTAGGCTGTAATGATGCGCTTTGTCTGTAAGATCTGCAGCTTCAATCAGGCTCCAGCTGACTTTATGCCTGTGTGCTGTTTGTCATGCAGTTGTGTACGAGTCTGTTACTTCTTCGCCTGTCTCAGGAGACTTACAGCTCGTAGAGCTGCATTTTCAGCCACCGATTATTTTAAATAGGCTCGCCGCTGCAGCAAAGACAGCCGGGGACTCTCAGATTGAGACAGATTAAACGGGCTGCACCTCATGTACATGGACCGGAGTCGGTGAGGTAATGAGTTAAAGGGGGGAGGGTGAGTGATGTATTAGCTGCCCTCCCACCCGGGCTTTCCACTCCAGCAAACCAGGCCTGTTTCTCAGCCAGAGAAGCTGACTGCAGGTGGGAGGCGACCAGTGTAACCGGAGAGCCTTCAGTGAACATTTCCTTTCATCTTGATTATCTGAACCTCATCTGCCCCCCACGCACACCTAGATGAAGAAATACAATTTAAAAAACCCTCAGAGGAATTATGTCCTTCCAGGCTGGTCCAAAAAACCTTTTCTGATTCCACCTTAGCCTCATTTAGTGTCTCATTCACAGGATGGGATCGCTAACTATTGCCATTTCCCAATGTACATTTTCACAGTCTTACAAATAAATCATAAATCCTGGCCTGGGGTCATTTAAAAATATATATAGACATACATATTTTCCCGAGTATTTGGGTATAAATCTTGCACCACTGGTGTTGGTTTTGTTGTTTAGTTTTGACAAATAAAACTGAAAAACCAATTTGAGGGCATCACTTGTACAGTATGGATTAAAACTAGAGATAAAAGAAACCCATCCATCCACCCATCTTCTTACCCCGGGGTCCAGGTCACAGGGGCATCGGTACAACTGTTCTGTTTCGGGGTTCGTCTCGTTGTTGCCCCTCTACTGCACCTGTTCATTAACACCAAAGCACATGAAACTACTTAACTTACCAGATGAATATCCCAGAAGATTAACTGACTTCATGCTGTGCTCTGATTAAAAAGCATTCCTTTAATTTCTTTAAGCAGTGTATTACTATCAAAATTCAGTATTGTTGTAATGTAACACAGGCAGTGTTGGGAAGGTTACTTTTAAAATGTATTCCATTACAGAATACTGAATACATGCCCCAAAATGTATTCTGTAACATATTCCGTTACGTTACTCAATGAGAGTAACGTATTCTGAATACTTTGGATTACTTAATATATTATCATGCTGTTTACAACTACGTGAATGTACTATTGCTGTGATTTATTACTGTTACTGAAGGTCCACGGCTCCGAACCGTAGTAAAGGGACCTCTGACTAATACGGTGGGTTCCGTGTCGGGCTGGTAGCTGAAAACTAGCTTTACTTTGTTGTGTAGGTCAACTTTGCTAGCGAGAGACAGAGAGAGGCGTTGAAAGGCTGCTCCAACGGAACTTATTTTTTCCGGAGGAAAACACGAACACAGTGTACAGTTGAGTCTTAATAGCTTACTTACAGCTGGGCTCGTCAGGCACTCTTCTTGGCTGCAGTGGTTATTATTATATTTACATGCTTCCAGCTCCCGTTTTTGCTCCGTGACAGCTCGGACTTTTCCTTTATCTCCCTCCCTCGCTCACAGACACATAACGTGTATGGCAGTCCATTCTCGCTGCAGCACGGACTACACTGCCCATGAGGCTACATTCTTTAGAGCTATGCCTGTAGCATTCTGCCTTTTAGCTTAGCACAACAACAACAACAAAAAAGCGCTCTCTCACCCAGGAAACACGCAGAGAGAGAGAGCGTCACCCTGTAACCATGGCAACCGTAACGCTGCCGCCTGGAACAACAGAGCGTAGCTGTCAAACAAACCCAAACAGTCCTGACCCGCGACAATATGAAACAGGAAAATACCGCCGTGTAATCCATTTATTTCAACAAAGTAACTGTATTCTGAATACCACCTTTTTAAACGGTAACTGTAACGGAATACAGTTACTCATATTTTGTATTCTAAATACGTAACGGCGGTACATGTATTCCGTTACTCCCCAACACTGAACACAGGTTACTTTTACCTAAACTGCAGCTGAGTCCAAATAGTTTAATTTTAAATGGTGGATAGTCACTGAAATATGGCTTATGTGAAACCACTGCACTCGGTCATCATGCACATGTTTATATGATTTCAGTCACCTTAATTAAATCAAAAATAGTCAAGTATCTGCAGCCAGAATGGGACTGAAAACCTTTCTGATCTAAATCAAAATGAAGAAGTCGTCACAGTCCATCACAGAAAGGTTGGATCATCTCTGAGTCTAAATTTAGATAATGTAATTTCAACCGTTTTAGATAATTTCCCGGTCCTTTCAGGCATTCATAATACTGTGTGCACAGCGCATATTCAAAGAAGGCAATTGATTTACAAAACATCGTTATGCAGACGGGCACAAGTTAACTTTGTTATAGCGGAGCACTTTAACAGGACACGCGACCGCGGTTGGTCTGCCCGCTCCCTGCTGCCAGCGAGAGATTAATGAGAGGAGGGAGGGACAAATAAGAGAAAACACTCTCCGTCCCCTGTACCTGCTATCCCCACCGGAGCCTGTACTTAAAGCAAAGCTAGGTGAACTGTTGTGACTGTGTGATATGGATCACTGCTCCTGGGAGACAGTGCCGGAGCCAGCAGGTGGAGGTTTGCAGCAGCACCACACTGGGCTGTAGAACCAAAAGCCTCAGCTTTATCGAGTCCCAGAAGGGGCGTGAGTGAGGCCTGTACTGCCAGCAGCTCCAACCCAGAGGGGGAGCTTGACCTTCCTCTCCAGTCAAACCACCAGCACTCACCAACTCCCAGAATGCTCTCTGCCAGATGTTGTTTTGTGGCTGGTTGTTCATTAATTGCAAATTCCATCAGTAAATTTGTCAAGGCCATAACTGTCTCTGAATTTGAAGTTGGAGCTGCTGTCATTTTTACAATAGATAAAGAAAATTTAAATGTGCGCCTGTGTTTTTGCCCTTTGTTCTGTATTCACTGGTTCTGTGTTTTGAGAATCCTTTTCCCCTATAAAAGAGATCCAGACACTCTGCCTCCACCCAAACCGTCATTATTAAATTATTTATCGAACGTCTCAGGGCGCCTCTGGGGAATTTTACTGAATAGGACTAAAAATAGAAAGTCAGACCTGAAAGTTTCTTAGAAAAAAAGAAACTTCTTTTTAACCACCCTCATCCACAAAATATGAGTTTTCTGGCTGTTGGAGTATTGTCATTAATTTGAAACCCTGCTTTCTGTGCCACCCTTTGTCAAAGTGACCTTTCAACTACACTTATTATCTTGTGTGCTCTTGGGAAAGTTAAAAAAGATTGCATATTCCTTCACTTTGAGCCAGTGGTAATAGTGTGAGCAGATTGTTTTATATCCTGCTGCCATTTGGAACTTCAAAGGAGTGCAAGTAACTAAAGGGGACCTGTGTTGTGCTTTTCCTGCTCTTACAATGGTGGTTGTTCACAGTAAACATGGCCAAAGTTTCATATAATTAGCTGTGCCAGAGATTTAATCAGATTTGTCTGTTTAACCCAGGGTTGGGGAACTCCTGCAGGTTTTAGATGTGTCCTTGATCCATCACAGCTCATTTAAATGGCTACATTACATCCTCAACATGTCTTGAGGTTCTCCAGAGGCCTGGTAATGAACTAATCATTTAATTCAGGTATGCTGACCCAGGGTGAGATCTAAAACCTGCAGGACTGGAGTTGGACAATCCGTGGTTAAACTATATGGCTTATGGGGCATTATTGCAGCGTGGTCATCCAAGTTTGTGATCAAACTTGAGAACAAGGCAATGCAGGATTTTGAAATGGAAAGGTCAGAGGTCATGTATTCTGAAAACCATACAATAATACCACAGGTAAGTCTATTGGGAGGCTGAGAGGTAGCAACGGCAGCCATCAGTGGTTTTCAAAATGTTCTGAATGGTCATTTTCAGGTTTTCAGCCTAAACTAGACTCAAAATAGACATCTGAGCATTAAGGCTCCACCTACCTGCTGTTGAAACTCTGTCTCTGAGGGGCAGCCAATCAGAAGACAGATGCTTTTGGTTTAATGGCAGGTAAAACAGCTTGTTTCAAACAGAGGATGAAGGGAGGAGTACAAGACAAATGCAGATTATTTTTGAATGTTAAATCTTCCACAGCTACGGAAGAATAAGAATTTCGAGCTGGTAAAGATCTCCTTTGAAATTTGCTTCAGTAAAAGTCTTTTTTTTTATTTTTCTGTTGCTGTTTGTGACTCCCAACAGATTTTTGTGGAGAAAGCATGCTCCCTTTTAGCATCCTAAAAAAATGATATGTTTGCCACAATGGTATCTTTTAATAAGCCAAAAATCTCCCACAGAAATGTCTACACATCTCTGCCTGCATGTCATCTCCTGCAGCTCCAAACAGCTTAGGACACCTTTGGAACTCTCTTGAATATCAGCAGAGATTGGATTAATTTCCTAAGGCTGAAAACTTGGATCGGATATGAACCGCTAATAAGTTTTTGGCAAGAAAGTAATGCTTGCCTTCACTCTGAAACTTGATAAATCTTTGTGTGTTTTCACAGTTCACAAAGGGAACATAGAGGAGTTGCTTGGTTCTAGACCAAGATGGTACCAGCTAGCACAGGCTTGGAGGCTTTGCAGCTCCTGGAAAACTCACAACTTACTATTCACTCACCCATGTCCATGCACACAAACACAGGTCACATTTTGAAATTGTTTCACATTTTACAGTGAGAGCAGTTTTTGACCCACAAATGCACAGATTACATTTTTCATCAGCAGAGATGAACTTCAAAGCAAAAGTCCTTAGAGGGCAAATCCTGTATCTATGACATTATGGTCTGTATATACAGATGGATGCTGTCGCTATAGAGTCAACCATCGTCACCCCAAACCAGTCACCCATAGCAGCCCTGGCCTGAACCTGGTTCTGCTGGAAGTTTGTTCCTGTTGAAAGGTTGTTTTTTCTTCCCATTGTCACCAAGTGTTTGCTCATGGGGGGTCGGCTGATATTCTCTGTATTGTTGCAGGGTCTTTACCTTATAAAGCAAATGAGGTGAGTGTTGTTGTGATTTGGTGCTATATAAAAATAAAATTGAATTAAACTACACCCACTGGTTAGTGAAGTGAAGCCTCACTTCACTAACCAGTGGGCCTCGAGTTGAGTGTTTTGGTTGTTGTCATCTTGGTGTTTTGAAAATGGGCAAAGGGGGGAAATGATATACAAAATAAACATCATGTTATACTCAATAGGAAACTTTTAATTGAGGCCGTGAACTCACCAGTGTTACCTGAGGTCATCAATC
This sequence comes from Pelmatolapia mariae, assembly GCF_036321145.2. NCBI lineage: Eukaryota > Metazoa > Chordata > Actinopteri > Cichliformes > Cichlidae > Pelmatolapia > Pelmatolapia mariae. The sequence continues at coordinate 4,000,621 of NC_086236.1, read as the reverse complement.
AAGAGAACGGGGGACCAAGACCATCAGGTCTGTAGAGAAGATACAGGTTTAAAGAGTCTACAACCAGAAGCTAAATCCAGTACCTGAAACCATTCTTATTCCAGGGAGTTGAATACTAATACTATATCAAAATGCGCTGGCACCTCTGGCTCACTGTTTAATGCTGGTGTCACGATGCCCCAATGGTGCTAATATTGGGTCCACTGGTAGGCTGCATAAACCACATGACTCATCCAGATAGCTGTTAATGTCCTCAGTGTGTGTTTCTCTTTTAAATCAGGTTCAGATGCTAACCTCGTTATTTAGCTCCAGAAAAGCTCATGATTTGGGCTAAAATACGCCCGTTCTTAAAATTACCAAAGAAAAGCCAAACCATCAATTGGTCGAGTCCAGGCGGCCATTACCAGTCCTTTATGCGATAACCCATACTCTGTTATAATTGTAGAGGCTTTGGAGCAGTTTGTAATATACAGAGCAGGGGAGATGACCTCAAAGCTCCCCCGAGATGTTTACCTTCTCCTGTAATCTGTGAGAGGAGTGCCACCCATATTTATGGCTCAGAGACAAACACACACACACACACACACACACACACACACACACACACACACACACACACACACAGAGCTGAGCTAAATTCAGCCTGTCATATAAAAAGCTGTGGTGCTTGTTGTTGTGCTGGTTTATGGGACCCAGTGATTCGAGCCAGAGCGGTGCAGTGGCAGCTGGAGAGTCTTCAGTCCGCCTTAAAACAGTGTCATTTTCTATTAACCTCTGGGTGAGGCTATTTAAGGTGTCCTGAAAGCAAATAACCACTATTGTTTGTATTTCTCTTCAGCCCGTAGTTGTGCCTGACATTTCTCCTTCGTTCAATATGCCCTTTTCTAGTAAACCCTGCTTTACCGCATTTAGCGCTAAATTGAATTTTCACTTGCAAATAATAATCATTTTGTGTCATTGCCGACGAGTGCAGTACAAGAGTGATTTTTGATTGTATCACAGGTGGATGAGAGTGCATGCTGTGGATGCTTTTCATTGCAATGTTGGAGCAGGGACTTTTTTAGTACCGTTAAAACTGTTTAACTGCACGTAGCATTATTTTCTTGTGTATTTCTGTGTTTCCTTTTCTTCATCCATCCATCCATCTATTCAGTTTTCTTACACTTTAGGTCAAGAGTAGTCTGCTTAATAGATGCCTCCTGCCTCCATCTCCAGCTCTACCGAGGCGATCCGGGAGTCATCAATTCTCCCAAAGTTATCCTGGTTTTTCCCGAAGTTTCCTCCTCGTTGGCAATAAACACAATACCTCACTTCAGAGGTATTCTGTTTATGGCTGAAACACAGTTTAAATAAAATCGCCTTATATTCATAAAACACGTCAACTGGATACTCGTGATGCAGAGGAGGAACAGACCTCCTGAGTGACTGAGCTCCTCGTCCATCTTTGACAGTGGACCCAAAACTACTTCAAAGCAAAGGTCATTTCCAGTGCTACCTGTTCAATTCGCAGTCATCATCGGGGGGCGCTGGAATAGCTCACTGAGTGGAGTGGGCTATGACTCATAAGCTGTAAGACTCTTGCAGAGGCTGCTTTTTCAGTCTGCTGATGCTGTCAGGTCTCAGTACAGGCCAAAAAGCTCCCCAAATATTCAAAGTGATTGTTAGCGACGATGAGTAAACCTCTCTGCTTAAGACAAACCAAAAGTTTGTTTTTGATCTGTGTCAATAAGCATTTGTAACTTTTTGTGCCCTGATGAGTTGGAAGTAGAAAAAAAGGGGAAAAAGCCAGAAATCATTTAGACTTAGACCTCTCATTCATTTTTCAGTCACTGCCCACAGCTTGTGGCCATATTTGAGGGTAAGACTGACCAATCAAATGACAGCTGTGCCTTGAGGCTCAGCTCGCCTTTGATCCACTTGTCAATCTCACATTCTACTTTTCCCCAACTTCAGAGCAAGAGCCCAAGGTAGCTAAACTTTTTGAGGCAACAACTTATCCCCAGTCCAGAGCAGAAAATCCACCTGATTTTCCGATTGAGCACCACGGCCTCAGATGCGAAGGTAGTTTTAACTCAGTGGTTCCCAAACTTTTTTTGCTAGGCCCCCCTTGTTTTACAAGAAAAATGTTCGCGTCCCCCCACCCGTGCACGTGCGCACGCACACGCACATCCTCCAACCACACACCCATATTTTGCTCCATTCCGATTTATTTCACACCTCAAACATTTATTAAACAATTAAGCAAATACAAGTAATCTGCAATAAATTACAGGCAGCAATAAAATAAACTACTAACTCTTTTACGCTACGTCCGCACCTACACGGGTATTTTTGGAAACGCAGCTGTTTCGTCCACACGTAAACGGCGTTTCGAATCACCGAAAACGGAGATTTTTTTAAAACTCCTTTTTTGCGTTTACGTGTGGACGAGGAATACAGAGTTCGTCACGCAATGTCAAAGGTATGTGCCTTTTTTCACGTCGCGTTATTGTTTACATGAGATGAATTGCAGAATGGCAGATAGAGACGAAATACTGTTACTGTTAATCTGACCATCTGCAGGTTTTACAGGCTTACATACACACGCAGTTACTGTCCCTCCATTCAGAAAGGCAGAGGCGTCACGGTGTCATTATTTTACATGTAGTTGTTTTTTTCCTGTGTAATAATATTCAACATTGCTATCAATACATTTTTCAAAAAATGCCTCTCTGTGCAAAATGGGATTAAAAACATAAACAGCTGTGGGATACTGTTTGTCCGTGATTTGAACAGGGGGAACAAATGGTGGCAGGATCAGCCTGATATTATTTGTATCCCACTGTAACTTTACTGTATAAAGAGCTAACATCTCCAAAATGTCAGGAGTAGTTAGTCATTATGAGAAGTGTTTGTGAACTAAAAATCAAGAATGTGGGATACTGTTTGTCCGTGATTTGAAGAGCCCAGCGCGTGCTCCCGATGCAGGGAAAAGCAATTCTTCAGGGGAGACCTACCTCAGCACTTGTGCAGGTGAAGCCAAAGGGAAGATTTGCTTCATCATATTTTCTAGTCTTTGGCTTAGAATGAAGTTGGTTTGGAAACATATTCAGTGATGCTTCATCTCCTGCTTTGCGTTTGTGTGGGTGCACCGGGCTAGCAGTGTCCAAGCGTTTTTTGTTTGTTTTTTTTCCCTTTTCATCCCGCGCCCCCCCTGCCATGGCTCTGCGCCCCCCCCCCCGGGGGGGGCGGGCCCCACACTTTGGGAAGGTCTGTTTTAACTTTTTGTTCCTGCCACTTTGCATTCAACAGATCACTTGGTGACACTAACAGGACCACATCATCTGCAAATCACACAGACGTGAGACCACTGATGGTGTAACCAGCTACTCCTAGGCTGCTCTAAAAACTCTGTCCATAAAAATATGGCTTGACTGGAATGTGAACTGAGCTCTTGCTATAGTTGTAAATGGAGCATATAGATTTGACATTCCAGATTACAACATAATGGTTTTATTGTGAAGCATTTTTGATATGGAACGCAACCGAGATGTGTATTTAAAATGTTATAATTAATGAATCTTTATTAAGGTTTTAATCCAAAGAAATGGTCGACAGTTTATGGGAACCTGGGCTGGTTAACTAAGCTATTAAGCTTTCAACTTAATTAAAAAATTGCATTTAAATTTAGATTGCATGCTTACATTTTAGGAGGCAGCATTTTTCCTAAAAGCAGGTCTTTTAAATTTTTTAACTCTTTAAGTGATTTTTTTTCCTGAAAATGCAATTATAACTATTTCAGCAGGTAAAAAAAGGACAGGCTACAATACGAGACCATTTTCTCTTTGCAGATAGCATTTTAGTCATAATGCATTTGAAGATAAACATTCCTGGGTCTGCTGTGAACTGCTGGTGATAGTGACAGGAGAAAGAGCTGTAATTTTCCCTCTGATTGCAGCCTGCCTTCCTCCGAGTAGCATTGATAAGCTTTTTCATGGGTGGAAAAAGGTGTGGGATGGGAGAAATTTAAAAAAAGAGAAGATGGAGTGGAGGAGGAGCGGGTGCTAATGGAGCAGATGATTATGGCTGATGCCTTTGATTACAGATAAAAGAACAAACAACATTATTCTTTTTAATGTTTGTCCACCTATAATTTTACCATGATGTTGGATTGTGATATTTCTGGCTTCATACAGTCACAGCTATGGTTCTGATACATACACTGTTCAACCTCAGGCTCAAGTAAAATCCTGAATAATGTCCAGTTTTCTAATTATCATGTTAATGTTTGAAAACAGGCACTATGAAAGGAGGGTGCCCTGTCCTAAATCCTTAGTACACCAATCAGTGTTCGTTATATACAAACTTAAACTGAAATGAAAAATCAGCTTGATGATGTGTAGCGCCAAATCACAACCACAGCTACCTCAGTGAGCTTTATTTTGTAAGGTACAGATCTTGCAATAATAAAGAGAAAAGAGAGAAAACACCAACAATCATTTGACCCCCCCTATGAGCAAGTGAGAGGCGCGGCCATCTGTCATGACTGGTTGGAAAGTGTTTGGTTAAGAAGTGGAGCGGCTCTTCCAGATTGCCTCTAGTGTTACGCTATCAGCTAGCTAGCTTGGTTAGCAAGCTACATCCACAAACAGCAAATGTGCATGAGATGGATGTGTGTCTGCTCATTAGTGTTAACATGCTAGAACCTCGCTCACCAAAACTGGGGCAGAAATGCACTGAATGGTACAATTAATCTCACTTGACTCTGTATTATTTGTCAGATGATTACATTAAAAATGCTCCAGAAGGAACTGACACTAAAAACAGGGCTAAGAGGTCATCTTCATCAACGCCAATTAGAAGAGGTAAAGCCCTGCAAACAGGAGCCCCAGCTGTCACTCAAAATGTCCCATTGTTTGAATACTGAATGACTTTAAACTCTAATAAAATCAAATTATGTGAGTTTTAAAAATAAAGTTGTTTGCTACTCGCCCCAGAACTCGGAGGCAAAAGATTTGAAGAAAAAAATTGTTGAATTAAGCTTTAAATGGAAATTAAGTTTTTACTGTTGAACTTTCATAATGCTGTCCATCCAGTTTTCACTGCAATGGCCAATTGAAATGGATGGTACAGAGCGGCTCGACCTTCACTTTTCCACTCCAAATACCGCTCCAGTTTTGGCAGCATCAGCAACATCAGTGGCTCACAGTTTTTTATCACTGCACTTGAATTGAAACAATTCAATACATTAAATAAATTAAAGAATCCGACTAACACATAACTCTTTATTTAGATCTTTGTAATATGCATCTGTCTGCAATCTTGCTTTAAGAAAGTTACAGTAATACCTGACAAAAACAGGTACAGGTCATAAGAAGGTGGAGTTTTGGCTTTAAGAACAAGTTTAAGTAGATTTAAAAGAGAAAAAAAACAATAGCAGTCAGGGTCGAGGCTCACATGGTTTTCTTCATTCAAGTCCATCTTCTTCCCCCATGAATTAGTCCCACGCTGCATCCAAACAGCCCATTCTTGCCACTAGAATGCAGAATTGGATACTGGCGGCATTAAATCCCATCCTGTTGATGAGATCCGAGTTACTGGCTCGCACTGGGGACAATTAAACCCGTGCACCTTCAGCAGCCTTTACTGAAAGGTCATCAGAGAGAGAGATTGAAGAAAGAGCCAAGAAAGAGAAGGGGAGAGGGAAAAAAAGGTCGACCCGACACCTTCGCCGGTCTGTTTTCACAGTTCACATGCAATTCATTTTAGCTGAATTAAAGTAATGAGAGAGGGACAATAGGCAAGCCGCACATTTTAGTACTGTGAAATGGAGTTACAGACGAAGAAACTAATTATATTTGAGGCAGAGTCTGCTAAATTCATGAATTCAGCACTCAGGGGATGACTAATAAACCTAAACTTCAAGATTTTATAGCCCCTAATGGGAAAATTAGCTCGCTGCAAGACATCCAACAAAATGTATAATTACAAAACATGAGGAGATAAAAACACAAAAGCACACATAAATGAAAAAGAATGGCCTGGCGGGTTGTTGCCTGAGAGATGTTTAAATCTTGCCCTTAATGTACTTAATGCTTGTCTTGCTTTTTAACTCCCAAAAACAACAATCAGAGGAGTTTAATGAACCCCAAACTAAAATAAGTACATGAAGATTTGTACACACCTACCACTGCTAAGGGTGCTGATGGATGGCTGTACTTTATTTCAAGTTTATTTCAAAACTTGCTCTTAAATGCAAACTTGGAGAGACATAAATTCCAACATTTAATTGTGGTAATCAAGTAAAGCAATCTGGGGGCATTTTTACTCCCAAAATCAGGATCGATTACAACGTTTTATTTCATGAAAGAACATCAAAACAACGAACATTAAAGCCATTTCAGTTAAGAACACCACAGTCAAATAGAGCGTTCTTTCCACCTGCTTTCATTCAGTAGAGCTCTGTTTCCCCATCCTTTAAAGTGTCATCAAGACCCCTGGTAGAGAAATCAGCATGTAAAAGTAGATGGGCTGGAGATGGGTTGCAAAGAGGCTTGCAAAAGGCTGCAGTAACTGAAGGGAAGCTAAAGCAGTTTAGTGTATCCTATTTGCCAAAAGTAAGAATATCAACTGAGCAGTCAAGCTGACATCACAGGCTGCATTCTGTTGCCATGGCAGCTGTTCAGTCTTGACAACAGGGTGTTTAATACTGTCACGTCTAATTACGCCCTAGTGCAGGAACCTCAGCACCATTACTGGAAGGGTCCCTGTTTTTATTATAAACAACTTCTTTTGACTTGCACACTCTCGAAAATTAAAGAAATAAAGAACCTTATTTGATACCGACAGTGGTCTTGTCAGTGGGACCATACGCTCTCAAATAGACCTGTGAGTACCACTGACAGTACCACTGACAGGCGCCACTTATGTGTATCCCTGTGGTTTATACCTATGGTGACAATTTTGTTCTTTAATGTAACAGTACAAAAACCAACTTTTTTCAAGGACACACGGTTGTGTAAAGGGAATTCATTCATACGTCCAGTCTCTTCCTCTTATCCTTATCAGGGGGCTGGAGCCTATCCCAGCTACCACAGGGCGAGAGGTGGGGTACACCTTGGACAGGTCGCCAGTCTGACAGAGGCGACCCATATGCTCTAAGGTTAATACAGAGGTTTGAAAGGGAATTTATTTGATATATTATTCATGTATCTACATGAAAACTGAGCTGCATTTGTAAAGCACTTATCTAGTCTCACTGACTGCTCAAGCCTGTATTTATCTCACATCTGAACCAGTGGACAACTTAGTCACAAATGTCCCCATCAAGCACATCTTTGGGAGTGTGGCAGGAACCAGTTGTAACAACCCTTATTGTGTTATAGCACCACTAGGGGGTGGTTGCCCTACTGTTATAGTAGTTGGGGGGAGTCTCCTAGTGGGTGTGTGAGTATAGTGGCAGTCATTACATGCAGCTCATGTTATGTTCTCAGGAGAAACCTTACTGTTGTAACAGGCTGGTGCCGGCGACTACCGATCCCCGCTCATGTATGTACAAACAGAGTAGAGCCGTGGAGACCTGGCTTGTATGGTCTTATGTTGCTGACAACGAATAAAAGTCTGTTGTTTGATTTAACTGACTGGCTTCGAGTTATCCGGCTAACCTCCACACCACACGCTCGCTGGACCTGCTAGCCGCTCCTTCCTCGCCAGACTGCTGTTACACAGTGCATCCAGAGAAAAGGCACGAGGCACAGGGAGAATAAAGGCCCAGAATCTGTTAAACTTCCAACCACCATATAATCATTCCAAATGCAGCACAGAGTGTTTTAAGTGCTTTTCATTAAGCTTAAATAAGCAGTTAAACCTTGAAATTCACAAGTAAGCATTTTTCCTTACTATAACTTTTTTTTGCGTTTGGTCAAAAACCGACTGCTTTGTGATTCTGGATCTAAAACAGTAAAATATGTTAGTAAATTTTACTTCTTTTCAGTCTTTCAAAGATAAACTTAGTTACTGTCCTCCATCCATTCATTATCAGATGTCGGGTTGCAGTGGCACCAGACTAAGCTGGGTATTCCAGACATTTTTCTCACCAGGTATGCTTTCTACTTCCTCCTGTGGGATCTCAAGGCACTCCCAGGCCAGCTGAGAAATATAAACAACTGGTCTGCCCTAGGGTCTCTTTCCAGTTTGGCATCCCTGGAACAAACCTCCAAAGGGAGGTGCCCAGGAGGCACCCTGGGCTCCCAAACCCCCTTAACAGGCTCTTTTAGACCCCCAGTTCCTCACAGTTTCTCTAAGGCTGAGCCCAGCATCCCTACAAATTACACTAATTTCAGCTACTTAGCTCTCTCTTCACCAGTTGGATACAGGGCCCACATTACTGCTGGGACTGCACCCATCCACCAGTCCAACTCACGTTCCATGTTCCCATTACTTGTAAAATGATCCAGAGGTACTTGAACTTGTTACTTTAAGGTCCAATAATCATCTTTAGGGGTAGACATGTGTGTAGACTGTACTTGTATGGATGGACTTTTACTGCACCTCATTTCTCAGTAATAGTGGTATCTCAGTCAAAATACTAGCAGTTCTTTTCAATTTTGTGCTTCACACATGTTCATTGCTGCAGTCTAGCTTAAATATTTCAGTGAAACTCATTTGAAGGCTAGAAATAGACTGAAAGAAGTAAACTGTTGGTTATCATCAACGGAAACCAATATGTCCTGATGAGGTAGCCTGGATGGACAATGATGCGCGGTTTACGACACAAGATTACATTCAATAATCACTGATTAGCGCATTCAGTCCAGTGGGGAGACGAGTGGATAAAATTACCTGTAGCTGTGATTTGTGGTTGGAGTAAAACGGCTGTTGGAACTCCACATCCAGTAATTGACACCTGCACCAAACAAGACATACGAAGGTTAGAACAAGTAAAAATAAGGAGCCTCATCAGACACTGACAATCAACGTGAATTTTTCCCTTAATGTGTAATTAATTAGGTCTCCTTAAAAACTTACCTGGTCCAGACATTAACCGTTGTGGAATAAATCACAGCAGCGTGCTGATCGATTAGCACATGCATAGACTAGCTCCGTACCTGCACGTGCAGGACTGGAGTTAGAAATCGTGCATAAAAATGCAAATTTCTAGTTTGTTATTCATGCCAGTAATTTTAATTCATTTGCTCAAATTATAAATAAAAGATGTATCTGTGAGACTTTTTTAGGGTTTTATTCTCTTGTTTTTATCACCAAAATGATTCCTGTCATATGTCTAACGGTGTGCTAGGAGACGAGTCTAACATGTCAGCACAGGCTGAATTTGATTAATTAATCTCTCGCCATGTCGGTGCTAATAAGTGAATGAATCTTTGTTTTTCTGCCCAAGGACTTGTACTTTTTTATTGTATTCTTTTTTCTTTCTCCCCCTCAGTGTTCAAACATCTGCTCATATATAATAAACAGTTGGAAAACAAACTGTCTGCTCAAAGAAGCTGCGATGGGCTTTTTTTAAACTGGCTAAACAATTAAATTAAATCAAAGAAATACTCGGCAGATTATTTGATAATGTTATCATCTGAAGAATTCCTGCTGACTGTCATCAGAAAGTTTCTTTACTTAAATGCAACTTTCTTTACTTTCTTATCTCCTGTTCTGTAAGAGTAAGAAAAGCGATTTATCCAGACATTGTTTATGACAGAGCAGTCTGTGTGATTTTTGTTTGAGTGGGAGTGTGTCTGAGTGGGTTTGGTCTCCCTCCTGGTCGAGTGGAGCAGCTGACTACAGACATTTTTTAAAACAAAGGCTTTTGGAGCGGGTTCAAGACAAGTTCAAGAATATAACAAGGCGTCAAACTTTGCTGAGCGATTTAAACTCAATTCATACTCAAGTAATGATTCATCCATCGTGCTGCCTGCTGCTTTGCGAACAGTATTGAGCCTGATATTGACAGCGGTGCGATGAAAAAAAAAAATACATTCCCATCATCTCTCAACTAAGAAGAAGTAACAAGTAAGCTCTGCTTCAGAAGTTAACTGGCAGATAAACACTGTCTTTGTTGGGCTTAGATGTTCACTGCACGAAGTGATGTCGGTGTTTGATTACTCACAAAACACACACACACACACACAAAACCTCCAAATACTCTGCTAATGAGGCATCAAGTGGCTATTGTGAACGATTAAAAGACTGTGACGTGAGGGTTATTAGTTTGAGCCTGACAGACTCAAACACCAGGACTCTATCCCCATAATTACTACTGCTGACATACCCTTGAGCAAGGTCCTTCACACCCAGTCTGTCAGCTAATGCCAGCAACAGGTCATCCAATAGTTTACTCGCTAAGAAACTAATTTGCTTTGGCTCATCTTTGTGTCATTGTGCATTCTTTCTTTCTCTGGCTAAAGTTAGTTTTTACCTTCACAACAAAGAACATAACAGGTTTGGCTAAACAACGGAAAGAGTGAAAATATTCCAATCAAATTCTTTTCTCCCTGATTTTCAGTCTGAAAATCTGCGTCCTTTTTTAAACACAGTCTAAGCCTCGAACAGGCAAACGTCATCCAATCAGAACAATGAGGCCACAGGACGTAGAGAGCGCCAAAGAGATCAAACAGCCTGAAGAGCTTTTAAAGCTGACAAGCACTCAGTGTAGCTAGCTATGCAGTTAGCATGCTGTTAAATGATTCTTGCTGTTTTTCAAAAGAAAACTTCCACATAAAAGGCACTCAGTCGCTCTCCAAATATACTTGAATGAACCCTGTATCGCTATGTGGAAAAAATGTAACTAAAAAGAACAATGAACCATACGATGTAGCGCGCACTAATGAGCACAAACAGGGCACAAACTTTGGATCTTTGAAAGATTGCATCGCTGTGTAAGTCAGAATTTTAGTAATTTACTGTCATCTCATTAAGAAGAATAAAAGGTTAAATACCCAGCAGGTGATTGGGTGGATCAGAAACCCACAGTGGTTCTTCAAAGGAGCCAGACTGAATCACAAACTGAACCATAAATGTGAAAAAACACGGGCGTAGCTGACTGACAGGTCGTTAGCCAATGAACGAGTGGTTCCACGTGAGACACATCCCCCTCATCACATCCAGTGTTTTGAAACCAAGATGGCTACAGTGGGAATGCTAATCTCAAAGCCTCAAAACAGGACTTCTAAAAACCATTAACTGCATCCCTACACTGTTAACTAACCTACCATTAACTAACCACAAAGCTGGAAGCTTGCTAAAAAGCTAGTAACTGTGAATGCCAGTCTCAATGTAAGCAGGCGCCGTAATGATGGCTTGAATGAGACAACTTTCACCCAGAGTCCTCATTAATGTTTTGGACTTCTTTCAGCTTGGTTTGCTGACATCCCTCTCAGTCACAGCAGCGATCGCTAGGCTGAAGTTTGGAATCCTAGGTTCTTTTTTTTGGTAAATTAAATACATTTTCATATCCCTTTAGACACTTTTTGTAAAAAAAACAAAAACAAAAAAAAACTCGTTTAGTAAAAGCCTTAAGCCAAGGTTTGAGCCAAAATAAACCATTTGGTAACACAAGTCACATTTTTTAGGTTGCCAGGGTAATTGTACTGTGTTAACAGGAAATTACATATCAAATAAATCACTGAGGTGGTGCAAAATTACACCTTATCTCACAAAAGAAGCCAACATAAAGTTAGTGTTTGCAGAGACCCAACTCCAGGGACTCGACTCCTCGCTGTGTTTTTGATTAACTCTCCTCTCTATTAACTTAACTCAAAAACTATCTTAGATTCACACTTCCTGTTGTGCAATATGCTTCACAGGTAATGATCAGATTTACAAATGCCTGTTTTGAATGCTTCACAAGGAGCACATTTTAATGAAGAACTTTAAAAAAAAAAAAAGCTTCCAGAACATCAACAAACTCTTTGACCCCTGAGATCTGTGATTTTATTGATTAATGTCTCGTTTCATTGATAGCGATGGAAAGCAAAGAGGAGAGATCTTAAAAGGTAGGAGAAGATACTAAGAAGGACAGGAGAGAAAAAAGGCGCGAGATTATACAACAAGAGTAAGTAAGTGAGTCATAAAGAGGTATAAAGAAGTGCTGAAGAGGAGCAGAGGAAGTAGGAAGGTCAGGGTTTCTTTGAAGTGGTGTGAATCCCAGAGGAGGTAAGAGCTCTGTTTTTTAATGGGAGGGATTGTTTCACTGCTGGGTTTCATTTAGTTCTCGTTGTTAGACATTTTTTAAACATCTAAAAGGACGTGTAAGCAAATCTGAATTAACAAGCAAAACTGTCCTCCAGTATTTAAGGAGAAAAGAGCTATCGATACAGCAGCAAGGCAATTAATACCTATAATGCAGTTTGCTGTCCCACTGTCAATCAGTATTGCGGATTGATGACTTTAAAGTCTATGTAATCTAAAGGCTCCAGCACTGCAGACCCTCACCCTTTGCTTCTATTACATCATCGTTTTTTTGGTTTTAGTTTTCGTATTAGCTCAGCAGTGGAGTCTCAGCGCTCTCAGCGGTCTGGTTTCCAGTCAACCCTCCATCACATTCTCGTACTTACAGGTGATAATTCATGCCTCTGCTGTTTGGTGTTCAATTTCTTCGATGACCTTTCTGAACAGGAGTTCAGGAATAGTTTGGAAATTGGATCTTTAGGGAGGTTTTAGAGACTGACAGTAAAATAACCAGACAGGCAGTCCCTTCCGTTGAGCTGCTCTTGCACCAGCTGAAGTCCTTATATCAATTCAATGTGAATTTAACCTGGATGTATGCCGCCCGTGGAATCAGCACCTATGCTGACACTTGGTCTGGATCCATTTGCATGACTTCAGTGTCATTTTACAGGGGAAACCAGTAAATTCCACAGGAAAGGGTCCTATGCTGACGTTGTTACTGTATCGGAATGCGTAACCATTTTTCCCTAATCCTATTCCCAATGTTTTGTGACGGGGACAAAAATGGGGGTTGTGCATAGCTGTTGATGATTTTTTTTTTTCTAGTCAAAAGAAAAGAAAAGAAATCTTGGACTGCTTCTGTGATGTCTCACAACGCCCTGACATCACACAATTAAGGTTTGCTCACTTGACCAGTATAAGCTTAGATCACTCAGCCAGTCTTAAAGGTTTTGGGTACAGCATAGCAAAGCCAAAGAGGATAGTGTTGCTGGTATACCAGGGGTTACTGTGACATGCTGTAGATAACCAGTATCATGCACATCACCTCCACTGACATCGTCCATTTGTTTTCTTTTTCCTGGATATTACTACCTTCTGCATCCTTTTCAGCAACATCTAGTCTGTCATCTATTGCTCACAGAAAAGTCAGGAATTCTCTGTAGTCACCCAATATGACACCATGACTATGGTACATGAGCCTGGAATAAACTAAAGCAGTGCCTAAACCTTACAAAACACCATCAGCAAAGGTTAAATAAAAAACATCTGCCAAAACATCTGCAAACAACAGGCTTATTTAGGTTGCTGTGCTTCAGCATATATGCAAATTATGCTAAGAGGTATCTCTTGCATTGAAGCATTTCTGTCTAACTATAAATGTGTGACATGGTTCTGTTTTTCTTCAGATGGCTCCGCCTCTCTGAGCCTGGTTCTGCTGGAGATCTCTTCCTTTTAAACGGCAGTTCTTTCTTCCCATCCTTGCAAAGTGCTTGTTGGCTCGATGGGGCTGTCTTTAGGATTTTAGGGTCCTTATCTTATAACACAAAGCACCTTGAGATGACGATTGTGCTATATAAATACAACTGAATTGAGTTCCAACAGCTCCAGGTAGCTCCTTACAGAAAGCAAAGTGTGAATCAAGTAAAAAAAAACGTTGGAAAACTCTTTAAAAGCCGTAATGTTTAAAAGCCGTAATGGTTATAAATGTGAAACTTTGACAAACTTTACTATTGTTGGCAGAGAGAACCTTTAGAGAGACAGATCTTCTCTCTAACTGTTTGATGCGCTCCTGTCACTGCTGCAGTCCTATTTCATGCAGATAAATGCTGTCTCTCTTTTGACCCGCTGTGAAGATCAATATTGACTGATTGGGCTGCTATTATGTCCAGTCTAGCAGTGAGAGCTGCTTGGTCTTTCTGCTTCACACATCAGGTGGTCTTGTGAGAAAGAACCTGACTGTCTCAGTCAATGACAAAATGTTCAGGTTCGGGGATATTTTAGATCAAATCATCTCCATCTGTTGCAGACTCTTCAGAAAAGGCCTATCATGCTGTGAACCTGTCTGAATCTCTTTATGTCCCCTTCCGTCCGCTGTGGTTCGCCTTTACTGTATCCTTTATTTGAAGAGTCATTGTGTTTGACCGAGACAAGCAGCTGCCTTCAGCATCTTCAGCGTATTTTCTTTCACACCCTGCCTCTTTGTCGACTGTCACGAACGATTCGAGCCTCCTTCCAGGCACCATTTTTGATCCCACTGCAGGAACCCATCACGACCAGCACACCAAAACTTTGTGTCGTCTCAGCCATCGCTAATCTTAGCCTTTACACCAGGATCACTATTTTGCTTTCCAACCCCCCCCCCCCCCCCCCCTCAAAAAAAAAAAAACCCACATAATTAATAATAACATTAATGAGGTTCAAGTATAGCCAGCACATATCCAGAATTCTTGTGCTGTCTGCCAGTCACTGGTGCTGTGCTGTTGTCCACGCTAAGACCTGAGCACTAATCATTACAGACTTTAAAGACATCAACTCATGTCTTTAAAATCAGGGCTCATGTTGGTGCTCGAAGTGGTATAAATAAGCATGGGACAGAACTTTGTGACATATCATGTGGCATTAGCTTGATGTTATCCTGGGATTAGGGCCATTTATTTTACTTCTTCGTACATTTTCTCTAAAGCTAAAGAAAGTAGGAGGGCAGCAGTATCAGCTGTGGGTTTCATTATTCACACTATAAGGAGTAGAGACACATTTAACAGTTTGATAGTTCGTCAGCCGAATCCTTAATGGGACTTGGGCTGTGAGTCTATGAGAGTGGACACTGGGATTGAGCCAGTGATTGTTAATATATGGACGAAGTTCTAGTCACATGGTCAGATGACATCATTGGTTTTGACATTACATATGGGTGAATTTGGTTTTGCTCTCGATGCAGCCAAAGGATGTTCAGATTCATTAGTGCTAGAAGCAGACTATCAACAGAAAGCAGAAAACGTATTTTGTGATAGATTTAGTGTATCGTGTGCTCAGAGATTAAAAAAAATAAACACAATGAACTTTGCATAAATATAAACATATCTTTCTCCTCAACAATGACCTTAACCATTGAACTAGCTAAGAGTCATGTTTTGGTGTATCTTTATTTACTTAAAAGGTTTAATTTAAATCGAATCATCGTGCTTTTCTATCCAAATAGTGAGTGACACCAAACACAAAATGCTCTTAAGGCCTCAGGCAACCTCCGGCTGCTAGAGAAAATGTGTTCCCCAACAGGCTGGTGAGTGGTTGGTGGAATTTACTAACAGTTGCTGTGTGAAATCAGTCACAAAGGGGTATATGGTGCATGCAACAAACCGCCTCATGATTGCTTTGGTTGCAAACCCATAATCTGAACATGCTGATTTGTCTGCAAACACTAGAAGAACTGTAAAAGTATTTCATTAACTGGAAACGGAGAACATAAAAGTTACCCACACATTTCAAAAGGTTCAAGTTTTAATTTGGCAGGGAATTCAAGCCTGCTCCAAAGTATGCTCGAGCAAGATACTGAAACCTGAGATGTTCCCCAATGCCGCTGGACTGTGAATGTTAGCTTTGAAGCATTTAGGCATTGGAAAAACTGCATTGGAGAATGAGACTTTTCATGCTTTTCATGCTCCAATAGAGTAGAAAAGCAACAGCCTGTTCATTTTCTGTGCAAAATGCAGGTGACTGCAGCAACCTACAAGTTCACTTAGTGACTGCCAGCAACCACCAAGCAACCACTCAGGAGATGCACTTTTTTCCCTAGCAACCGGTGATTGCCGACTGGTCTCTGGGACTCGGGCCTAAATGAGACTAAATGGAACTGGAGTTATTGGTTTTGTTCTCAGCATCCCATCATACTGCACACTAGTTCAGTTCTGTTTAATCTGAATTATGTAACACTAAGTCGAGGGTAAGGAGAAAGACGACACAAAAAAGCAACACCCAGTGCGTGTCTGTGACATCAGCAGGTCGCAACAAAACATCAGTATTTGATGCCCTTGGAGGATTTTTTAGGGTAACAACAACTAATTGGATGGCGGTATTAATGTCTGCATTCCTGCGTGTGTGTTTTGATAATGTTTTGAGTGCGTGTTTGCTGGTGTTATATTCATGGACCTTTCTGTGCAGTGCACGTGTATGAGAGAAAGCGAGGCCATCTCTCTGTGTCTGCTGTGTGATGTTGTATGTATGCATGACTTCACTTCATTCAGTAAAGCCCCATAAGGCAGAGATCAAAAGGCAGGGGTGGCAGATAGAGCTGACAACTTCCAGTCATACTCGCCTGACTTTTTTCACAAGGCGGATTCGAGGGAGATAACATTGGGGGAGTACGCATACAATTTAACACAAAACATAGTGGACTGAACAGAAGGGAAAGTAGCTGCCAAGATTATTTTCCATGCATAGCCTACACATTTCAGCCATGTGAGAAAAAAAACATATTAAAGAAAAAGTCGTGAAGAATGAGTGGGAAAGTGAGGAGAATAGGCTTGACTTCTCAGTGCTCCAAAAGCTGAATACAAGAAGTATTTCCCATCTGTATATTTTTCATTTGAAAATAAATGTATTACTGCCCCGCCACACGGCAGTACAATCCACGGGGACGACAAATATAAATACATGAATACATAAACAGGTGGACAGATTGGCTATTTCTCTACTTTCTTCTCTACTTGCTTCCTTAAATGTGAATAACAGGTGAAGAAATTGGCCGTCTTCTTCTCAAAATTCCTGCAGACGGCTGAATAAAGAAGATGATAGGCTGCATTAAGCATTGCCAAATCTGTCTTATCTGCTTTTTTTTATTTTTCTTATTAACCTTTCAGGGAGCAGAGTAGACTGGCGAGCGCTCTTCTAGCCACATTTAGTACTGTGCAGCTGTTTATTTGTCCTTATGTCCTTCGCTGAATTTAAACTAAAATAAAGTCTGAAACTTCACTTTGTTAATCATTCGCCACAGTCACATAGGCAGACATATTAGCAGTGGAAGGACACAGCACTTTTGACTTTGAAAAGAAGGCAACTTTCTTTGCTATTTTTGGTAATATTTGAATAGGCCTACCGGCAGCCATGCCTATCTGGCCGCCATGTAGCTGAAGATACTGATATGAACCAATAAATCCATCCATCTATCCACCCAGTCACTCAAAACCACCAGTTACTGAAAGAACAAACCATGACTTTTCAAGACCTTGACATCTTTACTACTAATGAATCACGGTGCAAAGTATGCTGCGACATTTTTTCCCCTGAATATAGCTCTTAGGTCAACTTTATCTGTCCCAGAGTGAGTAATTATTTCAACAGCAAAAGGACACTGACTGTAAGACATGAATGATTATCTGAGACCAAAACAAAAATCTGATTGAATCGTGTTTGGTTGGAAAAGCCGACTTAACCTTAGGGTTGCAGGATTTTGCCTTTAAAACAAACACAAAGGGAAATAGTTCAATTTAGGCTGGTTTGTTGTCGTATAGACAGAAGTCGACAAGTTGATGTAACACATTTGAATGCAGATTGTCTTAAGTCAGAGAGAAGCAGTGAAGCTTTCCTGGGTGTGTATTGGACCAAGATGTTTTCCAGAAGAAGAACTACTATACTATTAAAGGGGACTTACTTTGGTTTACCTTCTTTTCTGTCAAGTGTATACCGTTACAATGGTGGACCTTCATATTTAACATGGCAAAAGTTTAAAATGATGAGGTTGGGGTATCGGAGGTTATCCCAAAAGCTCATGCTTTAGGCCACTGAAGTAAACACTCTGTTTTTAGACATTCTTTCTACTCCTGGCTCTGTATGATGTCACTGAGTACAGTTACCCTTAATATGGTCATCTCCATTCATTGCACAGAGATCCTTCACACCTGCTGTTCAAACCTTTTGTTTATGAGGGCAGCAACTCAGAGGAAAGCTGCCGGAAAGTGACCAATGATGGAGCTAAAATTTTGAACTATGGATTGTGTAAAGCTAGTGTAGCTCAGACTAAAATATGTGGTTTAAAATGAGGGTGAGTTGGGGTTTTAGATGAGATGTATAATCCTCTCCAGCGAGTTCTGCATCTACTGTGAAGTGTCCTCCTAGTTAGGTGTGCCCAGAAAACCTCCAAAGGGAGGCACCCGTCCTAACCTGATTGCAAAACCACCTGAACTGGCTTCTTTCAGGATCCTTCTGGATGTCCAATCTCTTCACATTATCCCTAAGACTTAGCTCAGCCCTGATGAATCACCACCTTACCGTGATGGTAGGGTTTGCATGTCCATGGGATCTTGGAAGCAGTGTTGTCCAGGGCACTAGCCTCTAATAGGGTCTTCCATGGCAAAATTGGACCAGAGGACGGATCAGAGAAAGAACACTTCAGAAAATCTTAATGAAGTGAAGATTTCTGAGCCTTGAGGGGAACTTGAAGGTGAGCATCTCGTGTGCGGGTCTGGATCTGCTGGTTCGTGGGCCCCCCAATTGTGTGGACAGGGATTGAGTCAGTTGCAGTGTAAGCTGTGCATGTGGACCTCAACACCTCAGACTGTGGTTGGTTTTACCCACATGCTAAACAGGTAGATATTCAGACATTAGAAGATGTTACATTTTCTGAAGGTGATGTTAACCACAGATAGTGTAGATGTAACAGATGTTTGCTTTGTATGTGCTGCAGTCCAACAACCTCTAAACAGACACTGTAAATGTGGAACTTTGGTCTTTGCAAAAGAAGACTTGCCATGTAGCATAATCCAGTCTGTCAGAATAGCATCATTGTGCCTCCAATAAGTCTAGGACAACATACCTGCTGAGAAGAAAATAAGCAAGTGTGTCTCAGAGATGCTGATGCTGAGTTCTCTGCTGCTGTTCTAAATGCCCACATTTACTGCAGAGGTTTTCAAGTGCCCATTTTATGATGTTAATTAACTCTTCTGTCATATTTCATTAGCCATTAGCCAACTTAGCCAAGCTGAGTCACCAAAATGAGAAGTCGAAGTCTCAAACTAACTTTTTTGTGCAGTGTAAAATGTTCCTATTGTAAAGTGTCCATCCATTAGATGTCTTTCCATCCATTGTCACGTTTTTATGGCATTCACCTGTGAAGTGTTGGTACCACTGTCGATGGATCACAATGAGCCGGGCTGCCGCTTTAAGAGATCTTGTGTTTGCTTGGCTTGTAACCTCATTATTCATCCTGCACTAAAAACATTTTGTGTATGTGTAAATAAACTCTTTATAGACTTCAATAAAAGTTTTATGCTACTACAGAAGATTATGGATTTCTCTATTAGACATTCAATAACGTTAGAAGAACCGAAAACATTGTTTTGCTTCTATACCTGGAGCTTTCCAGATTAGACTTTTTCATGAATTTGTATAAACCTGAAATGAAAATATCAGTCTGATCGTCTTGTTTTTGTCTGTCTGTCCCAGTCCCTCCGCCTGTCTGTCTGAGGACATGGAGACCTTCCCTCCCTTTGATGGCATTTGTGCCTTGAAGACAAGGCTATTCAATCTGAGCAACCCTGAGAGTCAATGAACGTTTGTGCATCGTAAATTTCTACATGGTACAGATGAGGGCAGGGTTTTTATTGAAGACTTCTTCGATGGCATCTGGAGCTTCGGGCGCAGCACAAAGACCTCATTTAAACTGTCTCGTCCAAAGAAAGAAGAGGAGAAAGGAGAGGGGAGGAGACATAGATCAAAGGGAGAGCTTTGTTGGCGCTGCTGTGGCGCTTTGTACTTCAGCTGAGGGGACTACCAGGGGGTTGTCAGGGGGGGGTTAGACTTTGTATTCCTCAGTCTGTCTCTTAACAGATTCATCCAAAATAGGTTGCCTCGCAGTTTTATTGAGTTTCATTTCTTAGTTTTCACCAAACTCTCTTAAATTTGCATGTTTACACAAGTAGTGAAGTTTCTATTTTAAGCTTTTGTGAGGATGCTTCATTATGATCACTTAACAGGTTCTTAACCTCCTCGTCCTCCACAGTACCGTAATCATTATGCAGAAAAGCAAGCCTCTACCCATCACATGAAACAGATTTAATGCATGTCTGATTTGATGAATATTTTAATGATATGATTTAATGTTCACTTATAAACATGTTCACTTACTACCTTTCTGGAATTTTCAATCTTTTCCCGCAATTAACTTGTAGTATTTTCTAAAATAAGACCTACTCATCGTCACGTCTGTTTTCACATTAGCTTCCCAGCACTGACATACCTGACTGACAATCAAAGGCTCTGTGTATAGTCGCTTTGATGTTATCTATTGTAACATTTTGGCTGTTGCCATCTTGGTTTTCTGGAGCCAGATTTAGACAAAAGAATGAAGTGCTAGATTATCAGCTAGCAATCGCAGGCATGGTTAATGATGTGCATCTGCTGACTGCATGGGTGCATCACACAGAAACAGGTACAAGGTAATTAGTGCTTAGTGGTACAGAGATAAAGTAATGGGCTAGCTCTCACCAAAACTGCAGCAAAGACGGTTTTAGTGGGCTGCAGACAAATATTTAATAGAGTGGCGTGCTACGTTATCAGCTAGATAGCTTGCTAATCAGGGTGCATCCTGATGACTGCACGGGTCCATCACACAGACACAGAAACCTGCTGCTGTTAGTACAAGCAGAGACAGAGTAGAGGTCTCCTGCACAACTTCATCTACTTCCAAGGTGCATGAAGAAGAACGAAACGCCTGAGGAAATTAAAGCTGCAGCCACGCTTGTAGTACAAAGAACAACCTTATTGTTTGACCAACACGTTTTGGTTTGTGGCCTTCATCGGGGTCATCCCATTCATACAATTAACCACAGAACGAGCCGTGATATTTGTCAGATACTCAGATTGAATTTTACTTGTTAATAAAAGCAACACTTCAAATAATGCATAACTTCAAGAATTAGTAAGGTTGAAATGTGGGAGTTTGTAAGAAAATCATCATCCATACAGACGTTATGAAGGTGTTTATTTCTCCTGTAATGTTTCTGCATATATAAATGTAAGTCTGCATGGATTGTCTCGCTTTTGGAGTCGGCCTTAAGAATGTGGGACCTCGTAATCATCGTTTAGCAGCACTGCAGCAGCACATGATTGCATCTTCCCATTTGGCAGTAAACTGCTGTGGTCGTAGCTGTGACAGTGACCGATCCTCATTTCTGGCTTTGATGAAACTCTGACACAAAGCTGCTCCGAGAACCATAAAAACAATAACCGCTTCCAATTAGCCCGCAGTAATTACTTAATAATCAGCAGATAATTGCACCACTATGATGACTGTCACAATTTATTCATAACTCTGTGTGTGTGTGTGTGTGTGTGTGTGTGTGTGTGTGTGTGTGTGTGTGTGTGTGTGTGTGTGTGTGTACTTCCATCCCTATGGATACTCACCATCACTGCAATGTTTGAAGGTGAAAAGAGTGAGATAGTGTAAGAGGAAACTGAGCTGGTATTCACTTGGTTGCATGGTATTAGTGTTGTGAGGAGAAACACTCAGTGCATCATGGGAATCCCCCAGCAGCCTACACCTATTGCAGTGTAACTAAGGGAGGATTCAGGGTCACCTGATCCAGCCCTAACTATATGCTTTAGCAAAAAGGAAAGTTTGAAGCCTAATCTTAAAAGGCTCTGCCCCCATTCTACTTTTAAATACTCTAGGAACAACAAGTAAGCCTGCAGTGTGAGAGCGAAGTGCTCTAATGGGGTGATGTGGAACTATAAGGTCATTAAGATAAGATGGGGCCTGATTATTTAAGACCTTGTATGTGAGGAGCAGGATTTTGAATTTGACTCTGGCGAGTAGCTAATATGGGAGAAACATGCTCTCTCTTTCTCTTTTGAGAAGCAAATCTAAATATTAAAATAGTTTCCATTTCCTTAACCTTATAAAGCCCTTTAATGAATGCAGAGTAGTTGCACCTAATTGCCCCTAATTAGCCCTACAATGTCATTCCTGCAATCACAGACTAATCAGGTCAGCAACTGTTGTCCTGCAGAACGTCAGCTTGTGTCAGATTAAACTGCTTCATCTTGCAACTGTTTTCAGATCACCAACTGTGTGCTGCGAATAATACAGCCTTGCATGTCTGTGTCTGTAAATCCACTGGCCGCGTGGCATCTTGTGTACAAGCCACCCTCTTCGATGTGTCTCTTATCCAGCACAGCGAGCCTGCAGGCGTGTGTATTCACACGTCAATCACTGCCAGTGTGAAGACCTTGATGGTGCGCTGCCATTGGCCTCGGAGGGCCACGCCATCCATCCCAGATGAAGATGAAGTTAATAGGAAATCTATCGGCCTGTGACACTGACAGCCGCAGGCACAGAGAGCAGAGACTGAGTCTCTGAGAAGACTAGCAACACTTTCACCTGTTCCTGCCTGTGCTCTTTATCTTTTAATGAGAGCAAATAGATGCTTTTACGCTGTTTGCAAGGAAATTATTCTTATGTAGGGGAAATGGTGACTTTCATTAAATGTGCTGACAATCTGCCAACAATCCTAAAATTCATATGGTGCCCTCACAAACATTCAATCTTTTATGATTTATAATTCAGAAAGTTACTGATTTCTACATTAGCATCAAACTGAGCATGCAGATGACAATCACATGTGTTTTTCCATTAGGTTCCTTTTTACACTAGTATGGAAAGTTAATATAAAGAGGACTATTTGTTAAAATAAAGTACAGAATTACAATGATAGCAGTTAAATCACCCAAAAGTAAGAATCTAAATGTTGTGCTACTAGTTCTGTGAGTCTGCACAGTATCCTTGTGTCTATGCATAAGCAGCTATTAGAAAGATAATGTTGGCTATAGCATTATAACATCTAACAGTAATTCCAAAGTAATAAAAGTTGCATACTGTTAAAAATACTTTAGATTAACTAACAGAAATAGAGGCCTAAAGTCTGTTTACGGCAGATCGACAGTATCTGTAAGTTGTGTCCTTAAAAAAAAAAAAAAACGGGAAGAAATCCATCAAAGACCCGACACACGACCTGAGAGATGCATTTGATCCTTCAGCTGATCCTATTGTTACCTGACCCCCTTGGCAGAAAAAAGGTGTCTGTCAAGAGGCCATTCTTAAGGAGGGAAAACGCGGTAAAAGAGCTGAAGTTGACACATTACACACGAAGTG
Source organism: Pelmatolapia mariae (assembly GCF_036321145.2). Taxonomy (NCBI): domain Eukaryota; kingdom Metazoa; phylum Chordata; class Actinopteri; order Cichliformes; family Cichlidae; genus Pelmatolapia; species Pelmatolapia mariae. Next base: position 3,977,322 of record NC_086236.1, on the reverse strand, counting down.
GACTGGAAATTAGTGGCAACAGGTCTGATGGAGTGATGAAATGTGACATATGTGGTTCAAATTGTCATCAGTCTGTGTGGAGAGGTACAACAGTGAGCATCTACAGTGGAGGCTCTGCCATGTCATTACAAACACAAACCATGCAAAACCAAACACACTGCCAGTGCAGTAAAAGCATACCTGGGTAGAAAAACACATCAGTCATGGATTGGCCTCCTCACAGTCTGGACCTCAAGATTACTGGACATCATCTTAACAGAAAACAGAACAAAGGATCGAAACATCAAAAGAAGTGTTTGAATGTCCTTCAAGAAGCCTGGAGAACTATTCACAGTTCAGACTGTGCTGATGAATAAATGTGGTCACGCCGACTTTGAAGCTTCTTAGAATTGCTCAAACTCTGTTTTGCCTTACAAACTGTATTTCCATGCATGTTTGCATATTTCAATAAATCTTCCTCGCGAACTATAATGAAACGAGGGGTGATGTGAGACTTTTGCACGGTTCTGTTTCACACACGGATGCTGTCAAGGGCCAAAACTACTTTGAGCTGCAAAATTCTTCTTATGTTCAATTCACGAGCATGTACACCAAAAATTAAAGTTCACAGAGACGCCTGAAAGCAGCACGGCTTCATAGAACTGCCACTAAACAAAAACACAGTGTTTGTAAAAGCTTTAAAGGCAATCACAGCGGAGTGGTTTTAAAAAGCTCTGCTCCCTCCTTCCAGACTGCATTGTGTGGTGTTTTATACCTTAGAGAGCTTTTGTGAACTGCTAAGATTTGGAAAGCAGTGGTTTAAATTGGATGTAATACCCAAACAGAGGGAAAACGATGGCATTTCAGACTCATCCACATTAGTGTGGACATGAACACTCTGGCTGCTCGTCCCCTTTTTCCCACGTTTATTTCTTTTTCCTCCTCTTGTCTTCGTGTGATCTCCCTCTCCTCCCCTTCTCTCTCCTCTCTCGACTTCACTTAAAGTCAGCATGTTTCACCTCATTTGCGCTCCGGCACATTGCCTCTCCTCGCATTCGCGCTCATTTTCTCTTTACCCTTATCTTGCTCTCTGTGTTTATCTATCTATTTTACCCAGTCTTATCTGTCCCCGACTTTATCAGCGCTCCCTCCTGCACTCCTTTCTTTCATCTTTCATTCTTGGGTTCACTCTCCACCGAACCTCCGCCCCCATCTGCTTTCCCATCCCATTGATGGATGATGTGGCGATGCGTCGAGGGCCTCAATCAGAGGAGCGGGGGGTTCACTGCGGAGAGCAATCTCAAAGCCAATTCCACTGATAGCCATCACAGTGTGTAGCTACATGACGCTGCAGCTATCACCTGTGGAACGAGAGAAAGAGAGCGGCCTCAAAGCGATGCTGCGCCAGGCGGTGCTTTGCTCACACTGTAGGACAGAAGGGAAAACTTTTTGTTGTTGTTGTTATCAAATAGATCAATTGGAAAATGTATTAGTTTGGAGTTTGGCCATGTTGGCTCCTGGCAGCCACACGGGGACAACGGAGGCTGATTGAAAGAGCACTCAGTGATGCGGGAGTGGAGAGGGAATGGATTGCAGGAAACACATTGCTGCTGTCCGAAGGTGCTTAAATTTTACTCTCCGAGTGGGCTCCCAGCCGGCCGGAGGGCTCTTTCTTTTGCATTTGAAATATAAGCAGGTTTATGTTTGCTAATAAGAGAATAAACACAGTTCTTCCCTGTCGTAAGGTGGTGACCACATAATGGTTTTCACCTGGTTACATAATGATGCTCGGTCACAGCCAGTCAGTGTTGTTGCACACTTGGTGCACCTCAACCTTTGATTTTCTACCTGCAGTTAAAAAACAGAGTTCAATAGAAATCCCTCAGCATCTGAAACACATGTGAAGAGACCGTGGGCAAAAGTGCTCCACTGGTATCATCAGTGTCATGGGATATATAACCATCAATCCATTAGGGTCGGGGGTCAAAATACTGTGAACGAGAGAGAACATCACGCAGCAAAATCCTGAGATAGCGTCTTCGAGCAAACTTATATTAGTGCACAGCTGGTTTGTTGTACAATGACAATAAAGAGCTATTCTATTCTATTCTATTCTATTCTACAGTGGCTTGCAAAAGTATTCGGCCCCCTTGAACTTTTCCACATTTTGTCACATTACAGCCACAAACATGAATCAATTTTATTGGAATTCCACGTGAAAGACCAATACAAAGTGGTGTACATGTGAGAAGTGGAACGAAAATCATACATGATTCCAAACATTTTTTACAAATAAATAACTGAAAAGTAGGGTGTGCGTAATTATTTAGCCCCCTGAGTCAATACTTTGTAGAACCACCTTTTGCTGCAATTCCAGCTGCCAGTCTTTTAGGGTATGTCTCTACCAGCTTTGCACATCTACAGACTGAAATCTTTGCCCATTCTTCTTTGCAAAACAGCTCCAGCTCAGTCAGATTAGATGGACAGCGTTTGTGAACAGCAGTTTTCAGATCTTGCCACAGATTCTGGATTGGATTTAGATCTGGACTTTGACTGGGCCATTCTAACACATGGATATGTTTTGTTTTAAACCATTCCATTGTTGCCCTGGCTTTATGTTTAGGGTCGTTGTCCTGCTGGAAGGTGAACCTCCGCCCCAGTCTCAAGTCTTTTGCAGACTCCAAGAGGTTTTCTTCCAAGAGTGCCCTGTATTTGGCTCCATCCATCTTCCCATCAACTCTGACCAGCTTCCCTGTCCCTGCTGAAGAGAAGCACCCCCAGAGCATGATGCTGCCACCACCATATTTGACAGTGGGGATGGTGTGTTCAGAGTGATGTGCAGTGTTAGTTTTCCGCCACACATAGCGTTTTGCATTTTGGTCTCATCTGACCAGAGCACCTTCTTCCACATGTTTGCTGTGTCCCCCACATGGCTTGTGGCAAACTGCAAACGGGACTTCTTATGGTTTTCTGTTAACAATGGCTTTCTTCTTGCCACTCTTCCATAAAGGCCAACTTTGTGCAGTGCACCACTAATAGTTGTCCTATGGACAGATTCCCCCACCTGAGCTGTAGATCTCTGCAGCTCGTCCAGAGTCACCATGGGCCTCTTGGCTGCATTTCTGATCAGCGCTCTCCTTGTTCGGCCTGTGAGTTTAGGTGGACGGCCTTGTCTTGGTAGGTTTGCAGTTGTGCCATACTCCTTCCATTTCTGAATGATCGCTTGAACAGTGCTCCGTGGGATGTTCAAGGCTTGGGAAATCTTTTTGTAGCCTAAGCCTGCTTTAAATTTCTCCATAACTTTATCCCTGACCTGTCTGGTGTGTTCTTTGGACTTCATGGTGTCGTTGTTCCCAATATTCTCTTAGACAACCTCTGAGGCCGTCACAGGGCAGTTGTGGAGCTGTTTTGCAAAGAAGAATGGGCAAGAATTTCAGTCTCTAGATGTGCAAAGCTGGTAGAGACATACCCTAAAAGACTGGCAGCTGTAATTGCAGCAAAAGGTGGTTCTACAAAGTATTGACTCAGGGGGCTGAATAATTACGCACACCCCACTTTGCAGTTATTTATTTGTAAAAAATGTTTGGAATCATGTATGATTTTCTTTCCACTTCTCACATGTACACCACTTTGTATTGGTCTTTCACGTGGAATTCCAATAAAATTGATTCATGTTTGTGGCTGTAATGTCACAAAATGTGGAAAAGTTCAAGGGGGCCGAATACTTTTGCAAGCCACTGTATTCTATTCTAAATCAACTCAACCAAAAAAACAACACTGGATACACTTTGAGATTTGCAAATACAGATTCAGCATCTGAATGAGTCTCTGTCAGTGAGCACAACTTGAATAAACTGGCTGCCGGCTGCTTGTGTTCTGGTTACATTCCTGTAGAACAGGAAGTTTGTTTAACACAAATGTAATTGTTATATGTGCATTTCTGTTAAAGTTGGATTTGTGTTTGTGTAGACATAAACAAATAACAATAATCATAATCATACATTTTGTTTAAAAGCACCTTTCAAAACACCCAAGGACACTGTACAGAGCAAATAAGACAGGCATAAAAACAGGAAATAAACACAATAATAAAAGAAAGTTTAAGAGCATGGAGAAGTTATATAGAGTAGGCTATCTAAATATGTATACATATGTGATTTTTGACAGTTAATAGCTGAATTATCAGAAACAGGTTGCGTGTGAGTGCCAGCTTGACCCCAGAGTGACTCTGTCTTATGACAACAGCTTTGAATCACAGTGTTAATCTGCTTTAAAATCTCATTTTGTGTCAATAAACTAGCTGAACTGAGATAAGTTAGTATATTGGATTGAACAAATTTTAGTGCTATGTTCACAGGATATAATTAGCAGTTGAAAAAAGGGAATAAATAAATGTTATTGCAGTACTCAGCATATTGCAAAATGTAAAAAATCACAATAATATCATCGTTAATGAAGTAATGTGATGATGTATACTGAGGTGTCTGGGATTATCCACCTCTACCTACCATCCATCCATCCAACCGTCCATCCAGTTAACCACTGAAGCCTTTCTCAACTGTCAGGGTGAGAGGCGGGGTACAGAGTCAAAATTAAAAGTAAAATGAAGTGTAAAAAAGCGGACTGTGACCAGACATCAAACTTTTCTTCTGGAAGTGTGATTGTCACATTTGTCCCCTCACCTAGTTTGTGGGATTTTGTTGTTCGTTTTGTAGAAATTGATGTGAAAAGCGTATCCCTGAAGCAAGAATGCTTTGCGGTTTCACATTTGAGATATTTGGATGTGGAATTAAGTAAGGAATTAAGACTCAAATTCCACCTGAAGGATGGTTTGCACAGGCAGCTATTTAATGATAAATAAATACTAAACAAGGATTATGACCAAAGCAGCCTGTGCAGACAAGGTTTCAGCATATTGTAGTGGACAGTATAAGTTCCCGAGAACCTGTAGCTCAGATTTGTTGGGCTTTTACTGTTTCACCCTGAGTGTAACAAATTCATGAAAGGGTTTGTTTTGTCTCTTGCTGCGTCCCTGCTCAGGGGCTAGATTGTCTGAAGTCCCGTTTCAAAGGCCTCTTCTGATGCAGCCAAGAAATGCAGCCTGATTTGCCCTGAAATGGGAGGACTCAACCTGTGTATCTTTGCTGCCACAGTCAGTTTCGGGTCAGTCGATTCTTTGAAGCCACTGCTGTGTGTGCAGAAAATACTGTGAACATAGCATCTTTCAGATTGTTCTGATGGCCAAAGTTTTTGTTTGTAGTGTAAGCTTTCTACTTTATTGGCAAATGGAAAGTCCAGTTTGATTAAGGCCAGAGAAAAACTGTGGTTACGGCAAACAAACACTGATAAGGTAAATGGAATGTATTTATATAGCACTTCTCTTATCGACCGCTTAAAGCACTTCACACTTCAAGCCAAATTCACCCATTCACACACGCATTCATAGGGTGCTTTGTTCTGTGCGTACAGCACTTTATCTGTTATGCACACATTTGTGCACATAAATGGACGCATCGAGGGAAAAATTGCTCCCAGTGCATCTATTTATTATTCAATGTCCTGAAGCTGGGGATCAAAACACAGAGCTTACAATTAGTTGATGACCCACTCCTCAAGCCCAGGTACCCTGTTTTTGTCAGGTTTAACCTTACACAAAACACCCTGTGAAGAGGAACCAATGTTATTATTTTTGCCTTTTGGGAGCAAATGCACTCACACAAACTTGCATTAATATTCACACGTCAATCACTGCCAGTGTGAAGACCTTGATGGTGCGCTGCCATTGGCCTCGGAGGGCCACGCCATCCATCCCAGATGAAGATGAAGTTAATAGGAAATCTATCGGCCTGTGACACTGACAGCCGCAGGCACAGAGAGCCTGTGTTTGATCTCTTTCTGCTGGCACTGGCCCATTACTGTGGGTCCTTCAGATCCGCCTTCTGAACTTGGATTGTGTAACTAAGAACAGTCTGCTTGTGAGCTCTCCTTTATTTATACCAATGACCTGCCTTTGCACCTGTTTCAAAGGTTATCAGCCCATTAAGTGGTAGTTTTCAGCTGTTATCAGTGGTGATTTGCACACTCATCAGGCACTTTATTAGTCTTTATTACACCTGTTCTACTGCTTACTAATGCAAATATCTAAGTAGCCAGTCACACGCATGTAGAAAAGGCCAAACAACCTGAAGTTAAAGTTCAAGCTGAGCATCAGAATGTGGAAGAAAGGTGATTTTTTATTGTGGCTGGTTGTTGGTGTCAGACAGTCTACTGTGAATATTACGGAAACTGCTGATATGCTGGGATTTTCCCACACGACCATGGTCCAAAAAGATGAAAATATTTTTACTGCAGAAAATGGTCAAACTGCTTCAAACTAATCTGAAGGCAACAATAACTCAAATAATGAACTCATTACAACCAAGATGCAGAAAAGGAACTATCAACCCACAACACAAGCAGATGGTTTACAGCAGCAGGAGACCTGAATGGTTTCTACCTATATCAACAAAGAACGGGAAACGTGGGCTACAGTTCACACGGCTTCACCAAACCTGGAAGAAGTATTGCCTGGTCTGATGAATCTCAATTTCTGCAGCAACATTCAGATGGTGCGGTCAGAATGTGGTGTAAACAACATGAAGCATGCAAGGACTGTGTGATGCCATCAAGAGGAATGTTTCCAACACCTTGTTAGATCTATGCCAAAAAGATTGAAGGCAGTTCTGAAAGCAAAAGGGAGTCCAACCCAGTAGTACTACTGATAGAAGTGTAGCTGGCATCCTCTGCCTACAATCTATCAATCCATTTCCTCAACTGCTTATCTAATTCAGGGTCCTGGGGGTGGCTGGAAGCTATCCCACCTGTCATGAGAAAGATGCTGGGTACACCAGGACAGGTTACAGTGCATCGCAGGGCTAGCTCAGAGAGACGAACAACTATTCATGTTCATACCTTCTGCCGATGTAGAATTACCAAATAATTTAAGTGTATCCAGTTTAAAACCTCAGTCTCTAAATGGAGAATTTAACTGAAGTATTAGTGGAGACAAAGAACATACCACAACAAATGCAGTGAGGTTACATTTAGCCAAAAAGATTTTAAAAAGCCTCTTTGTTGGAGCTTAGTTAGATCCAGTTACCCAAGATCTATCTTACTGGGTTGCTCTGTTTGTCACTGACTTCTGATCCTGTTAGTAGGCAGAGGAGAGCACTTACTGTAGACATGTACAGGACAAGTGTTTCTGCATATTTCACAGCTCCTGATGTTTGCTCTTCACACTCTGTGAGAATAAAAGAAGAGTTTATCTTTTCTGTTTATTGAAAACAGAAAAAAAGTATCCACCTACATTAACGTACCCTCTGGCAATGCATCTTATCGTCTTTATTATGGGCCTAGTTTTCTTCAAGTGTAGCATTGAACTGTGCAGCACTTGATCCCAGAATAACTTGTCCTGTGTAGGAGTATTCAAACGCAGCTTTTACTTTTAAGCATGCAGAAGTGTGATTAGCTCGGTGGTATGCAAAAAGTCTCACTCCTTGTAATATTTCCCCCAGAGACGTCTATATTTGCTTTAGCCTCGGGTGGTGGCTTGATGCATATCGATGCAGACGCTCAATAATAGGCCAAGAGCTCCACATTATTGACAGCAGCGACTACTGGCTCTTTGAAGACGTCTGCTTCGGTGAAGGAGAAGCAGGAGCACGACAGACAGAGAGAGATGGTATGGATAGAGAAATAGGATACAGATAAGAGGACAGATATGAGCAGAGAGAAGATCCAGTGTTACATCAGTCTTTACATGTGCCGGTGCTCCTCACGGCTCCTCTCCCCCTTCCTTGTCATCAACCCCCCTCTGTCTCTGCTGCAGCACACAGCTGGGCCAAATAAATCTGGAGAATAAGAGAGGGAACTGGAGGCACAAATGTTATTTGCAAGACACATTTCTTCCTCTGCTTATACACCAACACAGGTCCAGGTAAACAGAGAAGCCATGGCTATAGCACACATTCTCAGTGAAACAAGTAAACACGCACGAAAAACAATATATTCTCAATAACTATCAAGCTTATGGGGAGGTGACAGTGGAGGGAATGCCGGGCCGAGTGGAGATCAATTTAGTCCTTATTGCAGCAAATGCTGTGGAGAGAGAAAGGAACAAAGAGCAAAAAAAGGGATTAAGATAAGGAGAGTCCTGGACACGGAGGGAGCTCGGTATATGTCTGATGAGTTATATACAAATCTGTCATGGCCTCACAAAAGTAAGGGAAATAAGACACAGGCTAAGACCTAAAGGCTGCCACCCACAGTTTAAACAGCGTAAATTGATGGGCAGGTTTATCTGAAATGTAGGCAAATATTCCTGCAGCTCAGCTGGTTTAACTTCTGAGAACACTGATTCGATATTATGATTGGGAGATTCGATTTTACTCTTCCTACATTTTATACTTACATGATTTTTAAATAACAAATGTTTTAGAAAGATAAAAAAAGTGAAGTCTGTGAAGTTGAACCCATTCAAGGCATTCAACAGCTAATCTTAACACCAGTTCTGTCAAATCTCACATCTCGTTTAGTTGGTTTAGTCTTCTCACAGTTCCTACTGCCTCTGCAAGCTGCTTTGTAACCCAACCCCAGCTTTCATTCTTAATGACGTGCACTCTTTTTCTATAAGAGACCTGCAGTGTAAAAGGGAAAAAAAATCTGTAGTCTGGATACCAGAAAAATAAAAATAAGTTACTAAAATTAATGTTAACATTAACATCACAACCCTAATTAACATTAGCTGTCTGTTATTTTTTAAATAAAAGGTTTTTTTATGTGCGAAAACAATGAAATTACCTATAAATGTTGTCAAACACTGCTGCAATGCAAATGTACTGTTGTTAATTGCGCTCTGCTGTTAATTAGCTGAAATATGGGTTTTGACATCTAACTTAGAAAGAAAGAAAGAAAACTTATTATTACTATAATGAGTTTTTACATAAAACTTAGATAAAAATGTCATATTTATTAAATGCATCCATCCATTCGCTTCCGCTTATCCTTTTCAAGGTCGCCGGGAGTGCTGGAGCCTTTCCCAGCTGTCACAGGGCGAGAGCCCTTATTTATTAAATCTTACAGTTAAAATGGTATTACTATATATAAATTTAATCAATTCACCTTTTTAAAAATCTCCAGTAACTCCTGATCACAGTTACAGTATACCATTGATTATAGATTGCATCAAATACAGGCGAGTGGTGGCTTTCAGACCCCACAGAAGCAAAATGCATTGAGCCAACAGCGTGTAGTTCCTTTGGATTTGGCAATAATGGTAGCTGATGGTAATGTTGCTGTCGAGCTGCTTGTGGTTTTTTGAGAATAAAGTAGGACTGGCGGATCCTCCCACGGACGACAGGCTTGTTTATTGGGCATAAAATTGCTCACAAAATGTCGATCTACTGATAAAATATTAACGTATAACTGTTTCAAAAGCTTCTCCTAAAGGGGTGCTATCCATTGAGTATCTTGAATTCTCTCCATTTGATTTGGAAAGGGTGCATTAGAAATGCATTTCATGTTTCTGGCACATGGAGCAGATCATTGTTTTACTGAAGTTTTGCTTTAATTAAATAGTTTCTGCTACACATTCCCCAAAAAGCTACTGATGACCAAGAGCCGTGAACATGGAGAGCATATTTTGGTTGGCTTCAGGGTGATGACTTGATGATGGAAGTAAAAATATCTGGACACTGAATAAAAAAATAAGCAGTCGTACTGTGAAGGCTGTTGGTGCACATTAAATAGCATTTAAATAGACAACAGCAGCAGGCGTGCAGCTCTGAGATAAAATTATAGATGCTGAGTATTCTTAGTGATGTTCTGTTCAGTATTATTGAACAGTTTAGGCGTTATTGTCTAAGCAATGGCTGCCGTCTGAATCGTGTCATAATCTGCTCTGTTTGTTTTGCTCTGACAGCAGGTTACTTTAGATTTCATGCCGCCTGAGTAGCATCACCTTCAGTTCAAGCGGCAGACAAGGAGGGACAGAGGTGAAGAGAATGAATGGATGTAATGGAAGAAAATGTATTATTGCTGTTCAGGTAGAAAAATCGAGTGACAGTAAAAATAAAAGAGTGGCAGGCAGGGGCCAGGAAAAACCACGTAGCCAGAGGTATCTAAAAGTGACAAACAGGATGATCAGCATGGGGACTGAGCAAGGGGCAGAATTGCAAGAAGATGATTAATGTCAAACTGCGAATCGCAACGAAGAAGAGAACAATGGGAGACGAGGGTAGAGGGTAGGAGAGAAGAGGTAAGAAGGCACACCTGAGTGTTCAGAGGCCTCTGTCCTGGTCAGAGCCATCCTGAATTATTCATGGCTCACTGTGCCGGCTGCAGTGCACTGCTCACTGCAGAGAATAAAAAAGGAAAAGGTGAGGCGAGTCGAGCTGCAGTTTTTCAGGAAGGTGAAGAATTAGATTTCAACTTCCATCTTATAGAAAGAATGATGTCATATCGAACGTGGCTGCACAGATAACCACCTGAGTCACCTCGTCAGTGCGGCTTCATATATCCAAAAATACGTTTGAAATTTAAATTGTTGCTTTTGTCCTAAATATTGCAGTTCCTGTATCACAGCTACGACAGCTTGGAGCCTTTCATCCATAATGTGAACCATTAAAACTGCTTGGTTAAAACAGTGGCAGCAGGGAGACTTTGTCATTTGCAGAATACTTGGCTTGAATTGAAACAACAAAAGCAGAGTCACCAACACAGACTGAGGATTTTGTGTCTCTTGTTCCCCCTGAAAGAGTCGAGACGAGGTTACGTTCAAAGTTATTTCCCTTCTCATTTATTTTAATGTCATTTTAGTGCAAAATAAAAGTTTTATCTACACAGAGCATTTATGGAGATTATTAATCATTATCATTTGGCATCACTGAAAGGTGTAGTGTTTAAGTCACAGCTATAGGATGCAAATGCTGAAGTGTGGGTAGTGCATATGCTATGGATACTATATAAAGCATGTATTTCACATTTAGAAGCAGCCAATGTGGTTTAGTGTAGAATAAAAAGGAACTGATTTCAAACTCAGCCCCAGCTTTTAGTCTCTCTGTGGTGCTGAGACAGTTAAACTCTGATAGCAAACAAGTACATAAACATACCCGTAATAAATGGTTTGTTTAGCGACCCCTATCTCCCTCTGCAGCTGTAATGATTCTGATACTGTCTCTCACTGGGATATTTCTCTTAGTACACTATGTTACTGCATACTTCCTTGTATAGGGCGTGAATTTTGATAGAACCATGCTGTCATGATTAACAGGGCTTACCAGCACTAGCTGCCACATTTTATCAACCTTTAGAACTTATTTAGCCTCAGACTGCACATAGTGTCAAATTCTTCTTTACTTAATACAAGAATTTAACATGCACAAATGCTAAACTATGTCACAACACCAAGTTGTAACCTCAGTGTCTACAAATGATCCGTAGCCAAACAGCTAGCATTAGCGCCTTGTGGCAACTGTTGTTTGATTTGGCGCTATGCAAATACAACTGAACCGAATTAGACTCCCACAAAAAAAGTTGTATCCAGTCTTCCACTGACACAAGATTAATTTATGTTCTTAACACAACATATATAAAAGAAGGAAATCACTGTTTAGAAATCCTCCAGCTTTGCTGAACCCCATTGAAACCAGGCTGGTATAATAAGTCTTAAAACAAGCAATTGAACTGGTCATGAAAATATTTACTGCGCATTAAGAGCAACAGACCCCAATACCACAGGCGTTGCCCCCTGGTGGTCACATAAAAAGAAAAACAAAGGTTTCAGGCACGTCCACATCACTTATCAGACCCTGAAGCTACACATCCTGCCATAGATGCATATAAAGGAAATATAGTATGCACCGTATAACCAAGCAGGTTGTGCTTACAGTCCAAGAACCAGCAGTAAAGAGTATCTGTGTAAATACAGGTTACAGGCAAAATTCCATAAAGTCTGATGGCAGTTATAGGCTAATAAACTATGGCCTCATGCTTTTTAATCAATAATTAGGCATGGGGGGGCTTTGATGGTAAACTGGAAATATATCAGAATAATAGAGTTAATTTTTTGGTTATGATCCAGTCACGTTCAAGTGACCGAGCCTGAGGAAAAATAATTTTACAGAGTTAAAGTTACAGAAATAAACAAAACTCAGGTATAACCTTACTCATTACACCCCTGGTAGCGAGTAACACTGCCATCAGTATTATTACTGGCTCTGAAATGGACTTTACATTAATTTCTGATGGACTTGAAAGGTTTAAGAGTCAATTTATTTAATTATTTTATCCCATAATTAAGTTTGGATTTTTCTGAACCTCAACATTCACCCATTGTGTTTTAAAGAAGCAAATCCATGTAAGCTGTTCATCTGAATGTTGGCCTACAGAGAAAGAGTGGATTCTGATATCTCAGCAGAGGAGAAAATGTATGAAATGTAGAAAGAGAGATTCTGAACTGTCTGAAGCTTTATGCATCTTCAGGGATTTTAAACCTTCTGCTGGGCCGAACCCCTGCTGGACATTTCAGTAAACATGCATCGCATGAATCTCTGGTTACCTCTTTCTTAGAGTACCTGTGCTCCTGAAAAATGTAGAGGACAGAAAATAAACACATCTTATTTCTTACAGTTGGTTTTCGTCATCAAAGTTTCAGAAATTGAGTTTAAATGACATCTGTGGGCCTTCGCTAACGGCCCCGCTGATTTCCACCAGGGGATAATTCGCAGTCGTGACACGTCCAGGACTCACCTCTTCGTTTCTGCAGCGGTGCCAGAATTTTAATACGTTTTGCACAGCGGGGGGACGGATTACATGGAGGAGGCTTGCAAACCATCCTCAGTTACTTTGGGATTTCAAGGGTCCTGATCTCCATTTGCTCGTTGGAACCGGGGGATCAAAAGACGGCGGGAAAACAAAAGGAAGTCTTTGCAGGAGGAGATCACATGAGCAGATAGCTGGCGTTTTTCTCTCTTTTCTTTATTTCACTATCACACTGACACCTCTTATCTGGAGACAATCCAGTGAGTGATCTCATATAATATATATAATGACTGGATGGAAAGTGAAGGGTCAGCTGAGCCCGTTGTGTTTGAATCAAAGCAGCTCAATAGCAGATCTCTCACCAAATCTCCTCTCATCTTCAATGGTTAATATCCTTTGGTCTCTGCTTTGTAGACAGGCGGAGGCAACAGAAGCCTCTGTAACCCGGTTGCAATACCTTCGAATGACTGGCAATTTCCGTCAGATTGTTATAAATACAACAGAAGGAGAACGATGAACTGTAACAGATGTGGTTTTGTTTCAGATACCTTGACAGTATTTTGTGCTCCTTCGTAGCACTTGAGAATTTGCTGTTGTGGTAATTTCTCGTAATTTCACTTTTAGAGATATGTTTGCACAGATTGTTTTGTGAATGTCAAGTATTTGCCCTCTGCCACCTTAACGAGAGTGGGACAATCTGAACTTGTTTCTTGGATCCTGAAAGAGTCGACACTAAAAAGAATTTTTACTCTGGATTGGCGAGTTTTAGTTTAAGATTTCGGTTAGCTTGTTATTTAAAGAAGTCAGACTTCCCTCTTTAATAATTTGGTATTGATCATCCTTTCTTGTGTCCTCCACACATTCAATTCCATTTTATTTATATTGCGCCAAATCACAACAACAGTCGCCTCAAGGTGCTTTATACTGTAAGGTAGACCCTACAATAATACATATAAAGAAAAACCCAACAATCATATGACCCCCTATGAGCAAGCACTTTGGTGACAGTGGGAAGGAAAAACTCCCTTTTAACAGGAAGAAACCTCCAGCAGAACCAGGCTCAGGGAGGGGCGGGGCCATCTGCTGCGACCGGTTGGGGTGAGAAAAGCAGCACGTGTGGAGTCGCTGGTGACTCCACACGTGCTGTCGTTAAGTTAGGAATCTCTCACCACTGGTTTAGGAAGGAGCTTTGCAGAAATTGCACAACTGTTAATGAGTTTATGTTTGTGACTTCCAGAAAGATTTTGCATGAGCACATGTAGTCCTACAGCACCACTGCGTAATGCTATATTCACACTATCACATCGATGTCAAACTCATTTAAGTGGTGAGACACGTGCAGCTCACTTTGATCCACTTTAAGTGGACAGGACAAGTGAAACTCCCCTCTCTGTCTTCTGTCTGTCTTTAACTACACATTTAGTATCTCTGCAATATCTTAATATAAGAAAACAAAATACAGTTTCAACCGTGTGTCTTTGTTTAGGAAGGTTTGAAGCCTAATCTTAAAAGTAGAGATAGTGTCTGTCTCCTGAATCCAAACTGGAAGCTGGTTCCCCAGAAGAGGGGCCTGAAAACTGAAGGCTCTGCCTCCCATTCTACTTTTAAATACACTAGGAACAACAAGTAGGTCTGCAGTGTGAGAGCGAAGTACTCTAATAGGGTGATATGGTACTATAAGGTCGTTACGATAAGATGTGACCTGATTATTTAAGACATTCGCACATACACAAACATTTATTTTACCAGATAAGCTTTAACAAAGTCATATTTTAAATGCACATAAACTAGACTCATTTGGCTTTCACTGTTCCCTGACTCTACTAGAGCAACTTTACATGCAAAAAGTTTGAGGTTTTGGTGCAGCACCTTCTTACATTGTGCTTAGCAACAACCTCCAGCACTCGCCAACCGGATGACCGGGAGTTGCCAGGTGTTCACCGGCTGCTCTGTAGACCTGTGGGACTGATGCATACCGTTTAACGAACCACATTAAGATCAAATTTTACAACAACATGAATGTTTATCTCCTGTTTTTAAAGCCTGCTTATAGAGTCTGTGCATTGATTGTAATGTGGTCAAAGTTGTCTTGCCAACTCGTGAATAAAATTTGACTCTATTCACATTCAATTTTTTAAACTTGTGTTTTAAATGTAAGTTCTGTAGGAGCACTGCAGTGCACAGTGTGCAGCTGTATTTTGGGTGATTTGTGACTGTCTTTCCTGCACTGAAGAACCAGATCACACACCAGTCTCTGATAAAACCGATAGGTTAATGTGTTTTCTGACCATCTGAATCGCAAAAGTGTTTGTCTCTGCAATTTCCTGGCTTAAACTTAACATTTCTGGCACAATATTGAATGCAAATCACAGAATCCTGCTTTGAAATGGAAATATCCCTCATGTCATTTGCATATTCAGTTCTACGAGGCATTCTGGTCAGTTTGCATTGGCTGCAGTTACATACTGAACACCCTTTTGCTGTAAATATCTAAACAAACTGCTCAATTATATGTATGAATTCTGCACATCATGTTAGCCTATGGCTTAGTTTGTAATACTAATGCTGAAGTCAAGTATCAACCAATATCACTGCATTAAAAAAAGATTAGAAGAGATTAGAGGAGCTGCTCACCCAGAGATACAGTTTAATTTGTCTAATATGCTCTGTGTACAGTGTTTAGAGTTTGTATCTCTGTGAGTGCGAAACAAAATAACATCTTTCCTCACACCATCAGGTGTGCGTGTGATATATCTAATTTTTTCCCCCGCACGCAGCCATCTTGCCATATAGATAAATACCAGGTGCTTGTTATCAAGCTGCAGGTGTCAGAAATAAAGTGGCAGGTGTTGGACACACACAGCAACTCCTGTTCAAGGTTCAGCCCTATATTGGCACAGAATACACGGAGACAGCAGCCTGCAGAGGGTTAGCACATGTAAACGCTCAGACTCGATGTTTGGAACAAGAAGAAAATATACATAAAGGTTGAATTCATCTTGTTTCCATATCGTCTGTATGTCCTCCATGAATCCTGTGAAGCTGTTTTTATGTAACTGCATGCAGACTCAGATGATTCTGGGAAAATGAGTCTGTTTCACCTTAGCTCGCACAGATCTGTGTTTTCCCATCATTTGGGGTTATTTTAATAAATGCAGATCTAAGAAGTGAACCCCGGGCTTTGAATATTTAATCACAAATATTACACTTTCATGTTAAATGAGTTAGTGCAAAGTGCTGTTTGTTGATACCAGACTGTCAAGCAGTAATTGTTGCAGTGATTGTGCTCCAGCAGCATCAACACTTTATTCATTTGAAATTCACATCTGTGATCTGCATTGGCTGTAATGCAATTTGGATGGATGTAGATATAAAAATAACATATGTATGTGAAGATAATGTCCTAATTGAGACCGTGTCTTTCTCCTGCACAGGATGGGATGGGAAACCTCAGAATAACAGAGAAGGGCCTGAAACTGGAGGGGGACTCTGAGTTCCTCCAACCCCTCTATGCCAAAGAAATCCAGTCCAAACCAGTAAGTGACTCGCATGAATGCACACCTCACATGGTACATACTGTACTGCACACATCCATCCTGCAATTTGACACTTTTTTAAACGTGGAATAGGTTACGGAACATTTGTGCCTTCAATAAGCTGTTAGAATGGAAGCTTTGTCATTCAGACATGGGTGACTTTGCTATTAATGGTCCTTACAGCTACATTCATGCACACCATTTAAGAAAGAGCCATGAAAAAAGCAGTCGTATGAGCACAATATTTATCTTCTAACATGGGAGTTTACACAGTAAAGCAAGTGAGTATATCCTTGCTGTGACTGACAATGACAAGTGGTGGAGGAATTTTCCAAACCATTCCTTTAGGACAAGAAGCAATAATGATGAAAACACTGCAGTACACCTAGAACTGTAACATGGAAAGTTGTGCATGAAGTATTAAAAGCAAAAATAGTTCTTCTTCAGAAAAATGTTCCCCATCAGCGTTAAATACATTGATATTACTGTTGCATATGTTTAAGGTTGAGCTCATTTTATATACTTAATTCTGTTTAATATTCTGTAAATCCTCCTCTACCTTCTCTACATCACACACTTTTAAAAAGGTGGTTAGCAAGACTAAACCCATCTGTTATGATGCTAAATCACTGAAGCTTGTTTAGCTAATCATTCTAGCTGTTTCGACACAAAGCATAGCAGATCTCAGAGTAGTGAAAGCTCAGCCAGCAGCAGCTAGCTTCCCATCAGTTTACCATAGAGGTTTGTCCACAGTGCACAAACCACCAGAAAAAAAGCTATAGACCCACTCGTAAAACGGAGACAGCTACAGTTTCCTGTAAGTACAAAACAAGTGATGCTTTTAGCTACAGTAGCCGACTGCAGCCAGTAAAGGATGGACGCAAACTGGTGAGGACATTTATGGCGTTACTGTCTAAGATGGAAGGAGATTGTTTTACTTTGACCACTTTTACTTTGTGTCTATTTTTAGATTTGACAAGGCAAGAACAGTTTGCCTTGCTTGTCCTGTTAGAGCGCCACTGCTTTATATTCTTCCATTATGGTAAAATACTGTGAGTTACTGTATTTAGGTCTTGTGATATCACCTTCTGTGTGACTTTGGCTCATTTTGTTATCCAAACCATCCAAAACAGTCAAACCTGCCCCTACAAATTCCCGTAACACAGGGAGTCAGCGTATCCCACAGCAATGTGTGAAATGTGGTTAAATCACCATTTGAAATACTTTAAAATCAGCAGCAGCAGCAGCTCATTGATACATTAGCACTTAGTCTTTTTTATCACTCATCACATGAACTAAAAACTGCTTTGCAAATTACCTTCCAGCAAAAATACAGTTTGTTTCATACTTTTTAGTGCGCTGTGAAACACTTGTTGACTGACAATACTCGAAATGAGGTGAGATTAAGATGGTGTGAAGTGTCTAATGATTGTAGGTGTGGTAGTGGGAATTTGAGCTTCATACAGTGAGAATTAGGCATGTGAGACAATCCAGTTGGGACTCCAGTGCTATCAACTCAACTGCACGTACGACAAGCTGATTTCAGCAAATGTCTAAACCTAAAAAAAAAAATCCAAAACTATGTTAAAACAGGTTGTATTGAAGCAGACGCGTTTTCTCAGAGGAGTAACTGATGATCTGACTTCTTTTTCCTTCCACATGTATTTGGGTCAGGTTATAATGCCAGCAGGCTAAAGCTCAGTAAATCTACTATTCTCCATTCACGCCTCCTCTGGAATCCCGAAGCATTCTCAAGTCCCATAAGATATGGCTGTCAGCCACTGCATATCCTCTCAGTCTGATGTGTCCAAAACCTCGACATGAAGAGAATTCCTTTGAGCTCAATGAACAGAGCTCGTGGTTTGACCTTCTCTCTAGTGCATAAGTCTGTGTCTCACTGTTGGGGCCATATTTGAGGCCCCAGGTAATGAATATCATACTAATATAAATATATTATATGGATATTAGCAAATTACCAGTTTATAACATATATATAAGGGAAATAAGAATGTTCCATGGCATCAGAGGGCTTTAGCAACAATAGGATCCAGTTTTATTTCCATTCATCCATTTTCTTCTGCTAATCCAATTTAGGGTCATGAGATAGTTGGTGCCTATCCCAGCCTTCTACACTGTGGACAGGTTTCAAGGGAGACAGAAAACCATTCAAGCTCACATTCACACCTGTGGCCAATTTGGAATCACCACTTAAACTAAAATGTATGTCTTTGCACATGCTCAGTGGCTCCTCTGGCTTCCACCTACAGTCCAAACTTGACACAGAATGCAATACATACATGCCATACATTCTTAACTTAAACTCATCCTCTTCGTGCTCTTTGAATTCGATAACTTAATAATGATGCAGATAGATAAATACTCACTCGTAGCACGTCACTACACACACACACGTTGGGGTGGGTTTTTCTCTTCATAGCTCAGAGGTTTGGAAGCAAAACGTTCCAGTGTTCATTTCCACTTTTCAGACATAATTTTGGGAGATATTTGCAGACAGCAACATTAAGATAAGAAACACTAGAAGTGTTGTAAAGGCCGTCACTGCTTGGTTGTGTTGTTTGGCCGTTTTTTTCCATGCTGCATCACATTTGGCCACGGTGAAGTCACCCAAGACTTTAAACCTTAACAAACTCCAACTGGGTGAGGTATATTAAAAAAGGCATCACCCTCCCCGTGCAGTTGCTATGATACAGGAAAGAGTAAAATAATTTTTAGTGGCAGGCTGGAAACTTGGTTTTTTTCATGGCTGGAGGAGCTGGTCCTTTTAACATAGAGGTCTATGAGGATTGAACTGGCCATTAGAGGAAATGCAGTTTTTGGCTTCATTTTCAGCCTCAGGGAGGTTGTTGCCTGATCACGGTGAGCACGGTGTGGCTGTACTAGTGCAAATGTTTCAGACTTGCAGAGGAAACAAACAGGAGCAGCAAACACGTCAGTATTATCAGCACGTTTTCTCCCCGCGTTCTGCACTCAGCTACAGTTTCAGTGTTCCTGCAGTAGGATTTTTGGTGTTTACCAATCGAAATGCTGTCTGGCTGGGGTCCCTTGTTATGCTGGCTTTACAAATTAACATTCTGGGGTGCTTCCTGGTGTCCAAACAGCAACTACATGAGCATCCAGGCCTAGAAGATGTCAGAGAAATGGGAGAGATGGGCACGATAAAGTGATAGGGTCTCTCTCCCTTTGTCTTTTCTACTCTGGGAGCAATCATTGCTGTGTGCAGGTAGTGGACAGATGGTCCGATAATGCAGGAGAGCGGCATTCTTCATCTCTGTCGTATAGGCCCTCATCCAAGCTAAGAGGGAAGATGAGCAATGAAGAAGACAGAGCAGAGGGGATACAGGAGCGAGTCAGAGAGCGGAGGAGAGCATATCAACAACGGAGATGGAGATGAGGAAGAAGGAGCAGCAGTAATAGAGACAGAAACAGTGAGACAGATGGAGGAGGACTGAATCAGAACACCGGCGAGCTTGCTTTGACAGGCGGCGTGCAGGAGACGGCCAAGTTCAACACCAACTCAAACAAACACGGCGTGTTTGCAATGCAGTATCATAGCACTGTGAAATATTCATAATAAAAGGGTTTCACTACTTGTCCAAGAAGCAGGAACAGGGGATAACAAATCCCCAGAGCATAAATTGGGCTCTGCATTCCCATATGTTCGTTAGGTGAAAGCCAAAGTTTGAACTCATCTATCAGGATAGATGGCCGATAACTAGCAAAGCAGCTCATAAAATATGAATACGTGTTGTTGCCAGACCAGCGCTGAAAGTGCGGATCATGTCTTCTGCTCTTGTACCGTGAAGAGGGATGAACGTAAAAACAGACTGAGAACAGAAAGTGAAAGGGCAAGTGGCAAGTAAAAGAGGGGACGTGATACAAAACAGCGGCGCTTAAGGAGAGATAAACAGAAAGGGGACAGAGAGAGGGATGAATGACTGAGACTGAGCGAAGGATATGAGAGGAATAATGATAACCAGGAGGAGGCGATGGGAAAAGACCATTACACAGTCGGCCATGAGTGGATAAACAACAACTGCTAAATAAAAATTTAGCAGTCTGCTCTGTGTTTCCCAGCGCTCCTCTTCCTGCTTCCTTTTATGCTTCGTTTGTCTAAGTGAAGTTACCGTTGTTCTCAAAGGGTGACAGAAAGCTGCTGTAAGACGTGTCTCTGTCAGCAGGTCCTCAGTGCCTTCTTTGTTGTGTTTAAAGTGAAGGGGCAACAAGTTGGCTGCTCCGCATTTGCATAGAGTTCAAGTTCAAGCTATTTTATTCAAATCAGGGGCGTCAAGTGCAGCAAACTTCTTCTGGCAACTAATTTGACAAAACTTTTAATCTACCCATCGTTAGCTGCTTCGGGGCTGACATGTTACCTAAGCCATTGTAGTAATATAAGAGGAGACTTCCAGAAGAGCTGCCATCAGTCAGGCTGTTAGAACCATCGGTAAATTGGTTGGCACTAAAAAGCAAGATTCTCGAGTGCTTTAATCTAGAAGGTTAAAAAGCATTTAACTCTTCACCCTCAGGTTAGCAGGAGTAATCTTGTTTTTTCTGAATGAAGCCGTTTCGGTCATATTTCAGCCATATTTGTAGAGCCAAATGATATCAGAGGTTAGTGAGGGTGGTCTCTGTCTATGCAGAGTCTTTTCTAGTGGGCGTCAGGTTTTTATAGATATATACTGAGGTGTAAAAATCCATCATTAACCCTTTAAACCCTCAAACATTAAATAACAGTAATGTAGCAGCAGAGAGTCACTCTTGTGCATTTTCCAGTAAATCAAAGTAAATGTTGACTTAAGTTAAGGTATCTCTGTGAAATGTCTAAACGTCTTTCTATGGTGACCGAAGCACACTGACAGACACACATGCTTCTCTCAGTCACTGACATTCACTAATTAACACAACTATTGTGTTAAGGCAACTAATAATGACGTGTGCCTCTTATGAGCTCATTCCTGATCAACCTTTAAATGCGGACTGTCAGAAATTCTCAGAAAGCATTTTATTGGTTCTGTGTCGACCTGTTTTTATGACTTGTGGTTATGTGCATGTAAAGATAAGTGACCTCTAACAAAGTGCACGTAGAAGGTGTGTAGGAACTGCATTTTCCAAATCAAAGGTGTTTATACCTCGTCCACGTTAACTGCTTTCAAATCTGAGCTTTACCAAAGAAAAGAAAAGTTTGATGTCTCAGGAACACTTAGTATGAGAACAAAAAAACAATGTGATGGTTTAGTTGGAGGACTTCTTCTATAAATGAAAATAGCAACTTTATGTCAAAAGATCAAGAACCGATCTTGAATATCAAAAGGACAAAACTGACATAAACCAGATATTTTTAGAATATTTACAAATATGGTGTCTTTTAAAAACGATAACTGAGCAACTAAGCTCATAGATTAGTCAACCGTCCAGAGCTATTCAGTCACTGCTCATCTCCTGCATCTTGAAATTACCTTTGAGCTCTTCAAAGTGAGCCTCGACACTGTGGATTTATTTTCATTCAACCCAAACTTCCAAAATCAGCCAATGTTTTACTTCAGACATATTGGTTCTTTGGCCCATCTCACCGAGGTTTAATTCAACCCTCGGAGCAGCTCTGCCACCAAGAAACATTTCTATAACCAACTGTAATTCACACATCTCTCTTCTGGTCTCTCGCCTAACTCCTCTCTCCCTTCTTATTTTATTTTTTATTTATTTTTCCCTCCCAATTCCTCTCTGTGTGAGAGGCATCCTGCTGGGAGTAATATGGTCTGTTGCATTAGTAACAAAGAGAAGAGGGAGACCGAGTGGATCAAAGGCACCGCACTGCAATGAACTAAACACGTGTAGTGTACACAAACAGCCCTGAAGGACTCCTGCTGTAGCCTCTCTGAGGCGTCTCAGAAGACAGTGGTGGGGAAAAAAACCCTACATGAAGATGGAACAATAAGCTACCTGCTGCTGGAACACGGTGATGATTTTAAAGCTCAGGACTCGTTGTTAACCAAGAATATTTGCTGCTGGCTAAACACATCGATTAGTACTGGCATCTACTGTGTACTGCCATAGAAGTAATAAGAAATGTCTGTATAGTTATGTCAGTATTCATAATCTAAAATCAGTGTGGCTGCTATGTACCCAAGGAAATCACAGCTCAATGTTTTGGTCCAGATTAAAATATCTGAACTTTTGGAGGACTTTCCAAAGAAATTAGTTTGAGTGTGTCTGGCTCCACAGACTGAGCTACATTAAGTTTCTTTGACAGGAAAACTCCAAGTTGGGAAGGACTGATTAATGGGAGAATCATAAAAGCATAAATTAATAAAGAATTAGTTATTGGATTGATTTATATCTGTAAGCTTACTACCTGAATTCACACCAGAAATCCATCAGCATGTCTTCTGTGTGAGTTTAGCAGCGATGCAGGTCATTAGAGCTACAGTAAGACGTGAGCAGTGAGGCATGCAGTGAAAAATTTGGAGAGATTTCATCCATTAACTGCCTGGGTCAGAATTCTGAGAGAAACTGAGGTTTCATGAACTAATGATGGCCAAAAGCCATAAGCTGTGTAAAAAAATTGGATGTAGCCACTGTAAAATCACCCATTGGTCTTTTTTGCTCAATGGTAATGATTTGGTCACAGTCAGTAACACCGAGCAATGACCACGACCAAAATTACTGCAGCCTTATGCAATGACCTCGCAGTGTTTGCTTTGAAGATGGGGAACAGGTCTGAAAATACTCTGCAAATACAGTTGCTGTCTTCAGTGGAATTTTGCAGAAATAGAGAAATTAAACTGTTGAAAAATGCAAATTTTTTGTTTTCTACATAAACAGAAATTTATATAAAGTTACTTAGCCTAGTAACTAATTTGTAAGTAACTTGCTTTTATATAGGAATGAAACCAGAATACAATATGCAGATGACACTGTAATCAGTTATTCGCAAAGTATTTTTATACAGAAGTCAGCCCAAGCTGGTCCTTGATTGTTTGGAGATGGGTTACCTTCTACCAGTACATGACCAGTACAATCAGCCTAGGTTGAGCGTGCTGCTCACTCAAACTCTGAGCAATCCATTTGTTGCTGCAGCTACTTGTCTCTGTCTCTGACTGCCATGACTGTAGATTATACAGACCATGTGGAGTGTGATGTTGTGGGCCCAAAATGCAGACATGGAAAACAGGTGGGATTCAACGAAAGGCGAGCTGTTTATTGAGGCTGTTGCTAAGTCCAATGAAACACAAAGTCCAAGAGGGACAAGCAACTAGCAAACACATTGAACATGGAAATAGGAAACACTAGTGGTACGCAGTGTTGGGTAAGTTACTTTAAATTAGTAACTTAGTTACATTACTAGTTACTTCTATCAAATGTAACTCAGTTACTTCAAGTTACTCGTTACTTTCAAAGTAACTAGTTCCTAGGGAAAGTAACTTTGGTTTTACTCAGAATTCTCTTGTTAATGTGTTTCTTCCGTAACTGGATACCCAGCAAGATTGCCAGTCTTCTAGCTTGCTTACTTGCCACAAATGCACTGTGCCACCTACCAATAGAAAGGAAAAAATAATGTGCATATTTCCACGAGAGAAATCCCACACCTGGACCGTCGTTAACCGCCGCCATGATTCTAGCCTACGTCACAGCGTCATTTGCGCTTTTTACATCCAACACAAAAACTGCAGTTGTGGTGCTTTGATCGTACTCAGAACTCAGAAATTCTAACTTCTGAATAGGAAGATGTAGGTAACACCAGACTGCAGATGAGCTGCATACAGGGCTGGACTGGGACAAAAAATCGGTGCCTGTGACAGAACCATCTACAAAACTGAAGCACAGATTTTTAATATAACATAGTCTGTTCAAAAGGCTCCAGCAGCACAAACAGAGGTTCAGTTTAGTGACTGGAATTTGCAGCTACAGCTACAAGTAAAAAAATCAAAAATTTCAGCCACTTTACATTTCTTACAAAGAGGGAAACTATCCATAGAGGCTGTTCCCACTTTTATATCAGATTGGCAACATGCATTTTTAGTGTGTATTTATACATGGAAGTCTGTGGGGATTGACTTGCTTTTGGAGCCAACCTCAGCTAGCGCTCTAACATGAAGCATCCTCCAGGGCTGGAAAATCAAATCCAAACTGCAAACAGGCTGAAAACAAAAAATACTCTAGGCAGTTATATTAGTGATATATTATAATATATCTCTAGTGCTTAGTATTAATAATATATGAGCCAGTGATATAGTCAAAACATTGGTATCACTAGATTTGCATTCATAATAGCAGTAGGGATGACTGCTATCTCCATCTTTACATTCCACACAACATTAATATTCAAGAAATGTATGAATAATATAACGTAGACTCTCTCTCAGTTCCTCAAAAGTGATATTGAACAGTTGGATGCAGATTTGCAGGCAAAGTTTAGTTAAACTGATTCTGTACAAGCGGGACCTGCAGTGAGTTCTGCCAGTTTCAGACTGCAAAAAAAGGTACATGACATGGAAGACTGAGAAATAAGCATCAGGGCTAGTCCAAGTATTTGGCTCCAGTGTTTCTGTATTCTAGTAGTGAGTCTTCCTTAGTACTGTGTGTTTCCATGTCCTGGACTTCTTGTTTAGTGTTTTTTTTTTTCATTCAGTGTTCTCTTGGGTTGGTTTTCCTGTTTTACTTTGAAGATTTGTTTTCAAAAGTGGCCTAAAAAAGCCTAAAAGTGGAATGATTTAAAAGCTAACGGTTTTATTTGAGCCATTGTTTAACTTTCCTGTCAGGAAAAGCCTGTGATTGGCAAGTGAGTATTCCGTCATTTGTCCTTACCTTATCATAGCAAGTCTTGTCTGTATGGCTGATGAAACACAAAATGCATCATGTAGCGTGATCTCTGTATGAGAATGCTGTTGAAAGGAATTTAACTTATATATATTTATAGACAAAATGTTTTTATTAAGGCAAAAAGGCTTTGAAAGCCTGTCATTGCAAAGACACCGTCACTGTCAAAGTCCTTCTAAAAGCAAATCTAAGCAGTTATCTTGGAAAGAATCCAGATGGTTATTTTGAAGTCTGCACTTAAATGAGAAACGAGCGCCATAAATTCAATTTCAGTGGTTACTGCAGCTCTGCACTCCAATTGAGTGTATAGAAATGCAGGTCAAATCTGATAAAAGCCCCTTCAAAGGTTTGCACACTTTGACCCAAAATAAGGTTTAAAAATCACATTGTCATCCAATGAAGCCCCTAACCGGATTCACATTATGGACTGAGGCAACACAGTTGCTTCAGTCAGAGCCCACGGAGCTCTGCTGGATGCTCCGGGAATGGTGGCAGCATTTTCCAGAGAATTCTTGATAACCTTCTCTTTGACCCTCTGCTTGTTGCTGCTGCTGCATCAGTGCAACATGATCAGCTAATAGAAGGACAGCTGTGATCTTTAGCAGGGGAGAATTCCTCCACAGATTTCTATTCAGGATTCTTGGAGTGCTGCGTCTCCTCCTTATATTTCTGGTCATTATTGTGACTCTTTATTAAAAATGCATTTAAGTGAAGCCCACTGTAAACACTGTTAAGTTTGCTATCGTGCCTCAGCATGCTGAGGAGTCTCTGCTCACTCCTTAGAGCTGTTCAGCTGGAGGCTATGAGGTTTTTCCAGTACCTCAGCTTGTCTGGGAACACACGGTCACCTCCCGTTCATCTTGTGTGTCTGGGTAGGCTTTCGCTCCTCTTTGCATTGAGCTGTCAGTAAAGAAACTCACTGCAGTTTTAAGGATGTTTAAGTAGGATCCCAGTCAGATAGCTAGTATCTTTCTGACTCAGAAGCACTTATAAACCTGGGCTCTGAGTGTTTTTGCACTGGTATCTGTTTCTCCTAACCAAAAATCTTTAGCAACTACTAGAAAACACTGGAAATAGTCAATAAATTCCCTTTTTTGAGGGGAAACTTTGAATTGCAGATACTTTATCTTCTTTGGAGTGAATTATCTCTTCCTTTCGACTAATACGCACTGTTAAAAATAAATACATCTAACCTTACTGCCATGGCACCTTGGGGCAGCTGTGTTTCATAGTGGGTCATCCACTAATTGGAAGATCGGTGGTCTGATCTATGGCTTCCTCCGACTGCATGTCGAAGGATCCTTGGGCAAAATACTGAACCCCAAGTTGGTCGTGATTCATCCATCAGAACGTGTGTTTGTGTGTGAATGTTAGGCAAAGCACTTGAAGCATGAGGCTTGTAGTACAAAAACTCTCTGAGTGCTCAATTTGGGTAGAAAAGCAGTATATTAGTACAGTCTGTTTACCTCAGGACGCTGTTTTAAAACTACTTTCAAAGTACTTTACACACACACCTGGGCACTATTTGTCAAACTGACATTCAGAAACGAGTCCACAGTTAATGCAACACAAAGTGTCAACTGTTCTCCAACTTATTAGTTTTACATTCAGTGCACACCTCATTGTTATTGTAATAAGTTCCTACTTGTGTATCATATATTGGATGTATTTACTGTGGGAACTTCAATAAGTTTGGCAAGAGCCATAATGTTATCTGTAATATACACACAAGGCATATCCCCTCCTCGGCTACGAGCGCAGCACAATGGTCAGGCCGTTATCTCTAATTAAGAAGTTGACTGAGGCATGAAGATTAGTCGGGCACAGAAAGAGCAGAGTGTCCAACGTGATCAGCATTACAGATTAATGCAGGGCACTCTGGGAAATGGAAGTTATCAAACGGAGCAGGAGGCTGAGTGCGGACAGTTATGGTGGTGTGTGTGTCTGAAGTCACACCTTTGTGGCCGTCTCTATGTGTGTGTGGATGCATTTGTACTTTCATTATCTAGCAGCTGACTGAGGGCATATAAGACCAGCACAGCAAAGACATAAGGCAACAAAATCAAACGCAATGCAAGCGTGAGAGAGTCAATGGCCATGCAGTGGGAGTGCTTTCAGTTAAATGCTGGTTAGTGGTTCAATTGTAACATCATCCTTAGATATTGGATTCTTATATCACAGTACAGTATAAAATTGTACCATCAACATTAAAAATTGGATTTTAATCATTTAAAATTTTCAACTATTATGAAGAGAAGATAATCTGGATTCACGTGCAAACATGATATGCTCCGAAGCTCTTATTTTGTATTGAGTTATAAATCAACTGCACCCAATTTCTTTGCTGAAAGCCCAAAAAATTCAAGATAATTAGGTGATGGGAAGAAGCGAAGTAAATCTTATAAAAGGTTGAAGATGAAGCAGTGGTTGTGGCCCATTCATTTTTTTGTACTCCTTTTATTTTTGTTCGGTCCCCCGACTCGTGTTTATACCTTAGTCTAAGTCGCTGTCAGTGATAAGTAACCCTAATCGTAAATTTGGACACCTAAAAATATTAAAATGTTAGATGTTTGGCTTTTGAAAAATATTCCAGAGTCTCAGCAATCAGAGGACGAAAAATAAAGATCCTAACTGAAACAGATAAAACTAGTTTTTTAAACAGGGTTCGGGTTACTTGTCCTCATCGATAAAAACTTGGACTTCACATGATTAAATAAGCATTAGCAGCTTGATGACAGTTGCACCTTGCTTTAAATGAGTTACCTGGTCGATCTCTCCGCAGGGCCGCCCACTGTTCCTGCAGTCATCCAGGAACGTGTCCGTCAATATCGTCAACAACAACAACAAGCTGCTCACACAGCTCGTCACAGGTAAGACTCGGCCGGAGAAACGCTGATTTTCATCGTTTTCATTAGAATCTGCAAAGATAGACGTCACAGGCAGTGGTTAAACTGGAGTAGACCTGAGTTCCTTTGATTCTTCCCCTCAGGTTTATTCATGAACTATGTTACAGGAACTGGTGACGCCTTTTTGTCTTCTATTACTTGACCTTCATTTTGCCAGAAAGCTGTTTGGGATTAAAACTTGTCTTAGAAGAGAGACAAGACGTCCAATTCAGGATCACAAAGGGGTTGGAGTCCATCCGGGCCATGATAGGGTTAGGTGTGCTATATGCTGGACAGGTCGTCAGCCCATCACAAGGACAACTTTGACAAACTCTGCTCATGTCAGTGAAAGTGAAACCAGATAACAAAAATATAGCCAATTGGGCTAAATGGTCACATGATGGTGATTACCAACTTGTTAAGTCAGCACAGAGTTTCACAGTCTAGCTGTCAGCATGTTCACACGAGAATGGCAGTGTTGGTGGATCTGACCAATCAGAATCAGAATTCTTTATTGATCCCTGGGGGAAATTATGTCACAAACATGGACAGGTGTACTGGCAGCAAAGCTTATATTTTTGTAAAATTACAGTTTGCACTATCTTTGTAAAATATGCAGATTGAACCCAAAACACAGCTTGTACAGCAGAGCAGCTGCTGCAGCAAAAGCTCAGCAAGGTTTGAGAAATCCTCCAGAAAAAGTGCTGATCAGAGAACCGTTCGGTTTTGTACCTCGAATCTAATACTCAGAACATAATCTACTCCAGCGAAGGTTGGCTCTTCGGCATAAGTTACCACAGGGTTACCACACTCCTTGTTAACCATCTGTGCGTACCTCTTTTTGACTGCTTTGGTCAGGTTTAGATTGCCACAGTCTCACATTGGTTGGAATAAAGATGCTAGCTCGTCTGCTATTAATAACGACTCACTAAGTGAAACTTTAAAAAGGCCAACGCAAACTGTAAATGGAGACCGTTGACGTATAAAGCAAAATTGTTTGCAGACAATTTGGCGTCTTCCATCCAAACTGCAGCCACAGCAGTCTGGTAACGACCAAATCAATCAGAAGGAGGTTTCTGGTTACATCTGTGCGACCTTCAGCAACCAGTCACCAGTCAGTCAGGGAGTAGACTTTTTTCCCCAGCAACTTGAAGTTGCCTGGGGGTCACCAACTGGAGGTCTTTAGGCCCATATGACTGCAACCTACATACTACAGGCTTGAGTGTAAGCTCCATTACCCAACAAATAACTTCTAATAGCTTTTAAAATATTCACAGGAGATATTTCAAAGTCAACTAGTTTTATCACGTCTCCATCACAATGAATTTTTTTGAGGTCTGATAAGCTAAAATCATTCCATATTGCAAAGATCCAAGAATGTCATGGGAACATTTGTTTAGCATATGTTCTTCTACAGCATGTGAAATATTTCGCAACTCCCAAATTTCTTTCTGAGAACCGTTTCTAATCCAGACTCTCATGTTTGAAGCAGCTGCTCCTGCTATCAGAAGTCATTGCCTTATTTATAATTAAGCATTTACACGTCGTGATTTTATTTCTCCTCTGATCCTTTTAAATGTGCCAGTAGAGGTCTCAATTTCTCCTCCATTACTCTGTGATTGTGCTTTCTTCTTTACATCACTTCATTCGCCACCTGTCACGCTGATCGAGTTGACAGTTTTTGGTGAACTGAAATCACTCGGCGTAAACATGCTCGGGAGGCGTCTCTCACATTAAAAAGCAAGCTGACATTTGCCTCCCGAGTCTGAAGAGGAGGAAGATGAAGTCTGCTCGGATGCTTCTCGTTGATGACTAAGCGGCGTTGGTGTACGGGGAGGAACTCCACACCCCAGATGGAGAGTGACAGAATCAATTGTGCGCGTGTCAATCAGTCAGCCTCTGCGTTGGGTGTCTTCTACCACCGCGTGAGACAAAGCAATTTGGGATTGGGTGGAGTTGTCTACATTTTCTTGTTTGTTGTGACACCAGTCAGAGTTTTGTCAGCTGGCGCGTGAGGATCTTTCCGGCACACGTTCACTGAAATGTGTCTGGTTTGCACAACCATGTTGCAGAGAGGATCGCTTCCACCAACAGATCACATCTGGATGGTTGGAATTCTAAACGTTTTATCACAACTGTACTCGAGATGTTTCCTTGTTTATTCTGTTCTATTTAATATCTTAAACTGGCTTAGGCTGAATAATTCATGCTTTCTAATTGGATCAGAACTGTTTCTGTTTCTAATTTATAAACTAGGAATAGCAACAAAATTCCAAATAAAAGAAAAAGACAGTGACATTTAGTTGATATGTGACTGTTGCCTTATTTTCATTCTTCCTGTCCTTCAAAGCCACTTGACATTGGCATTTACTCGTCTGCTTAATATGAATTAATGATCAGCAATTCCACTAATGGGATTAGGCATTGGTGACCAAACAACAATATCACAAGACACTGCACTTAAATATGACATCACACCTATGGCCTCTTTAGCAAAGGGGATGTCTATCCCTCCTTTGACTGTGGTTACATTCGATCAGAACACACAGTTAATCCGGTCTTTAAGTGATGAAAAATGACTGTGTTTATTAAGGCTGTTGTGTTCTTAACATATATTATGTATGTATGTTCTTAACATATATTAATGCTTTGTATCTTGTTCTATTTAATCTCAATAAGCCCCTAAAAACAGTCAGTGATCACTGTCGGCCTCTCTAGGTTTTTATTACCACTGTTCATTTTAAAGCTCAGTTTTTAAAACCTTACGGTGTAACTACAGCCCAGTCCATGCAGCAGTATATTAATGACTAACCTCGTATTGTGGATGGATTATCTCAGTTGTTCTCCTGACTGAAGTTTGGTCCGTTTACAGCATCCAGCCATGCGATTACATTTGTCCCTAACTTTTGGGAGCCCTCGCATTAACTTTGATTGAGTGGAAAAAAGTTAGCATTTATCCTCCAGCTTCACTGTGTTTATGTTATGCTAACATAGCTGTGTTGCTAGCGATCATGTAGCACATCATTATATAGCAGCTAGCCCAACTTCAGTAACCCAACAAAAGCCACTGCTGTTTAGTTTTCTGTCTTCATTTATGTTGGAAGTGACAGCAGAGCTGTACGTCTTGCTTTTTCAGAAATCTCTCAGTCAGAACATGCTATATCATGTTTGGATGGAAGCTAGCAAGCTAACTTCCTGCTAACTTCTAACTTACATGAAAATCCTGTTTTCATGGATGCCTGGATGTTAAACTTAATTGTTACACCTGGTAGAGGTGTAACATTTTATTAGAGATGAAAGAATTTAGACAGTTTTTAACTCTCAGTGATGCCGCAGTGTTCGTTTGACTTTGGGACCTGCAGCTGAGTTTGGGCCCAGGCACAGCTAATGACGTCAGACTTAAAGACCGGATTGGTTTGTTGGACATTTTCTCAGCAGTCTCATGAATCACAACAAAATCAGTATTGCAGGTTTGGTCATAAGTAACCACATCTTCCACCAGGGTGCTTTTTTTAAGTTTTCATGTTCTCTGGTAATTCGGTAAGAAATCAGCTCCAGTCCCTCCTCTTTGATGTCTCCTCTCTCTTCTCTTCTCCTTCGGTTCAGGATCCAGTGGATTTAAAGCACGAGGCAAGATGTTTGAAGTGAAATCCACCTCTGGGAAGCTCCTGTTCTCCGCCGACGAGCAGGAGGTGGTGGTGGGTGCAGACCGGCTCCGAGTGATGGGTGAGTGGCCGCCTTCAAAAGCCTTGAATACTCGGTTAGGATCTAAAGCGGGAAAATGGCTGATGTGCGTGAGTGCGTGGCCTTTTGCTTTATAGGTGCGGCTCTTGTTGCGATGTTGTTAACAAGGAGTTAAAACTGCTGTTTGTTGGTGGACTCACTTTTGGGAGAGTAAAAAGCTTTAACTTGAAATTCTAAGGACTTTTATTTTTATCTAACTTTTATCTTTTTAGGGGTTATCTTAGTAGTAACCGCCTTAGCTAAGATATACTACTTTTTTTCACACACAGAGAGAAACACACACTGAGACACACACGTGTTTGTATCCAAGCTGATGTAATGTGTCAAACTGACATACAATAAATGCAAAGCAGAGTAATGTAATGCTTATATTAGCATCATAAGCAGTCGATAGTCAGAAGAGCAAGGCTCAGATCTCTGCTGGTTGTAGTCATGTATGCCAGGAGTAAGATGACAACTAGCAAAAAGGATGAGGAGGATTGTTTTTTTTCTTTCCAGAGAGAGAAATTCAAGCTAGGTAAGAGAGTGATGTGTTGGGGAGCTCATATTCGCCAACAGGACTCTGGGGGGGAAAGAGGCTGACATGTTAGTGCTTTAGACAAATGAGTTTTGTGCTTATGACGGGAGATAAGAAGTGACAGAGTTGTTCTGACTGCCGCGGCCAGTCGGCCTCCGAGTGACGCCGCTGCGACAGATGATTTCCTGTGAGAGCAGAGGGGTGTAACGGAGGATAGTGAAGACAAAATTAGCTCACAGACAACATCATGAATACAAGCATAAACAAAGCATCTGCATACAATTAACGCTCCAACAGAGAGGATCATCCCGGAGTCTGCCTGCAGGAAGTGGCAGATTTAAGCTTAATGTTGACGGCTCTTTCTCATAAGGTCATGTCACAAGACTGGAGCTTTGACTTAAACAGAGACTCTGTTTGACATGGATGCCCTGCCTGAGGGTTGTTAATGAGCTGAGGGTGAAACTGTGTCTTTAGAGCTGCAAAAATGGGATTTTGATTTATGGTGACAGTGAATGAATCCTGTGAGGTCATGCTTTCCCCTGGAGCTGAGGATGGTTTTCCAAAACATACATTTAACTGCATTCACTCTCTTCATCAAATCTGATGGGGGCGTGGGTGTTAGGGTTTTAGGCTAGGGTTGTGCTGATCACCGGAGATTATAGACATTATAGGTTTGAAGGATAGAGTTGTATGAACCATCTAGACCAGGGGTCTCGAACTCCAGGCCTCAAGGGCCGGTGTCCTGCAGGTTTTAGATCTCACCCTGGGTCAGCACACCTGAATCAAATGATTAGTTCATTACCAGGCCTCTGGAGAACTTCAAGACATGTTGAGGAGGTCATTTAGACATTTAAATCAGCTGTGTTGGATCAAGGACACATCTAAAACCTGCAGGACACCGGCCCTCGAGGCCTGGAGTTCAAGACCCCTGATCTAGACTGTAGGGCCATGCTGAGTGAATATTGTGTTTATGTGGGCAAAAGATTCTTGGCTTTTCAGGAATTTGTTGCAAGGGGAGGATACAATGGCATGTAATACAATCGCTAAGAGATCCAGAGATGTTAATCAGGAATGGGCATGGTGGAGCCTTCCACGGAAAACTGTAATGTGGTCTAAATCATCGAAGAAGGCGCCGCGTTATGAAAGTCAGGTTACAGAAGTTGATGTTTGTTTGATGTCTGTGGTAAAATCTGAAAGTGCAGTGAATATGTGGTCAAAGCAAACCTTTCCAGGGATGCACTGAAAACGCCAAACCAGCAATTTGGTACGCTTTGAGAAGGAGACTGGCCAAACTGAAGCCAGGTAGTCTGTCATACAGAAATTATTGTAGATGTTGTGTGCACTATTTTATAGACTTTTTTTTGGCGTGTCTACATCAGTTTTCCACACTTATCCAACAGAATGAGTGTACGTTAAGTTTTCCTGAATGAGATGAACAGTAATACAAAAAATGTAATATTTAGTGAGATAGAGGGTTTCAAACATGATCCCATAACCCCCTTCTTTAATTTCTTCCTTCCCTCCCTGTTACTTAAAAACTTTCTCTTTCTCTCTGCTGCTTCCTCTGTGACATCATTCCCCATTATTTTTGCATCTGCCATCATTCACCGACGCTCACCCGTCTGCTCCATCCATTCAGCAACATTAATACAGAAACAGATATTTGAAGTCTCTCCTCTTTGACTGGGCCACCCATTTCCAGTTAAGAGCTCCAAAGGGTTCACTCTCTCTGACACACACCTTTCACAGCCCTCTGTGTGAGCAATTACTCTTCATCCTCATCTACATTCATTTACATCCTTTCCAGCCTCACTGAGTCAGACTTTATTACTGTCACCGGTCTCGGCAAAGTGCTCCTCTCGACGGAGGGAGGCACAGATGGAGGCTGGTGACGGACGGCACAGAGGAGAGGAAGGACAGGTAGTGCTGTGAGTTGTTTAATAGAAAGGTGTAGCTTTTATTGCAATATTTATTTCAAAGTCACTTGTCTCACATTTGGTGGCATAACCAGACTGTATTTAAAAGATGGATGTAGCCACCTTGACTTCACCCGTTGGTTTCTGGACTGTTTTTTTGATGCATTTTGAAGCCTCAAATTTACAGAACTGGACAAAAGTCTCAAATCATTTCTTTATATGCTGCTAAATGAGAAATGGATGTGGCAAATTATCAAAACAAGAGTTTGTATAATTGTAACAAGTTTGAAAGTTAATATTTGGTCTGACCGTATGTGTGGCAGCTTCTCTGGATTTCTATCAGTAGTCTTCAGGAATTGTTCTCCAGGCTTTTTGAAGGACATTCACAGCTCTTCCTTGGATGTTTCTCCCTTTTTGTTGTCTGTCAGGATGATCCCACTGTGCTTCAGTAATGTGGAGGATCAGGCTCTGGGTGTTTTTCGGCCCAGGTTTGCTTTCACTGCATTGGCAGTGTGTTTGGGATCGTTGTCAGTCAGGTGCTTTCTTAGACGTATTAACTTTTTCTCCCCGTTTCCCTTCCTGAAAATGTCGTATTGACAGCCACCCTTAACTGAGGCCATTTCTGATGAGGCTTCAGTGAACAGTAGATGGATAAACTGAAGGATCAGATCCATCTCTCAGGTCTTGTATCAGGTCTTTGCTGGATTCATTACCGTTTCATAAGGAGATGATTGCCAGATACTGTACCGTTTTCTCTGAATCATTGTAGCCTCTTTACCTTACAATATAAAGCACCTTGGGGAAAACTGTTGATGTGATTTGTTGCTGTATAAATAAACTGATTTGAAATTCTCCACTTGTCCAGTTTCAGCATTTTTTTTTAACAATATAAAGCCTGAATCATGAAATAATTGCCATAAAATTCCATTTTTATTTGAAAATGGAGTGTTTGCATGTTATTTTTGATTTCTATCATATTTGCTTCATCTGCCAGTTTTTTTGCAATTGCTTAAAAATGTATTTTGCAATTTCAGGGAGGGGATTGATGATGCATGATGCATGCAGACGTCCCAAAAACAAAAAAATTATTAATTATCAAATATAATACACCAGTTAAGGATACACTGCACACTGTGCTTAGATATGCAGAGTTTGTGCCGAGGCTCATGCTCTTGGAGAGTCCCTATTTTGGTCCAAACGTTCTGTTTAGTGCCTGTCAAACTGTTAGTTAGTCTGTGAAGGTTCTCAGTCATCCAGGTCATCGTAGTCTAAGGAGCTCAGAAAGAAAAGCGTCTGGACTTCTTTAAGTTGCTTGAAGACGTTTCACCTCTCATCCGAAAGCTTTTTCAGTTCTAGGGTCAAATGGTGGAGAGTCCCAGATTTAAGCCCTGTGGGAGTGTCCTTTAAGAGGGACAATGGACCCCCTGATGATCTTCTACCTAATCACACGAGCCAAGGTGTGAAGACGGGTGTGGGTCACAATCAGCCGAGGTTTTATGTGAGCTCATTGTGAAACCTAGCCCCACCCTATCATGTGATTTCCTGAGGTCAGATGGCCCAGGATGTGAGTGAGTGTTAAGGCATCTGGGAAGGGATCTCAAAACTGGATTATAGATGGTAGACAGTTGGTGTCGTAAGCCACGCCCTCTGTTCAAAGATGGTCGCTCACAGTGGATATAAATGGCTTCTTTCATTCCTCTTTCAAACCATCTGTCTTCTCTGTCCAAAATGTGAACATTGGTGTCCTTGAAAGAGTGACCTTTGACCTTTAGATGCAGATGGACTGCTGAGTCTTGTCCCGTGGAGGTGGCTCTTCTATGTTGTGCCATGCATTTATGAAGTGGCTGTTTGGTCTCTCCAATGTAGAGGTCTGGACATTCCTCACTGCACTGTACAGCATACATTAAGTTTGTGTTTAGGAGTTTTGTCTTTGGGATGAACCAGTTTCTGTCTGAGTGTGTTGCCGGGTCTGAAGTAAACTGGGATGTCGTGCTTGGAGAAGACTCTCCTGAGTTTTTCCAATACACCGGCTACCGGCTTGGTGTCTGATCTTCTTTTCTGTGCATCTTTGCTGACTTGATGAAAGCCCAATTAGGAAAACTGCATGTCAAATATTGATTGATGATGTTAGTTTTGATATTTATTGTTCTTTCAACTAAAGAAATGGGAACAGATTATGTGTTTTTGCAAAAGTGCCTCAAGTTGTCTGTTATGTGTAGACACAACACTGGTTCACCTGTTGAGCTACATCCTTAAATAACTCAAAAAAAAGCATTCCTCTGAAAATGGACTGGACTGAAGGTGAATGTAAATGCAGCCAATGTCCAGAGAAAGACTGTGAAAGCCCCTCAGTAAGCCTGGAGAGCTATTAATCAAGGCTACTTTAAAAATGACAGGAATGTCTGGCTCCTTGGAAACAGAATATAAAGACACGAAGGCTACAGCTGCTGTTGTGATTGCTTTTTAGAGGCAGAAGTGACCAAGAGGGTGGAGTGCTGCTCGAATACGTAGTTTCATTCACCAAAAATGAAGCACATACCTTACTGACGGTCTGCATTATCAGATAATTTCATTAATACTTCTGCAGGAGGCTACAAACTGAAATTATCAGTGCTGCTGTCGGTGTGTAATTATGCCTGGGTTTGAATTCCAGCTGCATTGGTTGCTTCTTCTAACTCTTCTTTTACTCAACACAGTTCAAAGAGCCCTTCGTACTTCCAGGTTATGCCCTCTTGAGACTCAAGCTTTCTCAGCAGCTCAGTCCACCGTGGCGACAACACTAAAAGGCAGTCGGGAGCAGTGGCAAAGAGAGAGCACCCGTGATTTGCCAATTACTCCGTTTATCTCCACAGCTGCTCGACGAGGCCGCTCAAGGCGACGGGGATAATCAAACACCTTGGCATCGGCTGCCTCGGCAGACGCAGTCGGCTCTTTCAGCTCCTGAAAGATTTCTGTTATTCTCAAAGGTTCTGAATGTAGGTGTGTTAGACTGAACTGTGTTTCGTGTCTCTTATTGTTTTACTCCTGTGTTTCTTAATCTTTGTCTTTGAGCTTCGCTGCATTTGTCTAATCTCTAATAACCGTGAGAAGATTTTCAGTGTAGCTGAGATACCTGAATTTCACTTCTTACAGTTTATTTTCTTTTTTCGCTTCAAGTTTATTTTGTCATTAACACAAAAACACTTGTACAAGAATTTAGCCCCAGACGAGAACAAGCCGAAGGAAAATTCAGTCTTTATATTTCACATTTCACGCTCTGAGAAATGATTCGGTCCGTGCTCAAAAAATATTGGAGTCCTGGATAGATGAGGCACAGATATTATATTCGCTGTCACTGCTTCTCTGTTTATTTGGCTGTTGTGGGATCTTAAAGATGGAGTTTGAACTGCGAATATTGATTGTTGTCATCTAAAGGCAGGAGTGGAAATAACATGTTGTATGTAGCACTGCAACAATCTTTTAGAGAGGAGGTCGGGATGGAGGAGGTATTTTTTCTCTCCATCTCCTCTATACGCCGTCAACGCTGCTGTTGCATCTATGATGTCATGTTGCCCTTAGACAGACATATTTGTCTGATGACTTGCTTGAAATATAAATGCATTTATTGTGAAATATCACTTTGAGAACAGGTTACGACTCGTAGAAAACATAGTGTCGTTTCTGTTGACTTAAATAGACCATTGATGTTAACAAAAGATATGATTTATAAGTGTTATAGCAAACCCTACGTAGAGAAGTAGAAATATATATCAAATAAAGTATCTCACAAAAATACCTCTAAAGCATGTCAATAAAGTAGATTCTCATTTCCGAGTGTGGCCTTCACTGGGACTGAATATATTTCTGATATTCAGATCCAACTGGACACGTTTTTCTTGCTTACACCCACTCGGTCCCTTTCTCTGTTTTTTCTTTAGTTCATGAATAGGAAGGGCCTGCAATGGCTCGGTCTTTGACTAGTACAAACATTTGGAGAGCAGTGTGTGACACGGTTACAGTATGCATTATTAACTTTGCATGTGAGTGCGCTCTTCTAACAGACGGCTGAAACAGCAGCTGTAGACGAGCTGCTGTCGGTTCTGTTGTCCCTTTGACGTACGAAGGCACCGCGGAGGCTTATAAAGCTGCCACATGTCATTACCAGGCCCATCGTTCCTTCCCCACCAATAAAATACATAATTATCCCCTGTGTGTAACTTTAATTGGTCCAACTGAGGTCATTGGAAATCCATGACGCCGCCATCAGTGCCTTCTACTATTTATAGTCTAGTCAGACACGGTGACAGGCTCCCAGCTGACGGACAGTAAATGAGAACACAAACAGAGGGAATGTAATGATAGGACGGGTCAAACCTGACCTAAAATCCTTTATGTGGATTGTTTTTGGTCATTTTGGCTGCTTTTTGCTTTGTGTGAGAAGGAGCTGGAACGATCATCGACTTTCGTCTTCGGTTACTTCTGTTGAATCAACGACATTTTTCAAGCTGTAATGGCTGCTTATAATCTTCCCCAGGATCTTTTCCCCACATTCAGGAGAAATGTTGAGTGTTTTAATTATTATTACGTACTAAAACATCTAACTGAACTGTTGTTTCTACCTACAGTGTGGTCTAATTGTTTGTCATGTCTGTGTCAGAATTCCTTTCAGTTTTACTGCATCAGGGTTCAGTTTTATAGTGTAGTAATACTGCACCACATCAAGGTAAAGTATCATTCTGAGCTTGAGAATCGATGTAAACAAACACGTGTGGCATGCTGGAGGTCAAAGTGAGGTCAAAGTAAGAAAAAAATGAAACGGAAGTATGAACTGCAAAACTCTGAGCACATAGTTTGGATCGCATGTATTCAGAGTCGTTTATGAATATGTTGCTTGACTGTGAAACGTTGGCGTGTCCGGTCGATGTGAGCTAAATAAAAAGCCTGAAGGACAGCAGAGCGAGGCTGGAGCAGAGGTTTGTAAGTCACTGGGTCAGCTGATATTCCCACAACATATCTCCTCGTGAGCCGCTCGGACCCTCCTCGAGTCAAACTCCAGCTCCAAAATAAGCACTGCTCGCTCATGCGGAGTGAGTGTGCCGGCTGGTTTTTACCTCAGAGCTGAGAAAGTGCAGAGCGGTCGACTGTGCTGATAAATACAGTATGAGGTTTATGGCAAAGAGTGGACAAGGCCAAAGGTATTTAAACTTTTACAGGCAGAGAGCTCAGAGGGAGGAACACAGGGGTCACATTGTTGCTGGGAATCAGAGTCACGTTCACGCCTCTGCTTTGGAGTAAAGCAGCAGGAAGAAGTTTTGATTTATACAAAAGGGGGAAAAAACAACATGACTGGACTGATGTGGCCACATCCTGGTTTGTGCAAGGGCGTCTAAAATCAAAAATAAGGTGGTTAAACTTGTCGTCCTCTCTGTTTTGACCTTCAGTTCCAAAGTGAGAGTCCGGTCCTCCTTACTGATCACACTTATAATATTTATGAATGCAGGAATATTTCAACTTTTCTATATTAATACAGCTTATTTTAACTGTTATCAAAATCACTGCTGTTGTCAGTCATGTTTTTCTGCTTTTGTACAATTTTGAGTAAATTAGTGGATTTCGGTCTTTGGTTCTTTAAAATTGAGCTTAATGTCAAAAACATCCAGGTGGTCCAGGTAGATCGGCTACTGTAGCTGATTACAGCTGATCTTACTGCCAAACCACTTGACGTGACGACAGAGCTGATGACCTCCTCCACATCTGATTCATCTGTTTTGGCATTCCATTGCATCTGCAGGCTGCTTTGCAACCCACAGCAGCTTATGTAGTTCCTGTTTTATCTGACCCATTGATCCACAGCCATGTTTTTCTGCTATTATACAGCTTCATCCATCCATTCATTGTCTTCCGTTTATCCTTATCAGGTTTGCAGTACCTAAACTGATATGTCTTGAGGCATCTTCCTGGGCACAGTTAGTTCAGGCAGACCACTATGCCAAGCTCTGTTGCAGTCAAGGTAGATCTATGTTCATGATTCAGTTGGCAGTTCTTATGTTTTTGCATCTGTAACCTTTCTTACCCATGTCCAGTCCATTCCTCCTTTACCTGCTGACTTCATCATGTCTTCCTCTGTGTGGGTCTGTAAAGGCGAGGATGTCCCTGAACAAAATGTTCCAAAATACTAAAACTTCTTATTTTTTATTTGAAGTCGTTAATTTTCATCTGAGATTGAAGTGTGGGCATTAACCGATTATTCCCAATTTCTCAGGATTATTGCCATTCGTCCATGTCCGTGTTCTGCTGTCAGTGCTGGATGTCCTGAAGCGTCTCACAGTGGTTATTGTTCAACTTTGCTTTTAAGAAACTCTGGTGAGTGGTCCAGGTGGCCTGGGAAGATTGTGTGCTGTGTGCCGCCACACGCTGGCATGCACCACAGTTCAGATAGTTTTGATGCTACTGCACTTTGACAGTCTAACCCTGAGGGACGAATTCATGGTGCACAACCCCTTGAATGTCAAGGAAAAAGAAGAGAAGCATTGTCCTGGTTTCACTCTCTCCTGACCCACTGCCTACAGGCTTAGAAACTGTGGACTCTTCAAGTGATCAGGATGTGACTTCTGGTGATCTTAAAAATAGCAGCTGTCTAGACATGCCCAGGAAAATGAACTAAAAGGGGATATTTGACCAAATAAAATGGGTATGGGTGATTTTTACAGGCCCATTCCTTTAAATCTGATCACCCCTCATTACTTTGACTGGATTCCAGTTGAAACCTGCTCTGACTAGAGTGCTGCATTTGTACTGAGCGCTGGCATTGGACAGAATCAGTCAATGTGAAAAGTGTTTTGACAATGAGCTGTGCTTATGAGGTGCGATCAAAGCGATGCTTGCTCGGGCAACAGATCAGGACACGACAGAGCTGTTTGTTTTCAGCGATGTGTCTCTGTTTTTATGTTAAAACTACCGAGGCACATGTAATGAAACCAGGCGTGGAGAAGGTGGATGGACAAAGAGAATTGGTGTGGACGTAGATCACTTTCAGCAGAGAGAGAGAGGCCAGTGGCCTCTGCAGAGGATGCGCTCTCCTTCAGTGCCCTTCTATTTTAAACTGTAATTAGAGCAAAAAAACCCTTGAGATGCATCATGTCAGGTTTTTTCATGTCGATTTTTCTAACTTTGGGACTATTTTTGGCCAGTTAGAACTTTTGTCCTACTGCTGGACACTAAATCTGACCTTAGATTTGATATTTCAGTCACATAGGCATGTTTGTCATTTTTGATCTTGGGGCTTAATTTAAATTTGAAGCATATAACTCGGGTTGGGTCACATAACCCTGAATCCGCCCTTACTTAGGTTGTAAGTATGTCCTGCTGGAGGACATCCCATGATTCAGTGAGTGTTTCTTCTTCACTCACTACGTGTTTATGCACCTTATTCATCTCTGGCTCTCACTCCTATAGTTTGTCTTTTGTCCTGTCTTCCTCCCCCCACCCACATCCGGTCACAGCAGATGGTCCCACCCTGGCCGTGGTTCTGCTGGAGGTTTCTTCCTGTTAAAAGGAGTTTTTCCTTCCCACAGTCGCCAAGTGCTTGCTCATCAGCGGTGCGGTTTCTTTCTAATATCGTAGGGTCTTGACATTGCAATATAAAGCAGTGACTGTTATGGTAAATTGGCGCTATATAAATAAGATCACACTTCAGGATGCTGTGGCATGCTGGGTGGGAAGAAGAGCTGACTTGCTTGTCAGCGTTGCAACACGATGGCCCTCCCAAAAAGTTAATCAGTCTTAAGTTACCAGAGGGGTGAATGTAAATGTTTGCAGTGACTATTTTGGGGAGGTGTTCACTATGAGCATTGCGTATCCTCCCAAATGTATTTGCCCATGCAAATAAGTTGTTTGAGAATGTCGTTTTGAGACCCCAGCAGTGATTTTTTTGTAGGACGTGTGCCGTCTGGCAGGCTGAAACAGTGAGCGTGATTACAAACCTTTAGGTAAAAAACTAATTGGACTGAGTTGGGAATTGAAGCCGAGCCGTCAGAGTTGAAGGTAAAATGTGTTTCCGAACCAAATAAACATAAAATAACTCGTCTGCGTTAAGCTCTCATAATCCCTCTGTGTTTGGGAGGCAGATAAATTTCTGTTATTTTTATGAATTTTAAGAATATTTTTGTGCTTTTCTTTCTTTCATCCCCACATGTAAACACACACAAACACCTCGCACTGCCTTCAGTGTAATGAGAGCTTGCCAAAATGATCCAAAGGCCTTGCAAAAATCACAATGTTACCCAATGGTTTTTTTTCTTTCTTTTCCTGTCTGTTGGAATTATAATTAAACTCCTTTCATTACCCTCAATTATGTCTCATTGACTCTCTGAAGCCTGCGCCAATTCCAGTGTATTCAGGCCCTGATGATAGTGCAGGCTAGACTGTAGGGGGAAGAGGAGAGCAGAGGAGAGAGGAAGAAAAGAAAGGTGAGTGGAGGGAAAGGTAATTGGAATAGTCTTTGCCGTGTTTGAGGCGCGTTATCAGCACTCGGTCCGCTTTGATGCGCCCACTGAGTAATTACCACTCCACATTATGGTTCTCAGTCTTTTTCATATTTTTGCAGAGGCAAATCAAGGATGGTGGTGTGATCACAGAAAAGCATCATGAAAGCAAACGATTTTTCTCTTTTCTTTCTTGTGTGCAATCTCATATGAAAGCTTTCACTGCACTGACTTCATCTTCTCCGGCAGTCGGAGGTGACAGTGAGCCAGCTCGCTGCTAAAAATCATCATCAGTTCAGATTAGGCCAAATGGAAGCATGTTGCATTTGTACAGACGATCGATTCGCTGAAGACAAATTTAGAGAAAACCTCCGAGCTTCACCCAGAGAGAAGACATTCACATTGTTTAAGCGTTTTAAACACTTTTTTTTCCTCAAGGGTTTAATATTTATTTTAAGAAATGAAGTGTTCATTGAAACAATTATGACTGCAAGCACATTTAAAAAATTACCATTTAAATACACTTTGAGTTATGGGACTTAATATTGTTTCAGTGATTTTAGATCATTTTTTGGAAAGCTGCCGGGGCCTTGTGCTCATTTCCTCACCCATCGCTGTTCTGTTCAAATTTAGCACAATCCTTCGAACTATAACAGTCTTATTCATGAGAAATAAACCGGGCTGAAATACAATCGAATGGTTCCGTAAGTTTATTCAAGTGCTTGGTTTATTTTTGCTTTAATGCAACTCTAGTTTATGCAAAAAGATGCAAGGAATGTTTGTAGAATTTGGTAAGAGGACAGCTGATGTTGTGATACTCAGGTCTCTGCATGTTGAATATTTTTTTAAATCATTCTGTTAGATATAAAGTACCTCACCATTAATGTTTTAATTAATCAATTTGATCACATACGAATGGTCAACGATCAGTTAATGTTAACATCAATTATCCTTTTTTTTTTCTTGTTCCATGTTTGGATGTAGACTGCACAGCCTCTGCCACAAGGTGGTGCTATTTAGTAAGTGAGGCAAGTTGTTCGTAAAAAAGTAGCAAAAGAAAGAAACTCTTCTTCTTTGGGTTTTTTTTTTTCATTGTTGTTGTTATTGCGATTAAAAAACGAAGGAAAAACAGGAGGAAGGAGTACCACAGAAGGTTTTTGGTGAACTGTACATCAATACACGATCCACCATTGTTGGTTTAAAGTCTGGAATTAAAAAACGTATGAATTATGTTAACGCCATAACCGCCATAACGCTCTCTGCTAGCGAGTTTGCGCGTGGCTGAACGGGGGGATCCGCGCTAACTCGCTAAAGGAGATTTGCCTTGTTAATGTGGTTATGGCGTTAACGTCATTTTAACGAGATTAACGCTGACAGCACTAATATAAATATAAACACTTTAATTATTATTCATTTAAATTAGTTTAAAACTTCCAGTAATATGTTTAAAAAATATTAAACATTGATTTTCTCGTCTTATATTTAATTATTAGCAGGAAATGGTCATGAAATGGAGCAGTGGCTGTTAGAGGCTAGAAGTAAAACTGTCAATGGAGTTTAAATCTTAAAAGGTGAATCATCACAAATTCAAAATTAATCAAAGAAATAAATTTCTGAATGACTGATCAGTAAATGTTCTTTTGCCAAAATAACCTTCGGCCCCCTGCTGGACAT
Source organism: Pelmatolapia mariae (assembly GCF_036321145.2). Taxonomy (NCBI): domain Eukaryota; kingdom Metazoa; phylum Chordata; class Actinopteri; order Cichliformes; family Cichlidae; genus Pelmatolapia; species Pelmatolapia mariae. The sequence goes on along the minus strand of NC_086236.1, from coordinate 3,932,976 downwards.
AAGTAAGAATGCAGTTTAAGACACTTCAGCGATGGCTTCACTTTTAAGACCCGACAGCTACGTACTTCTTTAAGTTTGGTGCTTTGAAATGAACTTTCAGAAGATTCAGTGTCAGGACTCGGGACTTCACACAGATGAGTGCAAGTTCACAGGTTTCTGAGGAGAGGAGTGAAAAGTGTGAAAGAGAATATTTTAATATTTGAATTTCTGTTTACACAGTTTTAAATTTAAGATGAAAAAAATCTCTCTGGGGTGCTTTAAACGATGCCACATCACGGCTAACGCGACGTGAAATGTGGGGCCGGGACAACTTCTGCACACTCCGGTCACTCCAGAAACTCGTCCACAGAGGACGTGTTAAAAGTGGGATCAGAGGAAGCGTTTCAGTTGGCAGATGGACGAAAACAATGCCAAACTCATAACACTTTTACAGCCTAATTGTATAATGTAACACTCATACTGAGAGAGTAAAATAGAACGGCATCAAATATTAATTCAAGGACTCCAGAGAGGAGAGATGGAGGAAAATGAATTTTTCAGTGGTGTGATTCTTATAAACTACTTTTTGAAGCGCGCACAGTTTCTAGTTGATTTTGCGGAGAGTAAAATCCTCGTCTTTTATTGTTGTGGCTGAACTGACCATTTCAGGCCAAAGTCTGGTGATCAGGATTCTCTGTAGAGCTGCAAAACACAGAATATCTCTGTGCAATGCATGCGCACCTCAGTGAACCTCCGAACTCCACACCTTTGCCCCATTTGTCTCAATTACATTTTCCTTAATGTCTCAAAGAAAACATTTTAAAAGGCTCCTAAAAATCGAATGTTTTTCTTTCAGTATTTCTCTCTAGCAGTCGATGTCATTTTATATTATTTATGCTGTCTGGATGGAGGTAATAGAGGGAATAAATAAGCCCTTTGCAGACAGTTTTTCTCTCTTTCCAGATGATTTTGCAACTGAAAGTAGAAACCATACTGAAGCCCCTGAGTCTGTCTGCAGAGCAGAACCATATACAGTACTACACTGCACTCTACTTTGTCTGACTGCACTGCTAAGTTGTGCTGAAGCTTCCATCCTTTGTGAGGACATACAAAGTAGACTCGTGCATTCCTCATACTGTGTTGGGTTTTGTTCAGTGATTTTAATGTAAATCAGAGAAAAACACATTTAAGTTGGCCCTGAGATGTGATTTGGCCCATCTCAAGATGGCAGTTAGGTCAAACCTAACTGGACTGGTTCTTATACAGTTTGTTTCTGCTCTGTTTGAGCACTCAAACAGATTTATAGCGCATCTGTTATTCACCCATTCATCCAAGCACTGTTTTCTGCATCACAGTGCTTTCTGTCTAATATCTACCCTCTGATGAACACATTGGGAACAGCTCAGGGTTCAGTATCTTGCCCAAGGATATGTTGACATACAGATTGGATCAACCACGGATCAAACCACCAGCCTTGCAATTAGTAGATAACCTGCTCTACCTCCTGGGCCACAGCATCCCCAAATATATAAACCCAACCTTGAGCAAGACTTGGCCACAGTGGGGAGGAAGACCTCCCTTAAACAGGGTGGGACCTGCAGGAGATCCAGCCTAAGGCTGGGTCAGCCATGTTCAGCTGGGGCAGGTGAGGGGAAGAGAGCACAAACAACAAACCACACAGAGTAAAAACTGTGGGAGCACACAAAGGTTAACGACACACAACAGCCGTGGGTGCTATGAGGTCTTCAAGATGCGATGAGGCCCGATTGTTCATCTGTATGTGAAGATGTGAGTTCAGATTCAGTTCTGATTTTAACAAGGAGCTGATGAAGAGACGCTAACATGGGAGACCTTCTGGGTCTAATAAAGGATTTTCAAACTTCAAGGGCAAACAGAAAATAAGGAATTACAAGTCTGATATCAGTCTGACATGTTGATTCTAGCAACGTTTAAGTGGAAGGGGAATTCAATTTTCCCCATCCAATCACTAGAGACCAATGTAGCCCAACAACTCTAATGTCATTTCATTTCAAGTAAACACGGATGCATAGCCATGCCTAGACTCTGGTTTTGTTGGGGTCTCAAAGGTGGAGGGAGCAAAGTAAATAAAGCTCATCATGTTCTTCCATTTGTTGCTCTGTAGCTTCCAGGGTTCAGGAGACAAGCACGCAATCATCGGTTTTTAAAATGTTCCAACAATTCACAGCTTTGTTGGTCTTTGCACTGATGCAGTTAGACAGTCCAAACATCCAAGACAAGAATGACCAAAATTCAGCACAGAAGTAAAAGCTGCATGGACAGGATGTTCCTGATTTTAACAATATTGTCTAGTCACAGAATTAAAGGGTCTGAGTTAAAATGACTCAGGCTCCTCGTGGTAATTTGGAGCTGAGTGCTGGTCACTAATGGACGGTCCGGCCTCTCTGTGTGTTTTGCAGCTGCATTCATGGCTCTGCAATAGCATCGCCTGCCATTTCTACAAGTTATTGAATTTCACTGAGGTTCCACGGTCTATGAACGCCATGTTGGTGCTAGTCTCTGCTCTTACATCTGCCAAACACACCAACTTCAGTTTTTATCCTCTTCACTAAAACTTCTTGCTTGAAGAGCAAAAAGTTTGTTCCAAATACCCTCAGTTTCCTCTTATTTCACCATCTTTATTGTGTGCTTGACAGCCCGATCTTAAACCAGAGGGCAGATTATTTCACTCCAAGGTCAAATTGCGGAACAATTTTAGCATCGACCTCTTTTATGCGTTCACCTGTTTTGACGATCACTGATGAAGTCCAGGAGCTGCATTTGGGGCTCTGAAAAGCTAAGAAAGAGAAAAATCGCCATTAAAAACATTCATCCTTATGTCAGGCAGACAGGAAGAAGGAATTTAATTGGAGATTTTTGAAAGGACAGTTCCATACAAAGAGAAGCCTTTCTCATTCTGCTCTTCTACAGTTGATCTCTGGAATTATTTTACCCACACCTTTGACCTCAGCTTTCTCCCCTTCAGGATCTGATTTATTCTCGGTCATTACTGAAACAACGCCGACCTTCCAGCTTCCAGCAGACTCTTGATCGCAGGGTCGTGACCAGAGAGGGCTCGGGGATCAGCTGCCCTCTCCGCGCTCGCTCTGACACGTCTGACCGGCTCTGCCTCGTCTGTTTTGTAATGAGGGAAGTCTGTTTGTGTTTTGATGTCTTCCTGCCAAGCGCTCAGAGGGAGCTGGCATTATTCTGCGTCTGTCTTTGCCCTGTGGACCCTCGGTAGCCTGAAGCTAACCTTGCACCGGACCTTTTTGCTCCAGGGTCGCCTCGTATGTTAAGAAGCCTCAGTGTGAATATTCGCCTCTGGGAGCGTGTCATTTCTCAGGAATTCTTGTGAGGACTTTTAATGCGTTTCTATTTCATGTCATGGACCATATTTCAAAGAAGACAGGGCAAAAAAAGAGAGAGAGAGACGTGCTGTGAAGATCACAGAAGAATTTTGAACCCGGGATATCAAACCAATTGAGCCCCTCTGAGGAAGAAGAGTCCTTTTTTGGCCCTGAATTGTGCCTGCCAGGAGCAATCTTCTCCCGCTGTATGCTGCTCCTAAAGTTCAGTTATATTCTGATACTATACAGAAAGGACACCTCATCTGTTTAAGAACTATAAGGTTCTTCCTTTTGTGTAGCGGCAGTATCTGTCAGTGCATATTTATTCTAGTACTTATGTATTTAAGTGTATTTTTAAACCTTTTCTTAGCTTACTGTGTCCACAACATGAATTAGCATGCTGAGTACGGAGCTGCATGCATGTGTAGTAAAAGTCTAAGTTGCTTTTTAACCCTTGACAAACTTTATCAGAGTTCAATTCAATTTTATTTATACAGCCCCAAATCACAACAACAGTCGCCTCAAGGTGCTTTATACTGTAAGCTAGACCCTACAATAATACATACAAAGAAAAACCCACAATCATATGGCACCCTATGAGCAAGCACTTTGGTGACAGTGGGAAGGAAAAACTCCCTTTTAACAGGAAGAAACCTCCAACAGAACCAGGCTCAGGGAGGGGCGGGGCCATCTGCTGCGACCGGTTGGGGTGAGAGAAGCAGCACGTGTGGCGTCGCTGGTGACTCCACACGTGCTGTCGTTAAGTTAGGAATCTCTCACCACTGGTTTAGGAAGGAGCTTTGCAGAAATTGCACAACTGTTAATGAGTTTATGTTTGTGGCTTCCAGAAAGATTTTGCATGAGCACATGTAGTCCTACAGCATCACTGCGTAATGCTACATTCACACTATCACAGCGATGTCAAACTCATTTAAGTGGTGAGACACGTGCAGCTCACTTTGATCCACTTTAAGTGGACAGGACAAGTGAAACTCCCCTCTCTGTCTTCTGTCTGTCTTTAACTACACATTTAGTATCTCTGCAATATCTTAATATAAGAAAACAAAATACAGTTTCAACCGTGCGTCTCTGTTTATCTACATTATAAAGAAATGCTGCTGTGGTAAATTAATGAAGCATGAATAGATGATTACGTACGCTCGCCCGTAGCTCACTGCATAGACTCCACTGTAAGAAACAGGAGCTTTTCTGTCTTTTAACGTTTATTTGTTACTTAATTACTTTGGTGTAGTGTGAATGGCTGTGGTGGTGGTGGTTGGGGGAGAGGGGTATCAGTAGGAAAAGTTACAGAAATTTAGTTACAGTCACTGATTCTGGCCCCGGGCCTTATGTTTCACACCTCTTCTTTAGGGGTTGGTGGTTGGAGACTGCAACTATTTGCAATGGTGCTTAGAAAACAAGGACCAGGTCTGCAGCCACTAGCAGTCAGCCGTAATCTTCAACGTAGCCTTGATGCATCCAGACGGTGATAAACTGCAATAAGATGGAATCAGTTTGCTCTCAGCTGTTTGTAATAATATGAAGATTAACTGTGATAAATGGGCAAAACTCACAAATCTGCTGCCATCTGCATCCACAGAATTTCACATTAACTGCTTACTTTCACAGTTCAGCCACAACTTCATAGATGTGAAGCAGAATTCCAGAAATTCTCCACAAATAGTGACGTAGTTTCTGCAGGGCGGCGGTTTAACAGCAAAGCGATGCAGACGCTTGGCTTGATTTCTTACAGAAGCATAACCGAAACACGACCAGTTGGGAAGCAGCGTAGTCGTCACCAAAGACGCGACACTCGGGTTGATTGCAGTCTGTCGGTAATTGTTTTTTTCTTTTTTAGCTGCTCAATGTATCAGCGCAAGCATGAGGCAGCATATATGACACCAACTGTCTGCCATCTATAATCCAGTTTTGAGTTCCCTCCCCAGACGCCTTAATGCCCACTCACATCCTGGGCCATCTGACCTCAGGAATTCACATGACAAGGTGGGGCAAGTTTCACAATGAGCACACCCGAAACCCTGGCTGATTAGGTCCCACACCCGCTTTCACACCTTGGCTCATGTGATTAGAGGATCACCAGGGGGTCCTTTGTCCCTCTTTGGGGGGATACTCCCACTGGGTTTAAATCTGGGACTCTCGGCCATTTGACCTTAGAACTGAAGAAGCTTCTCGGATGAGAGGTGAAACGTCTTCAAGCAACTTAAAGAAGTCCAGACGCTTTTCTTTGCAAACTCCTTTGACTACGATGACCTGGATGACTGAGAACCTTCACAGACATACGGCAGCATATATGCACTATAAAGCAGGCAGACGTAATCAGTGCAGTGATCTGATGGTGTCACCAGTGAAGCTTTGTGGATGGAGTGCAGAATGCTGATTATCAGGCTACAGTGTTTTGTGAGCCAGTACATCTAATTCTGATAACACCAAACACTGTTTATCATTTATTAAAAATGACTTTTTACAGCTGCTCGAGTCTATTCATGAGAACTGTTAAACAAACTCGTGTTTAAATATTGTGACTGGATCTGCATGTTTGTTCACTGCGAACACTCGTAGGATGTTTTATAAAACGCACGTCTCTATCTTTTGACTGAGCTGGGAAACGTTTGCTATGATTCAGGGATCCATAAGAAGCTTTGAGTGGCGCCTCGGAGGCTTCGACTCTCAAACCTGATGCAGGAATATATTTTTAAAACTTTGTGTAAGAAAACGCCTGTAAGGTTTCCTATGACGTTACACTTTATGAAAGTCTTGTTTTTTTGCACTTTTGATGCTACCAATTAACAGAGCCTTGCCTAACTATATAATGCAGTGGCTTGTCTTATGGGGAGACTATTAAAGTTTAAAACGGTCCGTGTTTACTCAC